>NW_015094510.1:13091899-13223161 GCF_001431845.1 Calidris pugnax | reverse complement strand
CTTTCCCACAATGCTTTTGCTCCTTAAGACTCTCCCACTTTGCCCAGAAAAATGTTATTCAAGGCTGGCTTTTTTTTTTTTCAAAAAAAGGCAAAAAATTTGTCAACAATTTTTTTTTTTTTTTTTTTTTTTCCACAGAAATATCCCAGACAGCTCTAGGGATGCATTTTCTTTTCTTTATGTTTAATTTCATCTAAGTTGTGGGCTAGGATTTAAGTGCCAAATATCTTCAGCTGATATAAGAGGTATTTGAAATATCTTATCTCTAGAGGCCTGTGATTGAGTCTGGCAGCACCTGGAAATCTCTATCGACAGACACCAAGCAAGTTATCCTCAATAGATGGGTAATATTAAAGAGACATAACGTGCATCACAACTTGCAGTATCACTGAAAACCCCAGACAGGTACACACACGTGGTGTAGGTGTTCTGTAACCAGTGCACCATAAGTTGTGTAATGGATGGGCTTACTCTGACCAAATGTAGACGCCTCTTGCAGAGATGTAAATATATGAGCAGGTCACCCCAGGCTCCCTTTACAGCCGGTTGAGGGAAGGGAGCACTTCTGGGGCACAGTCCACCTCAGCCTCAAATAGACAGCTAAAACTGGACTGATGAAGCCTGTCCAACAAGTGTCCATCTCTTTCCATTGGCTGTCCCAGGAGCCTGGGGCTAGTAAATCAGTTGTTGAAATAAAAGAGACGAATCCTACCTCATTTGCTTAAAACGTGCTGTAACTGGGAGGAGAAAAAAGCTTTTAAGTGTGAGAAATAATTTGCTGTGTGCTCGTTTTAAAAGAACAATTATGTATGGGAGCATGTCTTATATAAAGGAATTTATTTTAAGAGTATGTTTTTAAACAGTGTATATTTATGTGCATCCTACCGCAAGGGAATAATTTTGAGCAGAATTAGGAGTTTTGTTTTATTTTTTTAATGAACGGCTGCAATCATAAGGCAGTTCATGCTCTGCTTAAATTAGATTCCATTGCTGCATTTCTTCTACTATTTGTCTACTAAATAAAAAATAAATGAACAATACGGTGTAAAAACCTGATTTTCTAAGTGAGCCCCTGATTGCTTGGAAAGAGTCACTGCATTCTGAATGAAGAAAATTAATTCATAGTGAGTTATCTTATGCCAGTCACTGAGTAGTCAACTGAAGAATATAAAAGTTAGAAATGAAGGTGAAATAAGGAAATTTTTAAACTGTAGAGAAAAGATTGTATTAACTAATGTGCTCCTCTTGTGCATATATTACCCGCTAGCATTTTTAAATGTATCTTCTAATTATGTAATCAATGAAGATGCTGATGTTTACCAATGGAAGGGGTTTTTTTCCTGCTAGTACAGGGCCACGAATTAACCATAAGAGGCCCACAGACCTCTGCAGCTCCCTGGCAGTGCAATATGTTGAAAACAGATTTTTCAGCATGTCCTTTTAAATGGGTTGAATCTATCTGGCAGAAAGATGGCACGTTTATGAACATCCCTTGCAGACACCAACTGTGCCCGAGAAAAACAAAACAAGAGGAGGGGGGGGGTTAATTTCATATAGACTCTATAGCAAAAGAACATGTGGCTGT
Organism: Calidris pugnax; assembly: GCF_001431845.1. Taxonomy (NCBI): domain Eukaryota; kingdom Metazoa; phylum Chordata; class Aves; order Charadriiformes; family Scolopacidae; genus Calidris; species Calidris pugnax. The sequence goes on along the minus strand of NW_015094510.1, from coordinate 13,221,576 downwards.
GTACTGGGGAGACATTAGAGCAAGAGAAAGGGAGAATGGTTCTGTGCAAGTGATTTCCCTCATGCATCTCCATGAAACATTTTTGCTCAGTTCTGCACACTGTTTCTTCACAGGTCGTGTGTACCTCTTCAGAGGTGCTTTTGGGTATCATTTCTCCCAACTTTGCTGGTCATGTCTTGACCTAGATTGAATGGGATAATTTACTGTAAATGGTACTTCAGTGGTGGGTGATAATTTATGTGTGATGATATAGATAATGATGTCTACAAGGAAAAAAGAGGAACATTCAACTGTAGTTACTCTCTACTCATAATAAGCCGCATCCTTGGTGTTAACAGGCTAGTGCCATCGGCAGGGTGACCTGACTGTACAGACTGTTGGAAATTGCATGCTAACATTGCCAGAAGCCATTACAGGTTATTCTTATTGACTACTGTAATTATAATAAACATTATGTTCCAGGGATGAGTTCTTGGCTGTATTGGATCCATGACCTCCAGCTCCCATTTATTTCACAAGATTTTACCCAAGCACGGAAAGCCTTATCCTAGTGGTTTTTTGCAAAGAAGAGACTTTGCACAAGTCTTGTTTACATTTGGCTTTTCTGAGGCCCGTATTCAGCCAACCTCACTCGTTAGAGCCACTTAATACGTACCTGCCGTGTATGTATCCAGCAAAGCTGGGACGTAGAGTCTAATCCAAGGGGACAATATGGAAAGAAAAGATGCCTGTATGCTCTTCCTCCCTGGAGACAATTACTTAATGAATGATGATGATGAATCATATGGTAACGTAAAGTCACAACAGGAACATCATCATACAAAGGGAGGGTGTTACCATGCTCTTACTTTGCAAATTTTGTGGGGGACCTGGGGAGAACGTGCCTCTCCAGCTGCAGAGAGCAAATCCTATTGCTGTAGCTGAAAGCATGTTTCAGTTAATAAGATGCTAAAGATCAAGCAAGTAAAATCTGTTCTTCACAGGCTGTGGGCACAGAGCATGTCACTTGTCCTCTCTGTACTTTAGGCTCCTCGCGTTTTAGGGAAGTGATTACTGATTCAGAATGAAAGCCCGAATCATCACTTAAGAATTACTGTTTCATTATTCTTTGTACATGGAAAGCCGAGTCATACAAACTGTGTCCCCAGTTTCTGTATCCTGTAACACAGTTGGTTGGGTTTAATATTTTCCAATTTTCATTTTAAGTGTCTTTTGGCTAGAGCTATTCTATGTCTCTATACCACTGTAACTGTATACCTTCTCCTATAGAAAGGTATACCTGCCATCTAAAATATATATAAATAAATCTAACCAACAAGGACTAGATGAGATGTTTAAAAGGATTTGCTGGGAAATGGAAGTTTTATAGAATAAAATCCTGGGGAAAAAATGAGATCAAATTGCAAAGAAACGGTGCCACAGGAAGACACTCTGTTGTAATAACATTTTCTTGCAGTTCAGCCTAAATGGGACTTAAAAAGAAATGTGTCCTCTTAATCCTGATGAAGCCAGAAGTGTAATGGATACTGCGCTAAGAGTCTTCTGAGGAAGCTGAGAGCACTGTCAGAGGAAAGAAGATTACTTGGAGAAAGAGTGCACAAAATCTAGCCACCAGTTTTGGCGATCTTTCTGCAGAGAAATATAACTTTAGTTACCTGAATGGTAAACGTAAAGCTGTAATCCCGGTGTTTGCCTGGATTCGTCTGGACTCCTTTAGAAAAAAACATGTAAACCAAAACACAGACAAATGCAAAATACAAAACAAATACAGACACATCATCTGTTCAAAGGAGTTCTTTGTAATTAATCAGTGCTTTGAGGAGGAATTGTTCAGCCTCATCATTGTTCACTAATTAAGAATGTGATGTTAGCGAAATCTGTTGACAAAAGTACGGCTGAGCCCAAGCTCTAAAATTGAGCTTTTGGCCGAGCAGATTAACAGACTCATTTAATTTCCTCAGTGGGTCCGGTAACACCGAGGTCTCCTCTCTCCCACTGTCAGGTCATTTCATATCACTGAGCTGCTTGAGGGAGACGTTGTCGAAGCAAGGAGTCAGGCCACAGGGAAGCAGTGTCGGGGGGTGGGATGTGCTTTTTGTTGTGAGGAAGCTATTAAAATAAGCAGAAGAGAAGTCTTGAAGGAAGATTTATGTAGCTTGTCGTGGCAATATTGGCTTCCTACATTCGATAGAACAAAAGACCCAAAAGTTGCCCAAAATGATATACTGCAAGCAGGATTTATGGTGATTTTAATGTGACACGGAGCAGAAAATGTGTTCTCGGCAGGATATTTATGCCGGCAATTTAAAACCTGTGCTTTGATTGTTCTAGATGATAGCAAGTTTTCAGAGGCCATCACAGTGCTGCTCACCTGGATTGAGCGCGGCGAGGTGAACCGTCGCTCCGCAAACCAGTTTTATTCCATGGTGCAGTCGGCCAACAGCCACGTCCGCCGGCTCATGAACGAAAAGGCCGCGCACGAGCAAGAAATGGAGCAAGCCAAGGAGAGTTTCAAAAATGCCTTAACAGGGATCCTCACTCAATGTAAGTAGCATCTTTTTGTCCAGTGTTGTTGTGATGATGGTGGTGGTGGTGGTAGTGGTTTTAGGTTGGTTTTTTTTTATCGTTTTGTTTGTTTGTTTGTTTGGGGGTAAGTAGTTGCAATGCAGTCATATTCTACTTCATATCCTATTCCATACTCTATGGCAATTTGGAGGAACAAGGACCATTCCTAAGAGCTTATTTCTCAAGGTGAGCAAAGTTTCAGTAGTTTTTTTATTAATAGACAAAGACGTGGTCTATGCATAATGTCTACTGTTGCGTAGACGTAACGCCTCAGGAACGGATCAGACAGAAGCCTCCCTGCTCTGAGCAAAGATCATGCTTTTGTGGAGAGAAGTGATATGTAGCCTGTGCGTTACAGCTAGTTAACTAGGCCAATTACAGAATAGAGGACAATTAGGCTATATTTTTAGCCTGGGTTTAGGTAAAAGGACATAGGATTCAGCAACTTTTGGGGATCTATTCACAGCATACGGGCCACCCCCACAGTACAAGAATACTCTGTACTGCTGCTGGCATCGGGACTGCTTGGCTGATACAATGCCAGTATTAATTTGGCAGATAAACTGCCTTAAATATTTAGTGCTGGCAGCTATTTCTTTAGTACAGAAATATAATAAATGAAGTTACCTTAATGAGGCTCTCTCATAAAACAATAATTGGGATACTTGCCTAGAAGTGTTCTTCAAAGGGAAGGGAGAAAGAAGCGAAGCGAAGCGAAGCGAAGCGAAGCGAAGAGAAGAGAAGAGAAGAGAAGAGAAGAGAAGAGAAGAGAAGAGAAGAGAAGAGAAGAGAAGAGAAGAGAAGAGGAAAAAGGAAAAAAAAAAGAAAATATGAGAAGAAAAGAGAAAAAAGAAAAGACAAGAATAAAGGAGAAAAGAAACTAATTTCATTGTTGCTGGTTTTTAACATGTCTGCTCGAGCAAGAGGGTTTATAATACTTTAAAGGGTGGAGCCTGAAGCCAGCATTCATATGCAAGTTAAAAAAAACCAAACAAACAGCTTACCAGATGGAGGGCAATGCAGTTCTTACATTGTCATTTCTGAATCACATCCCTAATCTACATTAAGAAATAAGCCCTAATGGCTTTTCTGCAATATTTTTCTGGCCACTCTAGTGGTCATCCTTCAGAAGTTAAGGCTCCAGGCAGAAGCTTGGATGGACTTGCCTGGGTTAGGAGAGCAGCCCCTGGAAGCTTCCTGCATATGGATGATGGGGAGCTCAGCATCTCAGAAGACCAGTTCACCCCAGGGCTCGTGTCCTTCTAATTTAAGGACTTAGATGCCTGAATTTAGGAAGAAAGACTCTGGGCCAAAGACACTTGGATTTCTGAGGTCATATGTTCAGTGAGTAAATTTTAAAGACCAGCTAATTCCCTTGATAATTTGCTAGGCAATGTCATCTTCCATCTCAGCAACTAAAAGGCAGCATGAGGAGCAGAGATGCAGGCACCACACGTGGCCATGCTGTTCAATTCACACCAGGGCCTCTGCAGTTCTGTGTGCAACAGCCAGCCCTAGCATTCGGAAATGCCTTCTTCAGCTGCATTTAAAAAAGAAATCCCCCATTGTCAGCAGGCTGAACTTTAGTTAAATCAGTCTAAATTAGCCCGTTTGTCACCAACTGTTGTAGAACATCTGTCACTTGGAAATGGAGATCCCTGTAGTTTCAGGTGGAAACTTGCAGCTTTGGCTATCTGATTTGTTCCTGTAATGTGCTGAATGCTGAACTCACAAAAGCAGAAATAGGTCTGGCTTCAGAACATGAGTTTCAGAGAGCCACAGTGCAGCAATGCCTGGGAGAAGAGAGTTTCTGACAGGTCTGGCATAGGAGGACAAGGTCAGCAAAAAAGCTGGCTCAGGGAAAGGTGTTACACTCTGTGGATTTTATAAGAATAAATTTTACGAGCTTTCCAGATGCTCCACATTGGTTATTTTATAAACATCATAAACATTGGCCATTATTAGCATTAATGTGTCTTATTAAAATTCTCTGCAAACTTGCTACAAACAGATGGATGATGTTTTTGCTTCACACGTGTATATGCCTAAGATTGCTAAACATGGAGACTGTGAAATGAGCTTCCCTTTTTCAAGAATTATCCTGTGTTTGAGTTGATCTGGGGAATGTTTTTCATGCGTCCTTTTCTATTGTTTTCCCACAGCCCTATAAAATCAGTAACAATATGTCACTTGCTTTATGAAGAAGAATTTGAAAATGCTAGATACCCAAAAAAGGTGTTGTGTGGTCTATCAAATTCTGCAGAGTGGCAAAGAAACCGCTTCTGCTGTTCTGCAGGAAGGATCCAAAAGTCTAGTGTAATGCTGCAGCTGTGTGGCCATTTGACATAAATATTACAGTATTTTTAAAATACCATGGGGCGTTCCTCTGTCATGAACTAGGTCAGATGTCCAACGACAAGCTGACCATTATGGTGTTTCTTTGCAGTCAGCAGAGAAAAATAAGCATCTCCAGGGGATGAGTCATCAGACCGTCCTCGTGGTGCTCTTCCAGTGAGATGAATCATCCCTCGGAGATGCCGTTTTCTCACTGCTGCCCACAGAGGACTCACAGGGGGCCTAGCTCAGAACCAGATGTCCAACTTTTACGTGCCTTGTTCAGAGCAGATTAATCCCACTTACTGTGTGTAGTCTGGATACAGAAGGACGTAGCATAAGGCAAGAACTTGGATTTAGCTAAAAATGCCAGCATTGTAGCAGTGAATATTATGGGGAGTGAAGAAGAGATATGTTAAGAAAATGGGCTGCAAGTGCACTCACCTGGAACACACACAGTGTCTATGTGGGTCTCAGTATAAAATGCTTTCTTATTAATGAGGATTAGTGTGGCCAGAACATTTCAGCTTATGGCCCACCTACTAAAGAAGTACAGGTATTGAAATCCCTGCTACAAATTTCTGCCTGGAAGTATTTAGAAGATTACCAAGCGGATTACCCCTAAAAATTTGGGTCAAGTGTTCAGCACGTGAATTAATTACCTGACCAAGGTACTTGCGCTGGGATAATCAGTGAAATAAAGTGTATTACTGCTGTCACACCACCAATTTACAGCTCCTGATTTAAGTTTTACAGGGAGTCTTAGCGTTGTTAAGGTGCTTCTTCAGTTATTTAAGGGATAAAGAGAGAAAAATGTCCACTTCCTTCTTTTTTATTGAATTACTTAGTTTCTCTAGATTTGAATCTGTGCTTAAAATATGGATTGTTTTCCAGGATTTTGGATAGCTCTGTCTTTGTGGTTTGATTTCTAAATTCTTCCACTTTGCTTCCACAGCACAGTTCCGTGTGACACTGCTCCCTGACTTTCTGTGCACCTCCGTTTCATTTCCTCCCAAACCACCTTTTCAGCCTAAGGCTTATAAATGTTGATCCTCATGTTTAAGAAAAATGAAAGCCCCAGAGACATCCGCATTGGTCTGGTGTTTTCAGACTACACCAAAGCTACAGTTCTCCCCTCTGTCTTTCTCCTCCATGCACTGTAAATGTCATCTGCTTCTTGCTGAGTTTTCAGACTCTTTAGTGCCCTGTCCCTTGACAGAATTTTCAGAAGTACCTATAGATGAGTGAAGATCCAAAATCCCATAGTCAAAAATTAATTTGATATCTCAAGAGCCAGACACACAAGAGAGTGGAAGTGTTTCAGTGTGCAGGTAGATAGATACGCAGTGTAATTAACAGAAGTGTCCCATGGCTGGGTACTGAGCAGCTGATGACACTCCCTTATTTGGTCATTTTTGTCAATTTTACTACTGGATGAATATTCAAGGGATTCGGGCACCAGGTCCCCATCAGGGACTATGAATCAGTCTCTCATACCTGTGGGGGAAGAGTGGGAGTGTGTTTTTTATCATGGCCAGATTACTTCCTTGTCATGCGGTGGCCTCCACTTTCACCCTCTTCTTGGCCTTTGGGGAATTTCAGTGCCTAGGGTCAGGACAATCTTTTGGAAAGATATGCTTAAATACACTGAATGCCAGTGAAGGAACTGAACCTGAGCCTCCCTCCTTCCAAGAGTGCTCTAAATGGTGAGGTCTGAAGGGCTATGTTGACCTTCCTTAGGGTGTTTGACAGACGGCTTCTAGAATGGTGCCAGCTGGAGGGAGGTGTCTCCCAGCCTTACCTAACTTGGCACAAAACAGAGACAACAGCTATGTACATCTATGGCACATAGATGTGGAGTCCCCTTCTCTGGAGATTTTCAAGACCCGCCTGGATGCAGTCCTGAGTAACATGCTCTGACAAGCTCTAGGCAATCCTGCTTCAGCAGGGGAGTTGGACTAGATGATCTCTATGGTCCCTTCCAACTCTAAAAATTCAGTGAAATTCAGTGAAATTCAGTGAAATTCCTACCCAGGGAGTGCCTATGCACAGTCCATCAGCTACTTAAGGCAGTAGCCTTATATGCATTCCCAAGTGTGAAGCCCTTCCCCTGTACTTTGTAGGAAGCCTGAGGTTTAACCCATCACAGCTGATTACAGATAATCTCCAGGATCTTAGAACTTGCGTAAAAGGCCTGAGTGTCAAAATGTGGTTCTGAAGGTGTGGATACACACATGGTTCATTCTACAGGGCAAGCTGGAGTATGAACCTGCAGAGTCATTTATTCCAATGTAACTAATCACAGCTGTGTCCTTACCTCCTGGTGGATGTGGGGTTGCTGGAAAGGGAATGCAGTTCCCAGTGACCCTGAGATCCCTTCATGCATTAGCTGGCATTAGAGAGAAGAGATGTGCTGGAGGTTCTCACCCTACTTTGGTAAGCAGTAATTAGCTCATTGACTCTCAGTAAGCAATTTTTGAAACAGGACACAGACCCCTAAATCACTTAGACATGTTTAAAGGTTGCCATCCTGAATTCCATTCACAACAGCTAAGTGATGGCCCTACTGTTGGCATTAGGCAAGCCAGTGGCAATCCAGTGTAGCAATCCCCACCACTCAGTATTCAGGGCCAGTATATACCATAGATGATCCTGATATTTGCAGGTGATCTTGTAGACAAGCTACGTACTGACACATACTGACATTCTTTTTTTTAATTTTTTTTCTCCCCATTTCAGCTAATAAATATCATACCATCATAATAAGCAGTAAAAGTGAAACTGTTACAAAGTTCAATGCAATTTTTAAGTGACAGGATGTACTTCAGCAGTACTTCTGGAGAACTTGTAAATTGTAAAATAGGTTTTTCCACTAACTTAAAAGAAAGTATTGAGATATTTTTCTTGGTACAGTGCTAATTGTGATCAGGGACCAAAACCTTTTCTGGCCGCTTATGAAGTTTTCAAGTACAAGGATTCCCATCCGTGACTAAAAGTGACATTATTAAATCTTTCAAAAAAGGTAAGAGACATCACCTGAGTGAGTCCCTACTTTGCCCAGACAATAAGATGACCTCTGAGAGGGTCAGAAAAAGCACTGCAATTTTCATTATGTCACTGGTGTGCCTTTGCTACAAAAGCCGTGGTGGTAGCAGAGGAAAAGCCATCTGTATGTGAGTGGTGTCTCAGCTTTGTGAGGAGCTGTGATCAGAGCAATATGCTATGGTGCTCCGAATCTAACAGCTCCCATGTAGGCACACTATGGCACTATGCTGATACGGGTGAGGAGGGAGACAGAAAGGCATCCGGAGCAACTGGAATATTAAGGACTATCTAAAGCAAGTACAGAGCATCAGCAGCCAGAATTTTATGAGGAGTCTACCTGCTATTGCCTGGTTTGCTTTTTTGAAAATGATCTCAAGACCCACAGTGCAGTTCCATTCATCGTGTAGATATTCTTCCCATCTTGCTATTGAAAGAAACTCCTTTCTCACTCCATAGGTCAATATGCAGAGTGCCGGCCACTTCTTTCTGCTGCCAGTAACCTTGTTTGCTTCCCTGTGTTCTTGCATTGCGCATAAAGATGTACATAGAAGTAAACATAAGAGAGTTACTCATCTTGCACGAAGTCATGAAACCAAAGGCAACTGGAATTATGAAATTATGCATTTTACCTGCTTAGCTTGTTGCTAAGCATCCTTAGCCCTTTTATTTGTGACACATGATACGGAGCTAGATACACCTTTGAGCTAATTCAGTAGGGCTGTCATTAAGAAGAATCAAAAGTTTGGGGATAAGACTGTGTGTCGTGTCCCCCTCCTTGGGAAGGTCAGGATTGTCACCTTGAGTTTTCTCTCCCTCGGAGAGAAAGGGCTTCAGTGGTGTGTTAGAGTACTCTGACTTTTTTTCAAATAGCTGGTAGGTATCTGATATAAATTTCCCTCCTCCCCCACCCTCACCCAAAATAAATTGAAGTTAAATAATTCTGAAGGGAAATGCGTTCTCAGCAGACTGAATAAAATTCTCCTCTCTTCTGGTTTGTTCATTTTCATTCTCTGATCTCTCTGGATATGATTTAATCTGTTTTAACATTATCAGTGCCTTCACAGATAGAATCTGAATTTTTAATAAAATAAAAAAAAAAGGAAGAAAAACTGTTAAAAATCCTTTCTGAGTTTTCTTCAAAAAAGGATTGGGTTCAGTTTTGGTTTTCTCATTACAGGTTCACTTCAAAAGTTGCTCTCCTGCTTTAGAAAAGGTAGAATTCACACTGATATGATGGTGATTACTAAAATCACCATCTTATCTGATTTGCTTTAAATTCTGCACTGCAGTCCTTTTTCCCAATAATCCTTACACTTTTTAGTATATTCTCTTAGTGCTAAAAATGAAGCCAGTTTCATTACAGGTATTGAAAGCATGCTGGTTTGAAATTTTCATAGCAGTCAGACTTTTCATATACATTCATGCTTTCCAAGTATTCTTTCAATTGCTTTGCATTAATAACAACTTTTTAAAGGATTTTCCTGCTCTTTAATTGTCCAGTCTTACAGTCTTTCTTTAATTTGCCAGTGACTAATTCAAAAATATGAGCTTACTTTATGTGCAATTTTTAGGTCATCATTAAGCCCTTTGTGAAAGAGATTGAGTCATATAATGTGTTTTTACAGTGCAGCCCAGGTCTCGGTTGGTGTCATAGAACGCCACTATAATACAAATAAAAACATTAATCATTCGTGTCATTAGTTGCCATTATTACTTTCTACCTTGACATATTTCTGAAAAAAAAAAAAAAAATTAAGTACAAAATAACCTCCCCAATCCATCCAGTCCCTTTTGATTAGCTCATTTAGTCGGTGTGCTCTGCTTGCTTCTGTACTGATAATTTGTCCGGTAAAGCTCAGCTGGGTATCTCTATTCTTTTTTCCCATTTTCCATCTCATGTACACATGTTCTCAAAAGCATTTCTATCCAGGATGTTGCGGCAATGGCAGAGAATAGAGATGAAAGACTGCATTTCGATTTTACCTTGCATTCTTATAATTCCTGCCCACTTTCTGGCAGCATAACCCTTTGTGGCTGCAGCCTGTAGTGTTTCAGATAGCTTATTCCTTTGTGTTTCATTTTCTTTGAATTTCATTGTTCCTTCCATTGTCTGTAGCCTTCACTCCACCTAAAGTCAATAGGAATCTTGGTATCGATTTAAGCGTGGCCGGAATTTCAACAGAAGCTCTTCCTCTGTTATTTTTAAGACCTTTTTTTTTTTTTTTAAATGTAGGCCATTAAATATGCATGGTGTTTTATAGCAAAAGAAAAACACTGGCTCACAACAGATTTTAGTCGAGGGCCCCATTTTTGACAACTTGTGCCACTTGCCTGGATCCTGCGGGATCTCCTAGATGATGAAGCGAGGTTCAAAGCAAAGCAGCATGTGCTTGAATCACATGGAAATCTCTGCTCGGTTTTGAGCTGCCTTGCTGAGTAGGGATGGAGGAAAGGGCCCGAGGCTTCTCAGAACGGAGCTGTAAATGTTGTATGGAAATGAACAATAGGGGATGAGAGTAAGGCATTGGAACAAGGGGGGAAAGATGGAGGTTTCACCCAAAAGGTTTTCTGAGTTGGCTGTGCACGTATATCATGTGGCTTGCACATCCAAAACTGTTCAGGCTGAATGAATAAACCTTGTAAATATGAATGTGAATAACCCTATGTAACTATGACTGCTTGAAATACTCCCTTCAGTAGGGACTGGTCTTGCTTCATGTCAAGTCACTGGATTTGTCCCAAATGGTGTAGTTACAATAACAGAGATGTTACAGGGGCAGGAAAAGAGTTTTGGAAAGGGATAGACTATGTGGGAGGGAAAGATGGACACAGAAAGAACGAAAATACAGAAGTAAAATGAGACTGGAGGTAGTAAACAAACAAAGAAGGGGACAAGTCATGGCAGGCGGGGGAACATAAGGTATGGCAGCAAGTGGAGAAGTAAATGTTCTCACATAAGATGTGTGAGAGGGTTTTTTTGTTTGACTGCCAGAAGAGGCTATGTCTGTTGAAGTCTCCTCGTCCACCTTTCTATTCTTTTTCTCCAGTAAAAGAAACCATATTATGCCTGAAACAAATATAGCCCTCTTGATCTCCTAGGAACATTCTAATCTGCAAGATCCCTGGACAATTATTACTTGCAAAGAGTCCCTTCTCTTAATGGGACCTAAACGAGAGTTCAGTCACATTTATGATGTTCCTTCATCTCAGAGTTCCCTTGGCATTCTTTTTTTGGACAGGCTTACAAAAATAGTTGTTCCTACTTTTTCTATTTTTAAATCCGAGAACTGAAAAAAAGGTCCGCCTAACCATAAATAACAATGAGAACAGCTAATTAAATGCAGTGCATTGAGGATGGCTTATAATCCTGTCAAACTGACAAAGAAAGAAGCATTCACTTAATCTTTCTTTGAGTTAGCAGGGTGGAGGGGTTGCGTGAGGGATGTTTTTCTTTAGGTTTGTTTCTGGATGTCAACACAAGGTCCATAAAGTCTGTTGTTTAATATAAGATGGTGGCATTAAAAAGAGCAGGTACTGTACATTTGTACCTGCCCTACTGCATTGTGCTGGCCTGGTGTCAGGCTCCTGTTTGTTGAGAAATGACATGGAGTTGAAGTGGTCTTGTTGAGTTCAAGTGATTTATCACATGGCGCGGCGCCAGCGCTCGCTGTTACACCAAGCTGTCAGTTTCTGTGTTGTAAATTAAACCACGTTTCGCAACCTAAAAGATTTTCAATGCTTATTTTGTAGACAGGTTTTCTAGCAAAACTGGGCTCTCTTAGATCCGAGTGTAGTTTTTTTATTTCAAAGTTTAACAGGGAGTGTTCTTCCATTTATAGAACTATTAATTGTTGTTATACATATCTCAGACAAGTTACTGTGCAGGTTTCAGTGTGAATCCTGAAAATGGGGTGTTTTCAGTATCCCCACAATGCTCTGTCTTTCACTCTTCCTCACTGGGTGTCTAAGTTGAAAGAGGAAGAAGAGAAAAACAGCAGCTGCTGACACTGAGATTCAATGTTTTTACAAGACCAGGGATTATAATTTGTGCTGTGGTATGAGTATTATTCTTTTTTTCCTTCATTTATGTGGAAGAATCTCCTTCCTGTATTGTGAAAGAATATTTCTTTCTGAGTCACTGACATTCACTCAGCCTCTTAATAACCCACACAAGCACGTTGACTAGGACCAGTCTGAGTCAGAGGGAATAGGAGGGGGAATCAACCATCAACCCAGAAAAACCTCCTCTTGGTCAGGAGGCCAAATCAAAGGAAATGTAGACATAATACAGTGTAATTTAGAGAGAGGACTCTTGGTCTTGTTTCTTATTCTTTCTAATATTCAGGTAGGTGAGACAGGGTAGAAAGAAGAGGAAAACATCCTTCCTCCAGTAAGTTTTGTAATGGCTCTCTCTGCAACACCGAGACCCCTGCATCAGGACAAGCTCAGAAAAGGCAAGGGTGCTAGTGAAAGGTCACCCAACTGACTCTGTCTGTAGGAGTAAATTAACTGATCTAGGGCAGGCTTGTCCAAGCATAAGAATATCTGTTGCTCTGGGACAGATAGCACTTTCCCACAGATTTTGGGTACAGTTTAGGGTTTGGTGCAGGCCAATTAGTTTCTCCCAAAGCATCTTTTTTTGGGAAGAGAGAAGGGTTGCTGCTGCAGGGACTCTCAGCATGTTGTGCCAGTTGGTTTCAGAGGAGGGGAATGGTGCCTGGCTGGTTTTGATCGCTAGTACAGATGTAGTTGTTGGCAGTAGGGCAACAGCTAAGGAATGGCAGCCTTGCAGCCTGACTTCCCACACAGCAAAACGATTTGGGAGATAAATCACTCCTGGAGGCACTGCTCTCTCGGTCTGTCCAAAAAGGTGCAATTTGGGGATATAATAGAGGAGTCCTGTGGTTTTCTCCTTCATCATGCTGTGTCTTACGACTATGTCTTAAGGAACCTGCAGCCACCCAGACAGCTAGGAGACCAAACAGTAGCTTCCTCTTCACTGGTGGAGTTGCAGCCACGATTCATCTTCTTTTTGATACCCATGGATTTTTTCTTTTTGTTTTTTTGTTTTGTTTTGGATTTTTAACTAAAAAAAAAACACCAACAAAGAAACACAAAACCCCCACAACAACAACAACAAAAAAAAAAAGCAAGGATGCTTTTTGTTTGTGGCAGATGAGTCATTTTACACAGCTGTCAAAATCTGTCTTCACTATATGAATCTATAATGGCATTTGCTTACGTATCCAGCTGATGACTGGTGCCATGCTTTACTTTAGGACCCATCCCTTGCACTACCTGCAGTCCTTTCCAGGGTGATATTTCCAACTTTTATGTTTTCCTCCTCTGCCAATCAATGGCAATCTCATCTGTTTCTCCCTCTGAGGCAGGTGAATTGGGTAACAGGGAGGGGCTACAGCTATAAATGTGTGAAAGGCAAATTCTTTTCTGAAAGTAAACAGTATCATAACCAAAAGACTGAGGGTTTGGCTCAGAATAATTAAAAAATATATATTTCTTTCATAACTCTGCAATGTGTCTACCATTTCTCTTATTCATGTCACATGTCATTTGCCTACATGCAATTTTAGCCTTGGACTTCATGCTAAGATCTATTCAGTACGGCACCAAATGCCTTTCAGGACTGTTGCCAAAAATACTCTTTTTCCTCTCCAAAACTGACCTGGAGACTCTAATTCATTCACTGACAGCATCTAGCCTTGACTACTGTAATTCCTTGGTTTGCTGGGCTTGGAGCCAAATCGATTGGCAGACTCCAGCTTAGTCAGAATTCAGCAACAAGGCTTCTGACCCAAACCACGCCAACTCTGTATCCTCCCTGCACTGTGAATCTATATTTGAAAAGCATGTTATACATTTACTGTAACAGTTTCCTTTACACTGTAATTTTATGGGTGGAATTTTTCTTTTACCCTGCATGTCAACTGTCGCACTCTTACAGAATTTTTCTGAGCTAAATTGCCATATATTCTACTCTTGCACTTACAGTAATTTAGTGCAAAGCCCTTTTCATCCTGCACCCCTAATTGGTGGGATTTGAAGTGAAATTCTACATGAAATTATTATTTTATCTGCCAGCGAAGACTTATGTTTTTATTTTAACACATTGTGTTTCAGTCTCTATTTTCTTTTTTATTAAAAGGCGTCATAAAAGATTTGGTTGCTGATGTTATTTACTATTGCATAAAACAAATTAAAAATAATCACATATGCATGGCAGCTGATAACGTAATAAGCAAAGGAAGAATTGAGTACTTCTTGTCTCCTGAACCCAAGGACAAATTTCAGCCTTCACTCAATCATGTATTTAAAATAGCCTGCTCGATAAATGTAATGGAGGGTAAAAGTGTTCTCTCTACCTCTTAATCCACATATGAGACTGTACTTTGTTTATCATTTATTTCCATTCTTCTCTGTTAGTATCATTTTCAAATATCCTGTGTCAAATATTCTCTTGCCCTGGAGGTAATTCCAGTTTTCCCTTTAATCCATTCTTGTATGCAACTTCTGCAGGCATCGTTTAAGGGATTTTTGATGTTGTTGTTCCCAGCTTTTCTGGTAGTTTTTAAATTTATACCTGATAACAATACCCCATTCTGGTAGCATCTCTTAAGAAAACAGAAACTGAGGTTTGAACTTTCACTTAATATGCTTACTATGATCTGGCACCTCTAGTAAAGTGTATTGTAGTTACACTACATTTTTTAAAAGTTGACACTTGCATATCACTCTAGGCTTAGTTGTTTGGGTCTTTTTAGTTATTTAGAACTCAGCAGAAAAACAATTAGATAATAATCCTTTGTCTGAAAGATGCCATGTAAATTGCCAGCTGCAGAATAAGTTGTTAGGAAAGATGCAATTATTTACATCCTGTAAGTTATATTGATGTGAAAAACAATGACGTGGTATGGACCCTTCCAGAACAATGTGATTTTTAAACAGCTTTGCATATGCTCAATGAAAATTTGATATAGCATAGGACTTACCAACAGATGTTTGACAATGAATATTTCATGTTACTTAATAATTTTACTTACTAGTCACAGTTGACAGTACGGTGCATCCTAGAGTTCAAGGTGCCTTAGAGAGATAGGTGTGGGGTTTTTTTTCTGGAAATAGTCTGAAAACCATAGTCAGAAGCAAGACCAAGAACAACTGTTTCACTGAGATTCTGCAGGTATCGGCCCAAAAGCTGGGGCCTTTTTTTGGCCAAATCTTAGCCAGCCATAGTGAAAAAGTGAGTTAACTGGGGAGTTTCTCAGCTGATATAAACTTCCCTGGCTTCCCCTTAGGGATGGATCTACCCTCCTGACGGACTGCGTGCTGCAGGGTCACTCACCCATACACATTTGATCCTGATCAGGGGTTGGGCACATTATGTCTTGTCTTCCAATTACCCAGGGCACAAGATTTATGCCAGCTTGAGGCTTCTGGGATGTCTGCGGGAGAAGAAATTAATCTTGATGCAACATGAATTAACCCATGACCGACTGTGAACTGGCAGAACAGGTTTATATTGGATTGCCATCTCATAACACACGAATGAATGCAGGATTTGGATGCAGTACAAAGAGATGTGAAGCCACTTTCCTATGCTGTCAAACCATGGCTTTGGTTCCCCTCTAGCTCTAACGTAATGCTTGCAGACCTTTTAGGTTGGGTGTTACCTGTGGGTGTTCGTTAACACGTTACAGCCAAGATTGCTGTGTATATTGAAATTGCTGTACATACATTCTTTGAATACAGAGTAGGGGGATGTTGGTCTTTGATACGTACTCATTTTGTATTCTCCTCTACAGTTCCCTTTTTTTTATTGTACCTAGCTGCCTATTGCATAAAGTTTCTTTAAATGTCTTGATTTTTAGCATTTAGTACTCATAGTATCCTACTTCTTTTCGGGTTTTTTTTTTTTCAGTTCCTGAAAGTTAGGTAAGTGAAAGGGATCATTTTTCTGCTCACTTTGTCTACTGCAGATATGCAAGAAAAACTCTTTGACATCTTCCTAGCTTGTGTTTCCATTGAGGAGAGTTTCTGAAATGATCAGATAATGACTTTTGATAAATCTTAGCACCTGTTCACAGAATGGAAATTAAACACTTTAAAGTTCAAATGTTTTTCAAAATTCAGATGATCTTATTAATACCTATTAGAGGAAAACAGCAAACCAGCTCTTCCTCATATCTTTGTGAATCTTTTCTACTTGAATTTCCACTTGCAAACTAAAAACAGATTGTTAATTAACCAAGATTTTCTGAGCACCTGGGTCATCAACACAACGATGGTAATTAAATTCTAGCCTCAGTTTCTACACACATAATAATGGAGTGCTTTAGCATTTTCATTCTTTTCAAATTAATTGAATAAATATACACAACATAACTTCCTTGATACATCTACCCTTCACTCCAAGCAAGTTCTAATAGGCTGAAATTATCACATCAGCTATTAAAACTTCAATGGATCACAAATCGGTCGGATCATCCCAGTAGTTTTGAGGCACCTTCTTTGGTATAAACTACATATAATTTATTTTCTGTGGCTTTAGAAGTTAAGTAACTAGCCCTGACAATTGCAAAGAAAAACATCCATATGTGATTCAAAATGTTGTAATCTTCCTGAATCTGAAAGCAGCCTGCAAGAGTGGTAAAAAATGGGAGTAGAAGAAACATGCTCCTATTCAAGCGAGTGGAGTTAACTTTCAGACCTGGAGGTGAAAGATACATAAGTGACTTACCAGGTGGGCTCACTGCCCCGCTTTAGGAAAGAGAGGTTGTTATGTATAATAAGATCCTCCACATCTGTTACTTTGAGTGGAGAAGGAGAGCCGCAATCGATCAGCTTGATGAGAGACCAGATCAAAGGGCAAAACAACATTCCTGCCACCATTTCTCAGTGAAAGAGGTGGGAAGGAGGTGCTGCAAGCTGCGGTTTTACAGAACAGTGGGCATCATTTCAGCCCAGGTATCTAAAGAGATAGATAGCTAAGAACCTTGTAAAAAATTGAAGCATTTTTCAGTTGAATTCATACGTCAGCACGGTGCTTTCTCTGGTGCACAGCCCAGGTCATTTTTAGAAAATCTGAATTTCTTGGTGGTCTTGCAGTTAACGGCCATTAAAACAACTTACTTCTTGGTCAACTATTTCTAGGTAGATCACTCTTGTGGAAGAACAATGTTGCTTGTTAACTGATGTGAAGAGAAAGAAGTGTTGGGAGAAAAGTTTCTGCTTTAGGATGAACAAGTAGCTAAAAACTTAAGGACCTTAATTGCCCTCGATAATTGACCTAAATACTGATGTCTAGCTTCAGAACAAATTCATTAGAGTTGAATGAGGGAAGCCCATTTCACATGTCTTCGTCATCTTATATGTGCAAAAACGCAACTGTCCATGTACATAAACATACATAGGCCGTGGGCACAGGACAGAATGACTACTGCAGGTGAGCCCATTTATATTAAATAAAAGAGGAGGAGCCGCTGCAGCTACAGAATGCAGCGTTAACGTATGGCTCAGCCCTTCCTGCCTGCTGAAGAATTCCTGCCACCAGCCAGCCACCCTTCACAGCAGAGCCCGCTTGTCTCACACGCTTTCATTTGTCCAGCTTGCTCATCTGCAGGCAGCTGCTGCAGGGGGAACACTTGTCAGTTTTTTGTCTCAAGTGAGTGCCATTTCTGCAGTCACACACCTGTAGCCACACATGCAAAGGCACGTGGCTGGGCAGGGAGGTAGAGCAGACATCACGGGGAAGCAGCTGCATGCCTGGTTTTTTTTTTGGTACATAGTTATGAGTTGTGTAGACTAAAGTTATGGAGGCAGACTTGAAGGGAGACATCTCCAACATTGATAAAATGTAAGTACGAAAGACACGCCATTGGATGGATATTGATGATGTTGTTTCAGTAATGACATCATCCATAGACTCCTAGTGTCTTTGCTTTGCTTCTCTATAGTGATCACAACATAAATTGCTTGTCTTGTTTGACTTCCTTGTTCACCAAAGTTGAGCAGATTGTCGCCGTTTTCAACGCTTCTACCAGACAAAAAGCTTGGGACCATTTCTCGAAAGCCCAGCGAAAGAACATAGACATTTGGCGAAAGCATTCTGAGGTTGGTGATTTTATTATTACTTTCTATCCATCATCTCGCAGCTGGATTGACACAGAACGAGTGTGATTGTAGCTGGACATAGTGTATTCAGCAATATTTACGGCTATCGTTTTAGCTGTTAATCAATTGGCCGTTATACAGTCTCATCTACAGTATGAATTGCTCCCATTGCTCTCATTAGGATAATAGTCATTAAATAACACTAAGACAGAGAGCGATGTGTTTTTATTTTTCATGCAAAATTTGGGAAATCGTTGGAGGATTATGTTTACTATCTAAAATAATGAACTGAAGTAGTGAAATTGGGAACAATATTTTCAACTAAGAAAGAATTAAGAATTATTTCTGAAAAATATCTTTTTAGGAGTCATCGTGATCTGTTTTTAAAAGAAGTATTCTGCAGCACAGATATTTTTTTTTCTTGTTGTGCCATCATACGGTCATTATAAGATGACTTTGCCTGAAAATCAAGTAGAGAATTTCTTTCCTAAGTAATGACTTAAGCATATTAAGTCCAGAATTATGATGTACTCCTTCCCATTTGTTTCATGTTTACCTTTAAAAAAGTAGATACATCACTTGTGTTGATTCCAAGAGTTATGCTTGCACAGAAACCAGTGTAAATGTAATCATACTACCACACAGAGTTAGCAGTGTGGGGCCATGCATGTGTGACTGTCATAAGCATGACCGGAGGAAATGGGATTCTAATTCCCCTTGCTGCGAGCGGCAGCAAAGGAAGCGCTAGACCTCATCCTGTGTTTTGGTCATCCAGCTTTCGTTTTTAATTCAGTATATACGCTATGAGCCTGTATTTTAAAAAGTAAGTACCGCTGTCTTTGTGTGACTGTCATAAGCATGACCGGAGGAAATGGGATTCTAATTCCCCTTGCTGCGAGCGGCAGCAAAGGAAGCGCTAGACCTCATCCTGTGTTTTGGTCATCCAGCTTTCGTTTTTAATTCAGTATATACGCTATGAGCCTGTATTTTAAAAAGTAAGTACCGCTGTCTTTGTTTTCTTCTTCCTTTTTTTTTTTTTTTTAATATGAGCAATTTGCATACACTGGGTTTACCTTCATGTAGTACAGTATGTTGATTGCTAGTATCACAGTCCTCTAAATGATTTTTCTGTCTCAGAATAAAAACTTTAGAAGGTAAGGTGCACTTATTTAATTATTTTGTAGTACACTTGTAAAATAAGTGTTGTACACTTAGTTTGAGAAACACTAAAGTGCTGTGATATAAATCACTTGGATAACATTTTAAGTGCCCATTAACTAATGCTAAATTACAGTTGAATACCAATGGCACTAAATGTAACATCCACATGAATACCAAATGAATTCTTTATTATCAGTGCTATTATGGTG
Source organism: Calidris pugnax (assembly GCF_001431845.1). Classification (NCBI taxonomy): domain Eukaryota; kingdom Metazoa; phylum Chordata; class Aves; order Charadriiformes; family Scolopacidae; genus Calidris; species Calidris pugnax. The sequence continues at coordinate 13,202,134 of NW_015094510.1, read as the reverse complement.
AATACCGAATGACTTCACAATAATGGGACACTTAAAATAAAATGTTGGCATATTTTATTGGTACAAACTGTATTTTGCATTTTGTTCACAAATATTTCATATAAGTAGTGAATAAAGCCTTTGTTCAATTGGAAGTTGGGAAATTGGGGACTGATGTTTGTCGTGTCTTTTTGATATGATTTGCTAGTAGCTTATTTCAATAATATTAAGACCATCCCTTCTTAAACTAACTTTCTGTAAAGGGATGTGCTATGTCATTCATTTGCTGTCTTCTAAACCTTTAACAAACTGAAATGTGTAAGAGTTGGACTTCCCACAGATGTTAATTCACTACTTGCTTTTTCAAATACTCACCTTTTGTTTTTCTAAGAAGAGGACAACAAAAACAATTCAAAGCCACGTGAAGGCTCTTGCTGAACCAATATATTTTAGAAGTGCCATTTTTTTCAGATGTGAAATATGATAGAAATACCAAATGGCATCTTTGATTTAAATCATATATTTTAACCACGACATTATTTGCTTATTTGTTTAATTATCAGATCACTTTCCCTTTACTTCTGAATTTAAGAAAGCTTTGCTAGACTCCAAGCCCAAAGCAAGCACTCATGCATATAGACATTCTCTGTGTAAGATTATTGGCTTTGCTGATAATTTAGACATTGAGGCATCAAGGACATTTATCCCCTAAAGAGGGAGTAAATGTAAGCGGATGTCTGCTTGTGTATGCAGTATACTTCCCCAGGAAAAGGTGCAGGTGGCCTTTTCCAATACGGAATTAAGAAATGGATTGCTTATTTCTTCCAGAGGTGCCTCTGATTGCATGAGACACTGGTTGACAATTTACCTTTTTAATCATTTTTTTTTTTTAATTTGAAATTATTCTCGTGTAAAACGCCCTCTAATTAGCCTCCTTGCCTTTGCTGGGATTAATAGGCACATACACATTTATCAGAATATTTGAGATCTGCCGATGAACCAAGGGTACAGCTTGAGGGAAATGCCTTCCCTTTCTTTTTTCAGCCAGTCCCTCTCTGACAGCTTATTGTTAATTGCACGGAGCGGCGCTCGGACTCCTCAATGCTGTCTCCTCCTTCCACGCCACTCTTCCTTGTTTCAAAGATTTCAAACCACCTCTGTGGGAATTAGGCTCTTTGTCGGCAGAAAAATTAGCTGTCTGCGGGCTGAAAAGGCCTACACTAATCACGGTGCAGCATCCCCGTGTTACACCTGACAGGATTATTAGGACAAAATAGAGTCCTCTCAATCTTCTCAGCCCTGCCATTAAAAAGCCAGCCGCTGCGCCCGCGCCGGCTTTTCTACCCAGAACAAAGACCGTCTAGACTCCCACGGAGCCCACCTGCCCGCTCATCATTTACCCAGAGACCCGGGCTGTCTGCCCTGGCACTCCTTTTGGGTCGAGATGCAGAGATGTTTCAGGGCAGCATCGCTGGGCCGAGCCTTTTAAATCCCTGGCGATCTGGGCATAGGGACAGAGGGTGAGATTCCATTGCCCAGGCTTCAGCAACTACAATACAAATCGCTCCCTCCTGCACTGGCTGCTCTCAGCTCCCTTTGCCATCAGCAGGGAGAACCAGACACTTTCAGAGTGTAGTTAATATGATTTTGTTTAATGGAGACACCTACATTTGGCTGGATGAATCCTACCCCAGGTGGCAGAGGGAAGCAAGAATTGCCTGTCCCGTGAGCAGGCTGACAATCTCTTTATCAGCCTGCTTTAAACACAACTTCAAGCATTGTCCCTGCTGTTAAAGCATTCTGCTGTGTTTGGTAGCACTAAAGATCACTGGACGTGGAGACTCACTTTCTTGTTTCCCCTGACTGTTACCTTTTATAAACACCGTTCTTCCACGGGAAGAATTCCCTGTGCTACTGTTCTTATAAATATTCATATACAAATAAATATGATTACAATGATAAATGATGTATAATTAAAATCAGAGCAGTATTAAAAACAGATACTAAATAATACATAATGACTTTATGGAAGTTAATACTGACAAAAGGTCATTTTGGGTTTTAGGAGCTCCGAAATGCTCACAGTGAACAGCTCATGGGAATCCGACGGGAAGAGGAGATGGAAATGTCCGATGATGACAGTGGTGACAATCCCAGTAAAAAGCTGAGAGTAGACGATTCAGGTAAAGCCAAATCCCTCTATAATGTCAAGTATATACAACCAGTTTTTTTTAAAAGCAAACAAAAAACTTACATATGAGAAGTGACATATTAATTGCTGATTATATAGAACAGTATCTTATTTTAAACCCTCATAAATTAGTTATTTGAAACATGCAAGCTCTCTCTAGGAGGTATCTGTCAGCTGCTACGTTCTATAACAATGAAAATTCTCCAGTTCTGCCCTCGGCTGGAAGCATTATGTTTCTTTAGTGTGCTCTCTGCAGCCTTGCACAACAGTATTTCATTCCATGGTTGCAACAACGCCTTATTATGAGACCAGTGGAAGTTATGTTTTGGTCACCTAAGCCTTACCTTTCTTTTCAACAAATACAAAATCATGTATAAGCTCTCTGACAAATACAGTGCACCATTTTAACAGTGTTATTTGTGGAATTAACTTTTAAAGGTGCATATTTCACAATACGGTCTCTCACAATCTGGCTCTCGATAGATGGCTATCATGAAAGAAAGAGCAAGGGTGCTTGCAATAGGTGGAAAGAAAAGCAACTTTTTCAGCCTTCTACAAATCCAGGGTGGGCACTCCAAGGGGTGGCTCAGAAGCTGCCTGAGTTACTGAGTGGTAGCATGATCTGGATGGATGGTTTGCTTGATTTCTTGACGTCGGCTAATAAGGTTGTGAGTAGCTAACAAGGATTTGCCTGTTTAGACACTCCAGAAAGAAAATTTACAGAAGCTAAAGCCAGAGCATGACTGGGAACTGCCAGCCAGCGGTGGGCTTTAAGGATGGTAAAGAAGGAGGGAGTAATATGGAAAGAAACAGAGAGTCTGATGATAATTTTGACCTTTCATACAGGCACCATATTAAGAAAGGAAAGAAATTCATCTATTCGATGGTTTCAAGTCCTTGTATTTCTGCACAAAAGTGTGGATTCAAGCGTACACAGAGAAGAGCTCTTTGGCTCCTCCTGTCACAAGGTGCTGCATGAGGTTGAATGACTCCAGAAGTAAAGACCGAAGGAAAGAGTGTCATTCTAGCAAATAAATTTTTATTACAGCATCTCTTTTGAGGAGTGATTTAATGTTTTTTTTCTAGGAAGAAAAGATAAATTATTTTTAAAGGGCAGCTCTAATTTTTGCTTGGCTAATTGTGTGGGTTTGAATTTTCTAGGCACCATTAGCAAATGTCTGGAGCTGAGACAGTGGGTCTCTGCAGACAAAGCACTGCTAGCCATCAGAGATTTTTATGAATGCCTAATCATTTTACCTTAACTGTGTCCACTCTTGTCGAGGGAAGTCATTAGAATTAACAACAGGAAGGTAGAGCCAGAAATACCCACAGCCTGCACTCCAAAAGAGGAATAATGATGTTTTGAACTGTCATACTTATTCATTCAACTGGGTTTACATATGCGTGCTTAAGGCAGAGCTATGCTGGTCATTCTTTTTGTAACATCATGAATAGGAAAGTGTCTTTGGTTTCCTTCCACAAAAAAGGACATTTCTATCAAATGTTTTCGTATCTGAGATTTCTACAGCATTCCATTCCAAACGATTTCAGTTTCTTTGTATTGTTATAATGTGAGCACTTGAGTCCCCTCAGTGACAACAGTAGCAAACCCAGTACTGTGTTGCATACTAAATCAAAATTTAGCAATATGAATCCACTTGAGTACTTGTCCATCATTGTCCATTGTACCATTCATCATCCTCTTGATCTTAGTGGAGTTGATCCAGCCTGCTGCATACGTAGAGTAATCCAGTTCCAAAATTAATTTTATAGCTTTCCTCTTCCAACATTACACTCTTAACTAAAGCAAGAGGATTTGATTCTTGTCATTGACAATAGAGGAACTTGGAGTAAAATCCGAAAAGTTATTGGGTATAAAAGATTGGTAAATGAAAAGAAAGTGAGAGGACATTTATTTTTTCATTTTTATGTACAGAGAAGTGATTCTTCCTTCCTTCTTTTAGCATTTTTTTTAAATTACTATTTGTGTTAGCTGCCTTCTCTACTTCTGCTTTCTTTTTTTTTTTTTCCTTTTTGAGTATGTCGTTCCAGAACCACCTCTTTATCTCGCTGGAGTGTCTATTTGTATTCACAGTAACCTCTGTTCTACAAAGAATGTCTTTTAAAGACTCTTTTATCACAAAGAAACAATTCTGCACAGTAAGAAAACATTGGCACTTTCTTTTTTTTTAACCCCTTTTCTTAAAGTGTTTGTCTAGATTTTTAACCATGGGGAGGGCAAGGCTTGAATTACACAAAGAAGATACTGTGCCTCTTCAATTCAAGGTCATGCACACATAAAGGCTTTAAAACATCTAAATCTGAAAGCGGCTAAAGCAATGACATGTGATGAATTGATTTGGAGAATTCCAGGGTTCTGGACTGCCTCTGCTGCCATCCCAACAATTTTCTTGAAAACATTATTTTTCAGCCTGCCCTATGCAACAGTGGGAACAACAATTCTGGGAAGTTACATTCCCCAAAGCTACAACAAGTAGTTTCCCCCAGGTTCCAACACCTACGTCAGTTTTTTTTTTTCTCTGGTCCACCTAGTTAAATCACCCCTAGTACAAGAAGGCTCAATTGATTCATCAGTTTAGAATGGATCCTAAGACCTCATTCTATCTTGGTAAAGTCTAGTTTCAGCAGTCTCCCAATGTAATTTCTTCTGTTCACTCAAGCCTTTTTCATTCAGAAATAACTTCGCTTCTGTGAGCATCGAGAGAGTATGGTGCTGAGTGTGTCACATTTCCCCACAGCTAGACTGGTTAGAACAAAAGCTCTCCTCTAGGATATCTGAAGAGAAACCTGTTCATCACCCTGAAAGAAAAGAGGGTGGATTCTAGCCCCAACATTTGAAAACACAGGGCAACACATTTAAGCCCTGAGGCTGTGCAAAAGCACTTCAGTGCTTGAGTGCTTATCCAGACTTGCTGGATGTCAGGTTTCAGAGGAACATTACATTTTGCTGAGGCCCTTGTGCGCAATAAGTTCTGGGGATTTGGGGCAGATAATGAAAAAGCTGTTAGTAAGACTGGTTTGCATATTTTCTTCAAGTTGTGCAAGATAGTAAGTCATGAGAGACATCAAGTCACGGTCTTCATTAGAAATCTACTAATATCTGTTTGTTTGAGAAGATTTGGGCTTGCTCCTGGTGACAATGCACAGCAGCTCCAGGGGGACTTGTCGCAAAGTGTGTCATTCCATTCTAGACACAAGTCCTCTTCTTTCATCTACCAGTTGCTCTTCTCCTAGTTGTTTATGTACCCAGTTTACTGATATCAGTGACTCAGTGTCGGAGCTGGAATGAGAATGGGGACCATTATTCTCCTGGACCTGTCTTCTTCCACCCTCTAGTCCATGTTGCAGTGCTGAGGCACCACCTCCAGTGTAAAGACCTTCTCCTCCTCCAGGTGTTTTACAGGTCATTCTCTCTGGGCTTAGTTAGTACCCTACTCTGTGGTGTGCAAGCTGAATCTTCAAGGAAAAGGAAGGCATCAATACCTGCTTGTTCCTTTGGAGAGCATCTCAACCTACTGCTGGGGGCCCCCTGAAGAGCCCCCCAAGGGAAACCAAAAAGTTGGCTGAACTAGCATATGTGTCTAGTTTATAGGAAATCCTCCTGGTTTCACAGACTAAAGATCATTTGCATTACAGGGAAAACCGGCAAAAGGCTGACCTGAGACTGAGTGAATCTCACCTGTGGGATCAGCTATTCCTTTAGAATGATGGGATTTTTTCCAAAATTCAGCCTTTAAACAGTGATTTTTCTGCAATGTGGATTTTGGAGTTTGAAAGGGACAAGAGGATTGCTGAAGTAAAGCTGGGGGATTGCTAAGAAAAAAATAATAATAATGATGATTGGCAACTCAGTTAATACATTTGAAAGTCAAGGTGCAGCTACTGAAGCATTAGCTCAGGGAAAAAAAAAAAAAAAAAGAGAGATTCAGTGCTGGAGTCTAGCGGATATACGAAAATCTTCAGAACTATCAGGATTTATGGATGCTTCATCTCCCACCTGCTGGCACCGGGAGTAAGGATCCACATGTAAAAGCCTCCAAAGCAATTTTAAGAATTAGTGAAGTGAAGCTGCATGTTGTAGAAAAGAGCTGAAGTTTGGTTTATGCCTGGAAGGCACCTGTAATTTTACTTTAAGGGGAGGTGGGTTAATCTCTTCCTTTTGCGGTTCTCAGCGACATGCCATTAATTCTAACAACTCCCAACTTCAGCGAGAGCCTGCGGCTGGCAGCACAGAAAAGAAAGAAGCACCGTGCTTCCAGAGGGAAGCGGAAATGATGGGCACACCATTAAGGCTTTTGACTGGGATCCCGGAGCTCTGGGCCAAATCCCAGCTCTGCCACATGCCCTCCTCCCAGTCTCATCAATGAATTGGGGTTACCTCAGCTCCCTACTATCAAATGGAGGCAAGGATGCTTCCTTTCATTGAACCACTGCCTGCATTGTCCATATGGATGATAAGCACCTCAGTATAGGGCTCTTTCCAGCTCAGCAAACCTCTGATATCCCACTCATTGGGCACCTGGGTCATTTCGCCAGCTCTGTATTACCCATGATGAAGTAACTTAATAGCATCTTGTGGACTGCGTTCAAATAATAAATTGCAAGTGTAAGCCCAGTTTGAACACATAAGATTGGTGCTGCCTCCCGAGTCAGGACAGACATCCTCTATGGCACAACTTTCAAACACACCCAAAGGAGGAGGCAAATTTAAACACTGAAGCTACTTTTGTCTTGGGCAGTAGCCCAGATCTTTAACGCTCTCCTGAACTGATCTGTCTGTCCTCTTTGCAGCATCAGCCAAGTCACTTGCCACAGGAGATGGGCTGAATGGTGGGCAGTCCATCTCACAGAAGAGTGCAAGTCCTTGTGAAAGTCAGTATTTGAAAATCGCACCCTGGCGCGCGCAGCATAAACCAGGCTTTGTGATATTGTTCCTAAGTCTGTCTCGAAAGTTGCAGGCCTGGCAAATCTTCAAGGAAAGCCCGAGACAACACCAAAGCGATCCGTCTGATGCTTATTCATCTTTTCTCTGCAATTCAATCCTCTTTTTGCTTTCTGTAAGGCTTGCGTGAATGCAGAGATGCACGTGTGGAATGGAAAGTGTGTTTTATAGCTGGATTAAACTGGTAGGAAAGCTTTATATAGCTTGTTATAACTTTGAATAGAAACTGCTGAGCCCCAGCTGTGTGGAGCTGAGCTTTGCTTTTCCTTTTCTTCCAACTGGCCCAGTGGCACGGCAGATCTCATGTCAGATCTTCCTCTTCCTCCTGATCCCAGGGATCAGGTGTTTCTCCCTTCCTTTCTGGTAAGTCTAATCTTTTGGGGTTTATGGGAGATTTTTTTTAAAGAAAAGTCTGATTTTTTTTCTGTCATTACCCCTCCATCTCATAGCTTTGTGACATCAGATTTGTGAAAGTGATACTGATATTCAACAGGCCTGTGATTTTGCCTTTTAAACACTTGTTGATAAAAATAACGTAAAATAACAAAATGTATTTACTTGAGAAATTAATGAGCTAGAATTGCTTTTTTCCTCAAATAAATCAATACTATTTCAAAGCCATCGGCAGCTGGTGTCATAATCAGCCCTGCAGTAATAAACATATAAAGGCGTATGAAGAGGAAAATAAACCCTGTTAACAGAAGCTACTAACCAGGTTTTATAAGCAATCTCGAAGAAAAGAACGTATTTAAAATCTGAAGCTCTGAATTGTCACTGTGCTGACACTGTTCCCTCTCTGGCCAGAGAAGACAGCTGAACAACCCTTTTGAGCTCTCCGAGTGGAGTAACTTCCCTTTGAATGGAAATGCTCTGGACACAGCAGACAATCAGCTTTTGCTCCCTGGGACCATCAGGGATGATCACTAGAAAGCAGCACAAGATGATTACTCCCTCTACGCTGGGAAAAGTCTGCTGTAGTGTCTTTCACAGCATGCCAGTTCAGAGCTGTTATCATCAGGCAGACTCCAATTTTGTGCCTTAAAATGCATTCCATTTTCCCCACAGCTTTTACAAAAATAGGCTGAATTTCAGGAAGCATGTAGGCAGGGGCCTAATTTTATACCCCTGGTTTTAAGTCCATTTGGCTCTAATAATGCTTGTTGCGCAGCTAAATTTAGCAGAAATGCCTTGATGAATCGGGGCTGAAGGTAGTTGGCAAGCCTGTCTTCCCTGGGGAATAAAGACAGCCTCATCCTGTCCCAGGTACTGGGCCAGTTCCTCTGGAGCACACACAACCCATCAGCTCTGGGATGAAGGTCTGTGCTGGTCCTGTCGACACAGCAGTCAAGGGGTTAACCTAACTTTCAATTTTTAGAGGAAACACACACTTCAAAGGCATTTTCCTAATATGGGGTTTAGGAGGATGTCCTGTCTACTACAAAACAAGTCTGTTGCGCTTTGATGCTTTTCAACTGCCAGAAATACTATTATCTAGATTACATTTTATCATGTTTTCTGCGTATTTCGTACTGATAAGGTTTTATGCAGGATCATTACATATGAGAATAGATTTAATCCTGTTTTTAGTAAGCTTTAAGGACACTGAGGGATTATTTATGTAATAAGATGCAAAGTTGCTATGGAAAATGCTATAGCAACCTAACATCTTCACAAAACCAAGCAGCCACTTGTGACAGCAATCTAAATTTACATTTATTTTAGTGCCATTTTATTGACATTCTTAGTATCTCATTTTGACAGCATGTTAAAATATGTTGTGCGTTCATGCTAGAACAAAATTAACAGCATGTTGTTGGAATGAAGATGATGCTTATAATTTTTGGAGGTAATTTTAGCATGTTTCATTTTGTGTAAATAGCATTAAAATAGTAGTGAAATAAGTTTGGGTGCATCGCCTGTATTTGTAATAGAGCAAACAATGCACATTGAAAGTAATATTTTACAAGTCAGTGAAGGCTAAACTGTTTTTATTTGCTTTATATCTGAATGAAAATATTTTTAAGCAAGAAATGATTTTGTTATTAGAATTTATTTCAAATCCTGTATCTTTTATTATAACTTTCCCAGTTCAGGATACAGGCTATAATTTTTCATTAGGTTTCACAAAGCAGGGCATCATTTCTGAATGCGTAGACTTGCAGTTTGATAGGGAATTGCCCTATTTAAATGGGACTTTTCTAAAACAGAATAACAGTACACATTGCCCTTAGGAGGTTAAATAAAAAGGGAAAGAAAAAAACAAACAAACAAAAGCGACAAAACAGTCTGAACTCTGTCCTGTGCTCATTGCAGTTAATAATGAAACTTGCATTGACTTCAATGGCAGCAGAAGCAAGCTCTGTATATTGATTTTCTCCATCCCCCTCCATTAAGAATCCTGAAGTGCGGCTGTAACATTGTTGAAGTGGGATGTTGGCAGCAAAATCAATAAAAGACAATATTAGAACATATGCTGTTTTCGGCTTCCTCACAATCTGATATAGCTGGTATTAGCATTCTTCTCCAAATTACACTTCATGATTTCTATAAAGTGACCTTCCTTATAGTGCCCTCTCCAATATAAAGCTCCTTTGTGCTCTTACTCTCATATTTAGCCTTCAAGAGAACGAGCCCTATTTATAACAGTGAAGACGGTTGATTCTAAACAGAGCATAAAGAATAGATTCCTTCAAGAGTGGCTTCAGTCTAAGCCCTATTTCTGACCTCCCATGAAAGATCATTTCTATTATTGTGTACACTAAGCTCATGGTTTTACATTTTCTTAATTATGCTGCTCTTCGTGCCCTGCTGTTTTTAGAAAACTTTTTCACCCCAGCACATTAGAGAAGATTGCAGATATTGCTTGAGGTGGAGATTTAGGTACCTTCTTATCCACCCTTAAATCCAGGAAACAGCAGCCATTGCTACAGTATCAGAGGAGGTAATGATCAGAAAGCAGAGTCTTTTCCAATGTCAGTACATGCTTCTAAACTCACAATTACGGGTTTGGGGAGCATCCTTATGTCATGAGAAATGCAAGGCTGGTTGAAGTTTCCCAAGCATCAAAAGCTTCCTTTTCAAAGCGTGCAGCTTCTTGTTCCTTATGTGTCCAGCTGACTGGCAGCCTGTGATGTGGTTGTGTGCCAGGAGTTAAAAACCCACCCAGCAGACCTCCTGCTAGGAGCTGGATGGCAACAGAAGTTCCCGAAAGTACTACTAGTCGATGATGCTGGTTTACTTTGGTGGATGAATCTTAGATTCAGAGGTGTTACATGGTGTCCTGCTCTTTGGTTTTGGCTTAAAGACCACCTCAAGAAAATAAGCTTTTTTCTTACTGATGACACATATCCATAGTATAGCATTTTTGTGACCGACATATTGAAGGATTTGGTTCATAAAGTTTAAAGCCAAGTGGATTCAATGCTGCTTGGAGGTGAGTGATCTTCTTTTAGGCTTATTTGGGTTTAGATTCATGGCAGAGGGAAGAGAAAACAAAGAGGAGAAATCTCATTTTTGAAATGACTGACTGAAGAACTAGATACCTTGCCAAAACTGTACTGTTTTATTCCACTTCTCCACTAATTCCAGCATATGACTCCTTGAACGCCAGCATATAGATCTCTGAAGGAAGAAAATTTTTTTCTTCTTTATTAAAATCAAAGTGATTTGTTTAATTACTTTTTAAAATTAGAAATTATAATAGATTTGGTTGTTTGGTTCTTTTTACCTTTCAATGGGCAAATAGTTTGCAATGCTTTTGTTTATTTATTCAGCCCTCCCCATATTTGATGCATAGCAAGTTGCATCAAGGGCAAGAGCTGTGCCAAGCATGTCTTTATAGCACTTGTATCCACTTGTATTGCTGAGCTGTTTCTACAACTGCCAAGTGCCCACCTCACATGTCAACCAGAAGTCCCTCTGAAGAGATTGGGGTGGTTGCTAGTCCACAACACCAATTTCTTCATCTCTTCTTTGTCATGTGTCAGATGCAGACTGTCTTCCCCCTTAAATTTTTCTGAGCTCTGGAGACAAGTGAGCACTTTTAACAGTCAAGGAAGAACATGATAAAAGCAGTAGCTCTCTCTATGTTGTTCTATTATCAGATAGTCATCTGTCTCATCATGTTTTGTTGGTAGGTTTTGAGATGCCTGTGCTGTTAGACCTTGATCCCACAAGCTGCTGCCTGCTGCTGAGAGTGTTTGCACTCACCTTCTGCTCAACACCCACAGACACAAAGTCCTAAGCAGTGGCTTACTCAGAAAGTCTGGTACAAGGAGTATTTCACAGTTATGTCTTCAAAGTTACACACTTTTTGCAAATTTCAATAAATTGTCTGTTTCTGAAAGGACTGAAAGTCCCAGTAAGCCCTGCAGAACCCTGTCATCTGCAAGTTTGCAACACATTTTATTTTTCAGTAGCTGAGAAAATACCTACTAAACATGTTAAATTGTGGAGAAGCACAGTGGCTTCTATTTGCAGATACTGAGCATGCTGAAGGCAGGATGGAGGGGAGAAAAGGAGGTTTTGGCTTGTAGATACAGCTCTTCTGCACACCCTTCCACTCACATAAGGGATAAATGGCTCAAGAAATGCTGTCTCTGAATGTGAGAGTCAAGAAATTACAAGCTTCATGTGATCATTTGCTTATGCCTTCTAAAAGGAGTAAAAACATATTCCCATATTTAAGATCCATTCTTATCTAAGGCCAAAGTTAACTGAGCAAATATTTCAGTAGTATGCACAATTTTGAAAGAAAAATTAGCTCAGCCCTCCAATCCAGTACAAGGTCAGAGAGGTAGCTGGATAAATGCTCTCCTGCAATTTAAGGTGCAATAGAATTTTGTACAAAGGTGTTTTATCCTCACATTTGTAGAAAACACTTTACGTTTATGAACAAAATTTGCCTATTATAAATCAGAACAATTCAAAACGCCACCATCAATTCAAACAGCCTTTTCTTCCCTAATGAATGTGACAAATTGAGGCATTCACGTGCACACTGTCAAGTTTGTTTCCAAGTAGCAATGACATTTCCTTCATTTTTATCAGTCCTGCAGATTGGTTTTTTTCAAGTTGTCACAGTGGTGCTGGGCCTTAGTTCGAACAGTACAACAGTACTGTTGTACAATGCCAACAGTAGCAATACAGCTGGGCATCTTGTAAATGCCAGTGTTTATTGTTTAAGTCTGAATAAAAATATAGCAATTACTTCGACCCCTAAGAAGTAACCATCAGTAACCCACCTATACAGAGGTTTACCTGTATAAAATAGTTTGAATATCCTAAGTAATTTATGTGTCACATGTACACACATACATACAGCCCGTTTATGCAATATACATAAGATTAACATAACATACATGAAACACAGAGCATTTGTCAGCATCTCTTGTGCTGTGCAGAGTTCAACTCTAAGTACCCTCAGTTGCAAAGAACCCGTAATACAAGCAGTGTTTTTCCATTACTGATGTGGGAGAGGGTCATCAGTGCCACTTGGCATCTCCCCAGTAACCGGCGCATCTCTCACTTGAGTAAACGTACTCCTTCCCCCTTGAAACTAAAGTCTTCTCTGTTCATTTTTATTGTTACGGGAATACAGTCATTTTTTTTTTTAATGTCATCGATTAGAGGAAAAAGTCACTTCTTTGCTGGCTTCTTTAAAACCACGGTCTCTGTAAAAGTGTTGCAACAGTTCTATTTCTCAATTAGGGAAAAAAAAAAGCAGAACCTCTAAAAGAGATTCAGTACTTGATTAATTATATTTAACTAAGGCAGCAGTTATTTGTAAACATAAAGCATAAGTATCTGAAAAATTCATCTCATCACAAACCAAATGCTCTAATAAGTAGTGAGAAGGAATGATTTTTACTGAATTTTGAGAATATCTGAGAACCGCTACTATTTTTTATCAAAGTTATACCTCTACTTTTTTTTTATGATGGCTTGTTTTCCTATGCCCCTAGTTCAGGAGGAAAACCAAGCAGGAAAAGCAACGCAACAACCAACCCAACTAACAGTCCCCCCGTCACAGGTGTCTGTGCAGAGCCAACTCTTCCCTCTCCTGTCTCCTCTTATGCATAACCCAAGTCAGTTGGGGTTGGTACATATCATGGGTGGCTGTAGAAGAAATGTAACCCAAAACCAAGAGGAAAGAAGGGCCCTTTGCTTTAAAGAGGTGACCTGGAGAAACTAGTCTCAATGGAGCAGATTAACTAGTAACTGTCAAAATATCATTTACAAGCTGTGTGGATTCCTGTTCTCCAAAGAGATGCTGTCAAGTAAAATAGACCTAAAATGTGACAGGCTTTGATATTATTGTAACAAGGTGGTCTCTTCCAAATTCTAAATGCACAATTCAGTAATGTGATGTGACATCTTTGTAGGAAAAGTCCAAAACACTTAATGCTGCAATTTACCTGGGACAGAACTGGGTAAGAGAGGACTGCAGAACAAACTGCAAAATAAGTATGAGTGAGGGAAGAGAGAAACATCTGGAAATGTCAGGCAAGTGAGAATTACAAATTTAGAAAGAGATGGACTCATGCATTTAGAGCTGAACCAGGAAACAAACTGAACAGAATAAGTACAGAGAAAAAAGAGAAGAAGATATGAAGAGAAGGGTAGAAAGACTCACTTAAAGTGGGAGATTTGGCTTCTGTCTTTTGAACCCTTTAGAGAATGTTGATTCAGTGTTCAGGTGGGTTTTCTGCAGCCATGAGGTTGAGATCAGTGTTCCCAAACTGAGCTCCTGAGCCAACGATCACTTGTAAGACAGTAGTCTGCATCTTATTCCTAGGGCTGGCTAAAACAGTGAGATTAAATTGCCTTGTTAGTGTTTTTAATTAAAAGTCAGAGTTAGTGAGAGCATGGTGAAATACAGAGAGCCGGCACTGATCCACAGCCTAGAAAGTTTGGAAGCCACTAGTTCAGAAACTTAAAGTGGAGGTTGTCAGTTGATGGTCTCTCTAGGGCTTTAAATAAAATGTCAGATATCGTGAGACTCATCATAACACCACAGGAGTTGGAAGCACCACTCTCTGGGACATTTTTAGTCCAGTGCAGAGCCAGTATTTGCATGCTACTTTTGGTTATTAGGCCCAGCTGGACTGTAATCTGCCCTCCCTTTCCCTACACCACCTTTGCTATTTGCAAAGAGATATGCTTCATTACACGAGAAATAATAAGCCTTCATAAATTACTGGTGAGCCACAGGTGCAGTAAACCTAGGAAGGAACGGTGCTATTGCTGAAGTCTGCTAAGCAGGAAGAAGTTTTGTAAACTGAGAAAATCTCTCTTCAGGGACATGCTTTGGTTTCTGAAATGTTGCATCTGTCTGTACTGGATGGGATGGATAAAATTACAGATAAATGGTGGTGCAACTTTAGTTTTTCTTTCTTTTTTCTTGTTCTTTTTTTTTTTTTTTTTTAACTGACCAGGCAAGATCCTCATCTTTATGTGACTCAATAGCTCGACTATGAACTCAGGTTTCATGAATGTGGAGAAATCTCACTGAACTTTCACTTACCTCCCTGAACTTATGCTCCCTCTCTCTGTTTTAAAAGAAACCAAACAAAACAAAACAAAACATATTTTGCACTGGACGCGGTTAACATTCCCTGATCTAATCTGGTCTGTAGTTCACATTTTGAGTAAAATTTTTTTTTTTTTTTTTTTTTTTTTTTTTTTATTGGCAGCATCCTTCCATTTACTAATTGTTCACCAGCAAGTTTTATGTGAATAGGAAGCCTGAAAATAATTCTCATGAGTATTCAATTTGAACATCTGGTATCATCATGAATGTATCTGGTATAATGAGCTTCTCTGCATTGAACATAGGCTGCATGGTGAGGGAAGGACTTTGAAGCAACTGCACCTGAATAAAGCAGATTTTGTAAAAGAGTAAATCTCCCAGTGTGCGGGCCTTAACTCCCACTAACATTAATGACAATATCCCCTCCACATATGGGATAATTAGTGCCCTTAGAGTTTAAATTTGCAGGTACTGAGACATTCAAATGAAGTGTGCCTAACATTAGAAAAATAAATGTGGAAATTGCTTCATTGTTTGGTTACATTACGTCTGAAGAGGGAAAGAAAAAACTGTTCACGGCTAGGTTAGCTTGTAATTGCCCCAAATTATTTATTTTTATACCATTCTAATTCTGTTTTCAGAGTTTATTTAGGCTGGTTAGTGAACTGCTTTCAAACTTTAACCAAAGGATTTTTTTTCTAAAAAAAGCCATGTGACACAGTGTCTTTTTTGTGGAAGCGTGGGAGAATAATGGAAGAGGCATTTATTGAAGAATGCAGTATGGGAATAATACTGCTTTTACCTGCTAGTATCAGCTGTATTCCTGTGCTCTCATCATCCAAGCACTTTCTATGCTGGTGATCAGGTATTTTGTAACTGTCCATAAGGAAAAGAAAGTGTCCTTTAGGAACTCAAGGCCACTTTATAATAGCGAAGGCCTCAGGAGCCTGACATTGTTGTAAAGCGGGCTGAGAAAATGCCTCAAAGTGATTAAGGTGTTATTCTTAGTCTTATTCTTCCAGAAAGCTTCTTGGAGATACCACCAAAGAGTTGCTTTCCCAAATGCCTTTGAACTAGGCACAGAGCATGTGTAACTGAAACTAGTTTCTCAGGGCTGTTTTTCTGGTAGCGTTATGAAAGGCATGTGTGAGACAAGTGGATCTATATGTGGGCCATTGTACTCACCGTCACTCTGCCAGGAGCTGACAGCTAGTGGACAATACGGAGAGAGGGTCAACTTTGTCCATTTGAGGTGGAGACATAGGTTCACACTTCTCTAGTTGCTCTAATTGCTAGTGTGTCCCCCCACCTCAGAGGCCATCCAGCTTTTTTGTCTGCAATGAGGGCTGTTCCTTTCTTCCTGCCACCTTGCAGACCTCATGCAAACCTGACCTTCCCACCCCACTCAAGGTGCGGGTCACTCATCACCTCACACACATCCTGCCACCAAGTAACCAGGATGGGATCCTCAGACTGTAGCACAAAGTTTAATTCCCACAAGCTGGGGGCTCTAAGTAGAGCCTTGCAGGGTAAAAAATGAATGAGGGTCCAGTGGTCCCATCTAGTCTATGAACTGAAAGATTTTTCCTTCAAGACAGCCCCAGTCTTGGTGTCACCCTTTCCTGACACATGCCAGCACGCACACACCAGTGTATCCTCTCACAGTGTCACGTTCAACATGGATCTGGGCCCATAACTCTCTTTTGAACTCTTTCTCCTTATGTCCAGTAACTGTTAAAAATGCCACTGCCTTTCTTGTGCCACCACCAGAAGTCATACCAAACTTCCTTTTCTCTTCCTTCACATATTGAACTCAGGTCCAAAATTTTCTTTTGTTCCACCTAGCTCTTCCTAGAATCTGAGCTCTGCCTTTATTCTGTCAAAATGCGTACCCAAACCTTGTGACCTCATCTTTGACTTATAGGAGTTCCTTTTCTTTGGCTATCACTTGAGCCCTTTCTCAAGATATCTCAAGAACATATCTCCTAAGACTATCCATCCTATACTTCTAAGACCATCTTCCTTACAAATGACAAATGCCACTATTGTATAACTTACCCTGTTTTGTGTAGCATCAAGACATAGCTCATGCCTTTCCAGAACCTCCAGAAACATTTTTTCCTTGCTGATTTTCCTCTTGTGGTACTCCTTCACAGTTCACCTATTTGAAATCCAAGTAAGCTAGCTAGAGGCCAGGGATAACTTTTATTGTTCTCATTTATAGTTGTGAACTTTGTGTCCTTATTTCTTTCCACTCACATTTGGTCTGTCCCTTAAGCTGAAAACTCTTTGAAGAAGTAGCTGTGTCTTGCAAGATGGCTATTTTTGACATTGTAAATGCTCTGCAATGGGAGTGATGCAAAAAATTACCATAATAACAGCCATCATTTTGACATTTTTTGATGCTTTTCTTGTTGCTGTTATCAAAAGGAGCATTATATCATTTAAAACCTTATTTTCAAGTCAGGAAATTACGATAATGGCATTAGTAGAACTCAGATGGCAGGAAGATTTGGGAATATGCTCTTCATTTGCTTTCATCTGTGTCACTGTCACTGTATTGATACATTGGCTAAAGTTACAAAACCCTGAGAAATTCTGCTGAAGAGGTTAGAGCAAAAGTCTGAAGACGGACAAATAAGCACAGTAGTTTTCAGTTTTATGATCCATTTCTACACAAGTATAGAAGAATCTATAGGAAAAAAATTATAGAAAATGTTCTGCTGGGAGGACTAAGGGAGGTCTGTGCTGTTGAATTTACATGAGGGTTTTCTGTTATTGTTATTAGTGTTTGCTCATTTGTTTTTCAGATACTGCTTCCAGATTGCCTCAGACTCTTGAGATAACCTGCTGCCTATGCATTTCAACTCAGAGTGGCCCCAGTATGTGAATTAGTAGTCTGCCATTAATGTTAACTGTAATGTAATTAGGGCATCGTCTAATAAGAAATGCACAGCGCAGGTGGTAGAACATTAGTAGCAGCTTTAGGAGAACTGGCAGAAAATTTCAAATTCTCCTTAATTTCCTCAATAAATAGATACATTCAGAGATGTGGGCTGTTCACTTTATTTCCTGGTCACTATGACATGATGTGAGTCATAAAATAAAATTACTCTTTATCACCTGTGAAGACTTACTGTCTGTTAACTCTGGTGGGCACTAAGCATTATGTTAAATGTAGTCACAGAGTACCAGCTAAATAAAAGGTACAGGTCACTACCACTCGTAAAGATAGCACACTCCTAACTATCTGAGATAGATGTCCTAGAAAAATAAAGTTAATTGTTCGTTTCTTCTGAGGCATCAGTCAATGAGTGTATCCTTAAACTTCAGTGGGTTTCTGATCAGCCAGTCACTTCTTGTTTAAAAAAAAGTGTCTTTTTACCTTGGGTATAGCCTGGGTGCACTACATGCAGTCTTTCTTGCCTCTGAAGCTGTTACCAAATTGTATATAGCACTTATGCCTCAACACAAGGAAATCACACTGACCTCTTAGATGTCCTCAAAATATCAATGTGAAGTTTTCCCCCACTTACATATGTCTGATCTTCCTCCAGCTGCTTCTCTGAGACTGGCAGGTATCATTTTGCATCCCTCAGTGAAAGTGCTGTAAAGCATATATTGAGCTGGTTTCCAGCTGTGTTTGTTTAGGTAGGAATATTTTCTTCTGCCTGCAGCACGGGCAGCTATTTGGGATTCCTGTCGGAGTGTTCTTTTGATATAGCTTCCTGGATATAGTTCTTCTGTAAATGATTTCAGCATTCATTGTCTTTTTATCCTAAGATGCTTTTTAGCATGTTTCAGAGAAGGATTTTGTAGATGAGTATCTGAACTGCCAAACTTAAATGACTTGAGAAGCAGCATTGAGATGAGCCAAGTAAACTTTTTTTCAACAAAAAAAATGCATTCATGAGCTTTCTCAATGAAGTCATAGCAAAAATTTCTGTAAAAAATTGAAAAATATTTACTTCTTAAAATTCCCTTTTCCCCTCAAATTCTTCTCTAATTTTAATTTAGTAATCAACAAAGTGCCTTTTTACATAGTATGTAATAAATTACATATTATTATACATAATTATAAAATGAGTTATAATTAGTTTTATATATAATAGGTATTTTGTTTGGAGTCAAGGCATTGGTCTAAATCCAGAACTATTTTATTTTCAGTGCACTAAAATATAAAGATCTTAAAATTAGAGTTATGCTAGGTCAAACCAAAGAATGTGGTTAAAGCAGTTACCCAGTGTTGAATGAGCTGGAGCACCTGGGGTCTGGAGCACCAGGGTATTTCTTTGACTTTCCTTTTCTGCTAACCACTTTGTCCACACACATAAAGAACCAACAATTTGTAGCTTTAAATTAAATAGCACAGGAACTACATGTATTTAATGTCATCTCGTTTGTGGACTCTTATCTGAATTAATTCATTTAAAAGCTTGTGAATTTAGTATTCTGTTACACTGCTGCTATATGTGTTGTATCCTCCTTATTTAAGGACATATTTCTACCTTGGACTCAGTCTTTAATTGCTTGCTATGAATGGCTAGGAAGATCACCAGAGTGTATAATAATGTCGATAAGAAATTGTACACCTCTGGGAATCCATCCTAATATCACAAACTTATCTCTGCTGTATTCTTATTCTCTTACTTTGGGTTGTTTGGGATATATTCCCATTTTGTCTTAAAATAGATTGTAACCTCTTTCAAACACAGCCTTTGTCTTCCAGTGTCTGCAATCCAGAATAATAGGGCACCTGTCCTTGGATGGGACTTCTTGGTAGAACTGCAGTGTAATTATTTTAATGCGGCATACTAAATATAATTTTAAAATAATGAAATTAAATGACGGCATTTAGAGGCACAACTCTGATTTTTTTAGAAGTAAAAAACCCTGTATTGTATTTCTACAGGAACAATGGGCAGTTACATTCACTGCTCATATGTACTGTGACTTGTTCCATTTGGGTGAGTTATTTTCTAAGCCCTAATAGGTTCATCACCTACAGCTTACTTACTTTTGCAGTATGTCGTAGCCCTTTCCATTTCCCCTAATTTGCTACCCGAGTAGTAGACTTCTTGTGCTGTCCCTAGCTCCACTCAACAGCCTGAACTCACCTAGAAGAACACAAAGGAGGGGGTCTCCAATGGGGCTGTGATGTGACCCAGAAAATAATATCCAACAGAAGCCATTCCAGGTAGGGGTCAGCTGAATCTGAGTCCTAACCCACATTTCAGTGGGGATGGTGATTAACAAGTACATAGGCTTTATACTCTCCACTTATACAGCAGCTCTCAGAAATTTTTTAAGAGCTCGATTAGGTGCTGGACAGCAGATGAATTACTGCTCCCAAGCCCCTCCTAAAACTTGAGTACGCCCATGATGGTCTCCTTTCACACTCTCAGAGAGCAGAAGGCTACGCAGTTTCTGGCTAGAATTATTACATTAAAAAAAAAAAAAAAAAAAAAAAAGTTTAAATTGCAGGAGAGTTTGATTGGTAGGAGTAAGAGAATACAAATGAGAAAGAGACGTTTCACCAGGGCCTGGAGTGACAGGACAAGGGGTGATGGTTTTAAACTGAAAGAGGGTAAGTCCAGACTGGACATAAGGAGGAAATTTCTTTATGAGCAGGGTGGTGAGACACTAAAACAGATTGCCCAAAAAAGTTCTGGATACCCCATTCCTGGAAGTGTTCAAGGTTGGATGGGGCTTTGAGCAACCTGATTTGGTGAAAGATATCCCTGTCCATGAGAAGGGGGTTGGACTAGATGATCTCTAATAGTCCCTTCCAACCCAGACTTTCATTTTGACTTGAGTTTTATTAGACTGAGGTTCTTGTTTTCTTGGCCTCTTTTTTCTTCCTTCCTTTTTTTTTTTCTTTCTTTTATTATAGCTGGTTGGCTTTTACAAAAAAAAAATAAAGAAGAAGGGATTTCATCCTCTTATTTGCCCATTGGACTCATCATTGCAATTTCTTGAGGGTAAATTTTGTCATGGAAGGATGATTACATGCTTTTCAGAACAATTTAATTTGATGTAACAATACTGTAACTGTTGCTAAATCTTCCAGAGAGATTCTGTAGAATATCCAAATTGGGCGCAATAACCAATCCGTGCCTGTATCTGAATAGTCACTAACTGTGCTTTATTTTGGATAATGCATTTGTACTATTTTAAAAATAGTAAAAATTATCTGAGTAAAAGGTAGATTTGTCCTACACAGATAAAACATTTTTATTGGTAATGAAATATTGTGACATTCTAAGTGCTGATATAATTTCACAAACGTGTTGAATCGTGTTATCATGGGAAACAGGGGAGTCTTTATCTGTGGAAGGTCTAGTCAAGAGAGGCCTGACATTAAATAGAGTTAATATACAATTTCCTATAATTTGGACTTTAACCATATTGCTATTTTAGGTGGGCAAGAAAGAATTCTGTGACACCAAGCCTGAAATCATTTAATCAGGAATGTAAATCAGTTATGTGCTTCAGTTACCAAATGTTGATAGAATTGGCTATGGTGGATTGTTGTTTTTTAATTACAGCTGCTCTGTAATGTTGTTGTGTTACCAGGTTCCAAGAAGGAAAATAGTATAGTATGGCAGTTTGCTATGCCAAATGACCACTGCTGCTGCCAAGTATAAATACTACCAGGAGTGGGTTCCTCTATAGGATGATAACCACATCCCTAAAGTAATGAATGCCACACTTCCCTATATGTATTTATGTTTGGATAATTTATTTAAATAATGTTCCTAGTACATGCTTTATAGCCTTATGCCTTTTGCTACACAAATTTTAGCTTATATTGCAGACTGTGCAAGTCATTTGGCAAATGTAATTTCCATCTCTGCATACTAATCGATTTCTTCACAAACACCTGCTATCAGTTATGATAATAAAAATGCCATTCTAAATTGAAAAGGGGCCAAATGGAGCTTCCTAAGGAAATGACTTAAGTGTCTTTCAATGCCTTTAATGTAGTAATGTTCTTGTAGTGCCAACACTTTTTTGAGCATTTGCATTTTATATAATTTTACTCTATTACATCATTTTCTGTCTAAATGGTTCCTCATAACCATTGCTACGAAGTAATTCATAGCGAGATTGGAAAGGAATTTCTGTATTTCCTCTCTCATGGGATTAAATCCAGCAACTTTACGTAGTCAAAATTCCTTAGCACAAATCTGATTGGAACATCTGGCCACTAGACCAGCATAAATACTAACCGGCTGTATCAGTTCCTATAACATCACTGGGAAAACATTGTAAAGTTGGTGGATGCTTTGCCCTTGGACTGCATGCCAGTTTCTTCCTAAAATATAAGCTTAAATTTAGCAGCCAGATTGCAAGTAGCGTTTGAATTATCCAGGGTCGCTTTATGGCTCCTTCCATCCCAGGAAATAACTTCCCAGCCACAGTCGTTGCCAGAACCTAATCATTTTCAGCTCTGCTGGGTCTTGTCTCAGCTCCGAAATGTCTCACTGGCTTTCAGCTCTATTGTCATCTCCCCTGACAATGCCCTCTGCATTATTTGTAAGGAAACAATCCATTTTACTGATTTCTTCACATTTTCATTTTCTCTTAGCTCTAGCCGCCCAAGCATACGCACTAAAGGAAGAGAACGATAGTCTACGATGGCAGCTGGATGCTTATAGGAATGAAGTGGAGCTCCTGAAACAGGAGAAAGGACAGCTCTTTCGAACAGAAGAAAGCCTTACGAAGGACCAACAGCTGCAGTTCCTACAGCAGACAATGCAAGGCATGCAGCAGGTATTGCTAAGGAAGAAGAGAACAGGTCTTCTTTCTCTTCTTTAGGAAAGGGGTACCACGGGGCTGTGCTGTACTCCAGGCTCATAGTCATGAAGGTCCTGACTTCTTTTCAGAGTCAAAATCCTACAGCTTTTAGATGGGGGAAAAGGGAGAAGGAATTGGGGACATATTTAGGGATAGTCCTTTTAGGAATTCATAAACTGTAAACCCATTGATCATTCAAGAAAACCCCTTATGCATGATTATTTAGCAACAAATTACTTTGGTACATCCCCTGTTGCTCTCCTCAGTTAATCCAATTGACCCTAACTCCACACAAAAGTTAAAAAAAGTGCTCTGTGGTGCCTTTTTTTTGCATTCATCTGGATCTTTAGATGCGTTTCCACTTCTCAGCTTTGTCTTTTTTTTCCTGCTGACTCTTGTTTGAGGATGACAGAGACCTCTCCTGCTTGCCCAGACTACTCTCCTGCTCACTTGCAAGTGGATAGCAACATCAATGCTATCTCCTGAGCTCTTATCATTTAGGCTGACCCATGGATGTGAGATTTTCATTCAGGAAATTCTTAAAGTGGTTTAGTGCAGCAACAAAGCTCTTTCTCTGACACCAGTCAGAAAAAAACTGCAGTGTGTCCCTGCAGGGGTGGTCCTGACGTTGTGCTGGGCAAGCCGTGGCAAGCAGATCCAGGCTGCTCCCACTGCTTTGTCTGGCATGTCCACTAACACATAAGCACCCCTCATTCAGTGTGTATAACCTCTTTCCTACCCAGGCACTTGGGTTCAGCTGCTATGTGACAGAGCACAAGGGCAGTAGCTCACCACGACACTGGATTGGGCTCCCATCTAGAATGGAGCTTCTCAAGGTGTCACTGCAGAGGTGAATTTTGCCTCCTTCATCTGTGCCCTGAAGCAACGCTTGCACTCCTCTGTCACTCTTGGTTATTAGATTCCAGAAGGGGACAAGTTCTACCCATTTCCAGATTGTACTATAAGCCACTTTTCTATGACAAAAACCAGGAGACCTTCATTTACATATGAGCTGCCTGGTTGGGTCAGGAATTGCATTGCTGTCATGGTATCCATCGAATCCAGTAAGCTTGCACATCCCACCTAACACCAAATAACAGTGCGCAAGACGAGCTTACATGTGTGTTTATATGAACATAAACCCCTGCAAAACCTGCAGAGTTTCACTAAATCAGGATGATTTATGGTATAGTGGAGTAATTCTGAGCAAAATATTGGAAAAATAGAAAATAAGCCATTGACCATTCAGGAATAAAATCTTTCCTGAACTTAGAAATAAAGTCATTAATCAGAAATACTTGAGGTCTCAGTATACTTTAGATATACTTGAGGTCTATTCCCAATCTTATCCTTATATAAATGGATACTTAAATATCACCGGCTTCATTAAATTTAACTGCATATATAAATATTGTGCTAAATTTCAGCCTGGTGCTAATTCTCCATTAAAATCAGTGAAAAGTGGGCACAAAATACTACTAAATCAAAATGCTAGAGCCCCGATGCTCATTTTGCATTATTATAATTTCCTACCTGGGGTCTGGATGAAGGATAATCAAGTCTGTAGACTATAAATAGATTTCTATTGTTACTTCAAGCAAAAGTTAATAATGCAAGTCAATAACAGTTATCTCTGTTCAGCTAGCAATGGACACCGTAGTCCTTATTTCTCTGAGAGTTTCTATGTTCGTGACAATTTTGCTGTGAGGTACTGATTTTTTCTAGTTTGCCTTCTTGGGGTCAGACCTACTAACTCCCAATGGGATATAATTAGAGATGGCCCAAGGAGCTGGAGAAGACATTGCAGATAATCCAGTCTGACAATATGCTGAGGAGGGCAGCAACACAGAAGCACGGGAGGTGGAGTGCAGAATATTTGGTGGGAAATTATCAGTCAATTAAGCAGCTGGATGATGGCTTTGGATTTCAATGATTAGCCATAGTCATGACATCCCATAACCTTTATGCTTTTCATGCGTGAATATTTTGAAATAAACCTTTGATTTAGGTAGACTGTGTTTTATCTCAGCTTGGGTTTGTAAATGTTGAGAGATGACAACCTTAGCTGAAATCCATCAGTACAGCAGGTGCTCGGCATCTATGGAAATCAGTCTCTCTATGAAATATTAAACATATAGCCAGGACTTGAGTAGTAATAATTTAACAAGAAGACCTGTATTCCCTTTTATGCTTTTGTATATATTAAAATTAATTTCAGACAAGGTAAACTGAATGCCATTGAATTCCTGAACCCTACATATATGTCAGCATTAAAAAATGTATTCCTCCTTTTTTTTCTCTTCATTCTCCCTTGCTTTTTCATAAACTTCTTCTTCTAACTTTGAAAACTAGAGAAGTGATTCGAGCTGCAGCCTGAAAAGCAGATTTGTCTGAGAAAAAGTGGATGCATTTTCAGAATCAAGAAATTTCTTTGTAAACATATTTAGTGCCGAACAATAGCAAATAGCACAGCATCACTGTATTTTTAATGTAGTTCTACCATCTGGACATTTTTTAGAATTCTTTCCCACATTTGCAGGACTGATGAAATGAATGTTTATTTTCTCTTCCATCACTCCTACTGATCCAAAGTAGCATCAGCAAAATCCCACAGATGTTTGCTTGTGAAATACACCTTATGGACAGTAGTAGCAACCTGCTTATTTATCATCTCTAAAAAAGAAGATCCTTTGGACTAATGACACTGAACTTACGGGGTTTTTAGTCAACTTCCTCCATAAAACTGTGTCACAGTTTAATTTCATACCCACTGTGAGATCTCAAACAAATTGAAATAATGTCTTGTATCCATGGTAACAAATGAGATACACTTTACCTGATTTTGAGATGGAAATTGAATTAACTTGTCACTGCTGCATAGGTGGTATTGCCTTCAATTTATTTCTATATGAGAACACACATACCAAGCAGATCACTTTTCAAATGTTTTTCCAGTGGTGTTTGGTATCTCTAACAAAGTCTGTGATCACAAAGAAGGATGTTTTAGTTGTAACTATTTTTACAATACTTCACAGAACAGTTGTAAGAATTCCTTGAATCTTGTCTCTCTGTCTGAAATGTTTTATCAGATACATGACTGTAGGTAATGCAGACAATATCACCTAGTAGTGTTGCTTAGTGCTTGCCGTTATAAGATTCAGTTTTCAGTGGTTATATAACTTCTCCACATTTTAACCATTTGGAGTAGCATATGCCACGTGGAGTAGCAAGCAGAATTCTTTTCAAAAATTCTCATCAAAATGTTTCGGCCATTCCAAAAACAAAGCAGGAAAACTATGCTTTTCGTGTTTGTTGTCCACCAAAGAAATTTCTTAAGGAAATGCACTTGCCACTTTCATGCTTTGAAACAAGGACTCAGAATTTGACAGCGAGTCACTATTGAATTAATGACGTGTTTTCCATATCCTTGATAAAATCAGCCTGAAATTGATAACATTGCAAGCCTTTGAAAAGTGTCAGTTTGCCACGTAGGAGATGGCACTCATTAGCACATAGCCAAGCAAATTTTTGATTATTACTATCCATCTGGGGTTGTACATGAACAACCCCCATAACATAGCCATCAGTGCAATGTTTTACTTCTCAAGTTAGTCCTGTCTACAGAGCACACCTCCCTTAGCGTGGCTTTCTCTAATTACACATGTTGGTTCCACCTTTTCCTCAGGTTTAATTGCCCAAGGCATGGGGCCATGATTGCGTAGCTGCACTGATTCCTGAACTGGTTCATTTGCCAATAGGCTGGTAATTCTGCACTGACTGTGCTTCACTGCATCATGTAAATGTATGATAATGTTCTTTCCTCTCACATCTCCCCGAGCATGAGGGGCTGAATTTAAGCTCCTGTAGGCAAGGGTGTCATCCGGAAATTCCCATTCGAACCATGCTTCCACCCGTGCTTTCTCCAGGAAATGTACACAAGAGCCTACAGTTCTGCTATTACAAATACCAGGTAGTATCTGGGACATTGAAGAGGCCCCTAAAGGGACCCTAAATACTCCTAACAGACAGGGACAGCACGGGCTCCCCTTTGCTGGCAGTGGTGCGTTAGAGCCTGGCCGGGGGGCTGCTGTGTGAGCAGGGGATGTGTGGGGGTGCCTCTCCTAAAATTAGCGCTCAGGGTGGAAAGCAAGAACAATGAGAACAGGCGTGGGTGGTGGGTGTAGGGCTGACATCAAGGCTGATGCACTGCTGCAGGTGCCACCGACTCTGTGAGCTCGGGGTGTCTCAGCAGGAGACTGAACAGATCCGGGCCCTGTTGATGGCCTGCTTTGAGCATCACTCTGATGCAACATGATCAAAGTCTTCTTTTGTCTTGTCTCCTTTTTTTTCCCTCAAAACAACATTGATTTCACTTGAATAGCAATGCAGATTGTGAACCTGAGCACTTGGAAGCCAAGAACTGCCAGAACTACTGCCTGTGTGCTTTGCTCCACATTCAGAATCATGGAATTGTCAGAGTAGGAAGGGACCTCTAGAGATCATCTAGTCAAACTCCCCTACTAAGGCAGGATTGCCTAGAGAACATTACTCAGAATCACAGAATCACTTGGGGTTGGAAGGGACCTCCAGAGATCGTCTAGTCCAACCCCGTGCCAAAGCAGGTCCACCTAGAGCAGGTTGCACAGGAACGTGTCCAGGAGGGTTCTGAATGTCTCCAGAGAAGGAGACTCCACCACCTCCCTGGGCAGCCTGTTCCAGTGCTCTGCCACCCTCAAAGTAAAGAAGTTCCTCCTCAAGTATAGGTGGAACTTCTTATATTCACGTTTGTGCCCATTTCCTCTTGTCCTGTCCCTGGGCACCACTGAAAAAAGACTGGCCCTACCTCAGAGACTGTGCTGTGTCGGAGTGCAGAGTTAATCATCACCTAATCAATACCTTCCCCTCTTTCCTGTTCAACGTGCAACTCAAGGTCTTACTGCAAAGGCCACATTGCTCCTGACATTTCCTACCTACTGAGGACTAGCTTTTGCAGTTTACTAATAGTTTACCGTGTAAAATAAATAGCACGTACATCTGAGACTCACACACCTATTTTTAAAGTCTCTGATAAATGCCAGATGACTAGCAATAGTTTCAGGCTTTCAGTGCTCATTCAGAGAAGGACAATGTGGTCACGGTTGTAGTCAGGTGGGTGAGGAGAGTTGCTGGAGTGCATCACAGCTCCCTCCTTACACTCACTTCTCCTTCAAAGGAATATGGCCAGGGTATGCATTTGGTGACAAGGACCGTGGGGTGCCCACAGCTTCCACAGTGTGGTCACTGGGAGCTGTTTTGTCTAAGTGAGATAGCACAAGGGTCATCTCTTGGGTTCTTAAGCAAGATCATATACCTCTAATGTATAGTAACCATTCTGAGTAGAAAGGCCTGAGGTATCTAGTGTTGGCCTCGCTGTGCTGCCTTTGAAATGAATTGGATTTCTACCATTCCCAGTCACTGGAGCAGAGCTAGTCCATGTTCAGATGAGCTCACTGAGCTAGCAGAATTGTTTTTCTACAAGCAAAGAGGGCATTGTTCAGATCTTTCCTCTCCCATCCTGATATCAAATGTAGCTTTTTTCTCATGCAAGTAAGGGAAGAACTGACTGTTCCCATGGTCTGCTCTCTTTCAGTGGGAGCAGGGAGGAAAAGCACATTTCTGTCCAGGAGGTATCAACAGCAACAGGTTTCAAGGGCATTGCGAGACCTTTTTTTCACATCACTCTTCCAACCAGTCTGCCACCTATTAAATTCCAATAAGCCTCACCTGGCATTTAGGTCTGCAGCTCTCAGATCCTTCACAGATGTTGTTAACTGTCATAGCCATTCCTTTCTCTCACATACAAACTTTCTGAAATGTCAGAAGTCACAGACACATATGCTGTTGGCTGAAAATTGCCAGATATCTGGTGCCATGTGGGCACCATAACCATTATAACAACCATTTACCTTTAAATATACAGGGTCTAGTAGCAGTTTAGTATTGAAATTAGCATCGTTGAATAGATGGAGCATGTTATGGCTATATTTATTAATATAGCCTAAATGTAGTGGAGATTTGTAGTCTTTTTTTTATCCACCTACCTTTTGCTCACTAAACCTATTCAGTGTATAACCTACCCAGTGTACTTATGCACAACTATAAACTGATTCTTCTCCAAATGCAGTATTAAAGAGTAAATAAAAGAGATAAAAAACACTATCCCTTGTATTTGCATTTTACCTGCTGAATAAACAGACCAGAATAATTAAGTTGGAAATTTTTTCTATTACTACTCTTGCTGTATGAATTCCAGTTAGATCTTTCTGTTTTACTATAAAAGTGGCACTGGAGTAGTAATGGAAATATTGATCAACACCAATAATTTTATAGGGAATGGATACAAGATAAGAGCAAGGGAATGAGCTCAATGTCCAGATGTTCATGTCCAGGCCTGTCTCTTCTTCTCTCACCTTGTGGTTATATTTGGGAACTGGTTAAGAAATATGTCTTCTCCCAGGAAAGAAAGAAATGTTTCCTTAAGTATTATCTTTGTTCCCATGTGCTTCTCAGTGCTCTGTATAGTACTGTCCACGTTCAAACTTCCAGAGAATGCTTACTCTTTCTGATTATATTAAAAAAAAAAAAAAAAGAGCAGCTGGCAATTAAGTGCTAATTATTTACCAGATCTCAGACAAGCCAAATGGGTTCTCCTCTGTGTTTAACAACCTTTCCTTATTGAAAGTAGTGTTTAATTTCCCACTTCTGCCACCACCACTTCAACAATATTAGGGGAAGTGTAAATAAGGGCCTACAGATGCTTTAAGTACCATATTCTTCATAGCTGTTCTAGTGGTGAGATGGTGGCGGGTAGCATCTTTTTGCGTGCTACCACTGGTAAAGCTAAACTGGGATTGGCAGTAAGAATAAACACTTTGGAGAGAAATAACTGGGTGCTCATATTTATTTTTTTTAATATGAAAGAAATCAACTAATATCTTCATTACCGTGCTTGTGCAGTCTAGTGGTGGTGAAGGGTAGATCTCATAAGTTTTAACATGTGGTTTCCAAATGCGTTCGACACTTTCATTACTAGGAACTCTACTTCCACTACTAGGAATTGTGTTTCAATGGGAATACCACTGGCTAAATTTATTCTCTTCCCTCATGTCATTCTTCTCCTAATTAAAATGTGTCACTTTATTCTCCTTTAAATTTAATAAAAGATTTCTTCTCGAATAGGAAAATCAAAGTTTTAAAAAACTATTTTGGCTTGTTGAGAAAGAGCATGCTGTGTCATGCTCATTTGCAGTTCCATGAAAGAAGAGATGGGATCATACAGTTGATGTGCCATTGCCTGGTGAGAAAATGTCCACAATGGACAGGATCAGGTGAAAGGCTGGAGAAGAGGAGGTTGCTATGAATGGATGATCATGTCTTCTTTTGACTGTGTACTGTATCAGGTGCTGACTGGTTGCCTTGTAGGCCAGATGTGAGGGCAGAGAGAACATGATGCTCGTTTGGTATCAGACCTCTTCCTTTGATTAGGCTCAGAGCAAACCGTAACCCCATCTGCCTACTTACCTACTGTCAGTAAATTCAAGGACTACATAACATGCCAGTCACCTCATTTAGCAAAGGTGGGATGGAGCTTTATTGATGAGGTGTAACGGGCTTCAGTCAGACTTCTCCCCTCCACAGAACACCATCAAAATCAAAGACCTTGTGTAATCTACTCTGAAAGTCAGATCCCAGAGAGGGATCCTTGATGCTAGCATTAAGTATTAGCAAATTGAGAGAATTTCACTTCTGAGAGAAAGGAAAGATTTTATAAGGTCCCTCAGGACTTGGGTCTTTCCCTTGTTTGCTGCACCAGTCCAGCTGACCTAAGAGAATTTTCTTTGCTTGACTAAAGTAATAAATATGCTTTAAAATTATGTAACAAAGGAAAGTTGTAGAACTGGCTCTTAAGTCAGTTCAGCATCCATGATTCATTGCAGCATCCATGTTCTTTTATTCATCTGTTGTCCAGCCTCAAACACTGCCTCTTGCAGTTGGTGTGGCTGAATTACTATGTCTCATAGAAACAAAATAAATTGTGATCTAATTATCTGATATCTATTAGGCATTTTTTAGAATCATAGAATAATGTAAGTCTGTAGGGACGTCTGGAGGTCATGTACACCATCCTCCTGTTCAAAGCGGGGTCAGCTCCGGAGTCAGGGCTTTATCTAGCTATGTTCTCAGTGCGTCCAAGGATGGAGAATCCATAGCTTATCTGAGCTCTTGTTCAAATGATTGGCCACCCTCTCTGTGGAATATTTTCCTTATATGTAACAAGTTTCTTGTTGAACATGTGTCTATTCGCCCTCAGCCCCTACCCAAGAAGAGCCTGACCCTCTCTTCTTTGTAACTTCCCTTTAGTAATTTCAGTGTGTCCATCTGTCTGTTTTTTCATTTGGCATATTTATTGGGTTCAGTCCTGGCTGCTCCTACGCTGAGAGATATGGTTTAGTGATGTTTTTTTGTCACTGTTAGGTTGAAGGTTGGATGAGATGATCTGAAAGGTCCCTTCCAACCTGGGCAATTCTATGATTCTATGAGTGCTGTAAAGCTGTAGGACCTCTGCAGTCAATCTTATAGCCGGGGGAGGGGAGCATGGCAAACATCTCCCTAAGGAAGCAGCTAGATGAAGTTCTTCAGTAGTGCCACCACAGGCACTCACCCATCGGGTGTGTGCCCGACTCTTTGGCCCCCTCTGATTTGGTCACCTTATGGAGCTAACATGTTCAACATGGTCTTTGCTTCTGCCCAGGAAGCCAGGACAACTCACTTTGCAGGTGGCTGCCCAGTAAGCAGGAGCTGGGTTGTTGATCCACGTGCAGCTCTTCACCAGCCCAGGGCAGGGGGGGTCAGGGCTTGGAGTCTTTCATCATTGCAAACCCCATGATCCATCATCCAAATAATGCCATCTGTGTAGTTCCTTTGACACAGGCAGTCCCTGAGAGGTGGGAGGGATGAGAAACATTGCATTGTGTTTCTTTTTACTCCCTTAAAAAAAATCCACAATCATACTCTTTATTTTAATAGTGCCTTGTCATACATTAGGATGGCATGTGTGTTGCCCTTATTGCTGCAACATGGCTAACTTCCTTCAGGGCTCATTTCTAAAGCTTCTTTGACTTGTCTTTCACATTCTCCTGTTTCCTTGGTGATTTGTCTAGCCTCATCAGCGTCTTGTTACTAATGCATATTTGCTCAGCTGGGAAGTCACTTTCTCATTATTCAAGCCCGCCATGTGCTGGCCATTTGTGATATGAAATCTTGTCTGTCTGTAAGACAGAGAAAAACACTCTTCCAGAAGGTCTGAGGAAGTACTGGGAGAAGGATTTGTATTTTTATTTTGCAATTGATTGTGTACCTGAGATTTCATTTTGATTCATTATTTCTTTTCCTTCTATATAAGGAGGCTTCTGAAAAGAAATATTTGTCATTCTTCCCCTCTGTATTTGTGAACAGCTTCTAAGAATTTTCAAACGCTTATTTTCCTAGATGATTTTTGTCCTTTTCCATTTGGCAAACTCTAACTTCTTTTTCTTTCTATAAAATGAAGTTAGAAAAGACATGGGAAGGTTTTGCTTGGGAAAAAATGAAAAAGAATAAAATCTCAGAAATTGCTAGCGTAAGTAAGTGTTTTTATTTTTCAGTGAACTCTGTGGTCCTTTCAGTGCCTGCAATTTTAGACTTGTTAGATCTCTGATATTAGTGTAGTTTAGGGAAAAGGGGCTGCACTTTTGCACAAGAGAGAACTGTTTCCTGGGGTTGCTGTTTAGTGTGCAAGCCTTGGTTTCATTGGGACTGAATAAAGGTAGCCTTGGTTGGGATACAGCCTGCCTATTTGAGGCATGTAAGTTTTGCCTTTATTTTGGGTACCTAGTGAATCAGATCTCCCAATTTTTTCTGTATAGGGATATATTCTCTATAGGTAGTAAGTGGAGAGTAATATGCTGCCCCCAAACATTATATGGCTATGAGTTCAGTTTGCCTGAGTTCACTAGGTGTCTAAGGTGGCCATTCAACTGAGTTGGCTCGGTTGGGCTGTGTGAGACCAGCCCTCTTTGACTGATAATCTAATTTCAGAACACTTTGACACAGATCTTTTCTGGACACTCTGCAGCTACTTCAGAAATGGGAGAGAGCATCTGTGCCTCCTTCCCATGGCTGAACAAACTGGGTTTGCTGAAACTGCCTGCACAACCTGTCATCAAAAGTCAGCGCTCCCACCTCAGAGGTGTTCTTTTGTCTACTCTTCTTTATTTCCCTTTCTTTAAAGGCCTTTGTAACCTTTTCGTACCTCATTTCAAGCAGCTGTAGAGAAAACCATAACCAAAATAGCAGGGGCAGGACCATTCAGCAGTATAACTGCTAAACTTGTGGCAAATGCTGGTTTTCCTTTTTCATTATTCTGTCAGCCTTACAGTATCTTAAATACAGCCTCAGGCCCTGTGGTCTCTTCTGATCTGCCTCCCTTTTCTTAGCACGCTTAGTTGATGGTTTCATGCTGGAAACCACGCTTTCCTTCTGAGACCTTTCTCTGTCCTGCTAGGCTTGGTGTGTGACCACACTTCTAGGCATGTCCATAACTTATATTTAAATGTACAAACATAACCCTGCCTTTTGGGGAGCAATGAAGAACTGTGGGCAGGGAGGAGGAGAGGAAAGAGAAGGAGTATTTCACGGCTGCACGGTGGTACACAACAGCAAGCTATTACTTTCCCTTTAGGGCTTCTCATATATTTTGAGGTACTGTGTGTTGTTCGGTTGTTAGCATTCTTGGCCACACTGGCACCACATTGTACACAGTCTGAGTAATTCAGCTGGCTTCAATAATGCCATCTATATTTACTGTTTCAGAAGCTGTGAAGATTGGCTTAAGATGGTAATTTTCTGTCTGCACTTTTGAGATCTACGCAATATGGGCGGCGCTGAACTGTCTCTGACAGAGATTCAGCGTTGGGGGTGGGAACGTGTGAAAAAAAAACAAAATAAAACACACACCCTTCCCCCCCTGTATAAAGGAATTAGCTATCCGCTTAAGCACAGGGAGGATTTGGTCCTCGTGAATGAAGGAAGCTTAACACTGGAGAGTGATATTTACCATTTCTACACAGAGGAGCTCCAGAGCTGGCACAGGAAACCAGCAGGTCTCACATTTTTTTTGGTCTAAAATGCATTGATTGATCTCTGGAGAGACAACCTGTAGGTTAATTATTTCTCCTTTCCTGTCTCCTCTCTGGAAATGCCAGTAAGAGGAAATCAGTGACGTCTACCAGTCTGATCTGCACCTACTACATGGCTTCATCCTTTAGGGTCAACCTGGCAGCCATGGTGACAAACGGTTTTGCTTGCACGTAGACCAGCTGAGCTTCCAGACTGGTGCTGGTGGAGCTCTAGGCTGTGCAGGTGTCTCTCTCCAGGATCCTCAGAGCTGTGATGAGCACTGTGAGATGCTTTTCTGCTTCCTGACACTGGCATTTTGGCTCAGGAAAAAGACCCTTGCATAACTTGCAGGGTACCCTGAGAGACCCAAAGAATTGCACACTGAGGACCTCTGGAAGAAAACAGAAGAATGAGCCAGGCATTTCTTGGCCTGAGGATCCTGCGGAACTGCTGTCTGAATGCCATGGCTGTGCCATAAAGGGGGCATCAGGGGCTTAAAGGAAACAGCCAGAGATGAGACAAGACTGAAGGAAGGGACACTTTGATAGCTGTGTTGGCAGTAGACCTGAGACAATCCAGCAGGATATCGGTGGGAAGTGGGGCAGCAAGTGCTGAGTGGGTGGGTGGGCATGGGAGGAAGCTCTGGCAGACCTGCTGGATGAGATGGCAAAGTAGGTAGAACAATATCAGACAGCACAAACACTAAAACCAAGAACAATTTTTTGTTTCAATCGATTGTGGTGTTTACTTGCAAGCAATCTGAAAGGCAGGAGAAATATCTATAGAATCAATTTTTAATAAGCACATTTATGTGAAAAACAAAATAACTTTGAATAATTAAATACCATCCTCTTGGCATCATTCATTACAATCTTTATAGAGACGCTGTCTGTTAATAAGCAGGCATGACAGCAGTCCCTGTTATGAAACTTGCCTCATTCCTGCCAGTATAAGATCCTCTTCCCATTTGCTTCTAATTTTGCCAAACATCACGTGTTTGTCCTGAAATTTTTCAGGCTGTTCATCTGTCTTAGGCTGATATTTTTTTCAGTCAAAGCTTTTTCTTCATTTTCCAAAATGAGACTAGAAGGGAAAAATATGCTGTTTGGCAGGGGTAACTCCTTGTTACAACTTCCTGGTGGTGGCATCAACCACTCAGGAAAAAGAAATCTCAGAAGCTGACCCATGCAAAATGAGCAGGTTCTGCAGCTTTTACAGATAAATATGAGGGAGAGAAGGGGAAAGAAGGTTAAAAAACCCCAGAGGATGGATACAAGGTTTAAACATTTCTGACATCTTTTGGGGGTCAAATAGGAAGGTCCCAGTTCTGTGAATGAAAAACCTATTGTGCGAGTGGGAATGTGGTACTTTGGTTACAGATACTCTATTTTCCACCCCCGTGAAAATAAGACCCATTTGCTGTCTTTGAAAACTGGAGCCTATGCACACACAGTAAGTTGACAGTTTAACCATTAAGACTGCTGGAAGGTTTTATCTCCTGTCAAGTGCTTTACAGCTCATGCTGCAACCAGAATGCACACTCTCTTACCCCGGGGAAACTGAGCATGTTGGATGTTTTCCTGGGATTCCTGTTCCTGGCTGGTCCAGAGCCAAGTACAAAGATGCAGAGCAAGGAGCATCTCTCTCTCTCTCTTTCTCTCGTGCTCTCGGAGAGTGTCTTCCACACCGCTTCCTCCCATGCTCGGACAGTTTTGGAAAAATTGCCTCAAACACAAAACGGAAAAAAGTCAGGATCAAAGGAAGAGGGATATAATTAGACTAAATCACAGTGGGAGATCGCAGTGGGAGATGTGAAAATAAAACAGTGGAAGTTTGTGAGCTGATCTGCGGTATGTAGAACTTGGCCATGGAAGAACTGTGGGGAGGGGGTGGGTGGGATGGGGAAGGAGATTTCAGTTCTGGCAGAAGTGCAACAGGTTCAACCCATAAGTGAAACATGGTTTCCCATTTGTAACAGTCATTCAGTAGCAAAATGGCTTTCCAGGGGAAGAGATAGACTCAAAACTTGGTGTCTTCCAGATAGGAGTTTATATCGTTCAGATGGATGGGCTCTAGGGTTTCTCCCAGAAGCTAGAGCAAAATCTTTGAAGCAGGATGATGGCGCAGTCTGGATGGTGGTGATGTTCTCCTTGGATGCGTACAGCTATTCACTTCCTTCAGAGGCTGTGGAGCAAACAAGATCTCTTGTGAGGTCCTCCTCAGACTCCCTAGGACTTGAAGCACTGCACTGAGACAATGCTTCAACGTTTCAGCTGATTGCCTGGAGAGAAAAAGAGGGAAGTCCTGCCCCAATACATAATTAGCTAGATGAATTCCTGGCTTTCTGTGAAGATCATTTCATTCATTTTGGCTCTTCCCTTTGAATCATGAGAGGCTGGCATACTGGTGAAACATAGCTGCTTAGAGAAGACTCTGAGATGGGGGTCAAAGATTGCTTTTCTTGAAAACCCTTGCCGTGTTCTGGTGTGTAAGGTCAAACAGGTTGCAACTGTGAGGGAGAGGACATTTCAGCAGCCCCTATTAGGTGACACACCTGCTTATCAAATCTCAGGTGTCTCAGGTAGTGACCCTTGAAAGGGCTTATGCTATCTTTCTAGTGTCTTGTATGCTCTGCTTCTGTTCTAAGGACAGGAGTCCCTTCTTTCTAAATTGCAGAAATCAGCTACAGCTATCCTGGGTGAAGCTTAGTGCTCTGTAAGGAGGTTACACGATGTGACCCAACGGTCCCTTCTGAGCTAAAAAAGTTATTAAATGCTGGGAAAGCTATAACAGTGCTAAGGACCTGCATGGGTATCAGTGTGTGACATATGACAACATACACAAGTGCAATGTGTCTTCTGAAAATGTAGGGAGCAGTACCCAGCAGGCGAGATGAACACAAGCCTGAGGTGGCAATCCATCCCTGGTCAGGAAATGCCAAAGTAAAGCTTCCCACAAAAAAGTTGGTTGGCCAAGAGCCTCAGTGGAACAGACCTTGTTATTTCATGTAAAAATCTTGAGATTGGAAATGCTCTTATGCTGTGGTAGAGTGAATACATGTACCTGACTGTCTCTTGAAGGCTCCCAGAGAGAAGTCCAGGTGGCAAGTTCCATCAAAAAGCTAACCCAGCTAGACTGTAGCGTGTGTGAGATATAATCAGACATATACCCACATATATTTTTACTTCAGTGGCTGAATTAATCCACCATACTGGTGTTCACTTACAACAGAAACACACTACCAATAACTCCATCAGTCCCTGAAATGTCATCTGCTTCCAAGCAGCTCTGAAAACAATACTGGCGCCAAGTCCTTTGATGCCTGGGACTTCCAGTGCGGTGGAACAAGGCCAGGGACTATTTCTAGGTTTACTATCTATAACTTACTGAGATGCTGAATACCCGCAACATTGGTTTGAGTCAGAGTTACCAGTCTTAAGTACAAGCATAAACTAAGCTTTAAACCCTCAGATACATGGTTAGATCAATAATGCAAGTTAGTAAAGGAATTCCTCATTCAAGTAGTCCTTAAAAAGGAGTGTGCTTACAAGCAATACGTTGCCCCGGCAAGTCATGGCTTCCTTTCTTGATCACTAAGGGAAAGCACCATAAAGTCCTTTTTAATCTCGTTTATCTCCTCTTGCTCTTCAGCGGTGTCTAACATTCATCGCATCAATACAAAAATATATAATTATTTCAGAATTAACAAGATCTACTGACCTGCTCTTGATAGTCACAGTAAACCTACGCATAACCTAAAGCTAGCCAAGACCGGGGGATGTTTGCTTTTAAAGATGTCCCTACAACCCTGAATTGTCTTCGTAAAAACAGGTTTTGGTCACAGCTTTTTGTTTTGACAGTTCAGATCAGCAGCTTTGCTGGCTGACATATTGATTGTAGGGCGTCAGTCTTCCTGATCTAATAAAATATCACAGCGCAAGGGGAAAAAAGGAAGGCTTTTGTCTTCTTGGCAACTCAGTGTGAAAGCTTTCCAGAATATTGCTTTGCATAGAATGAAAATGGCTGTGGGCCAATGACTAATTATATTAGAGGGCTGTGCTTTTAAATTATTTATGTACCGTAGTGTTTACCCTAGTGTTATTAAAACCACTGCATATACTTCTACAAATAAGATTTTGGTTCAGATGAATGTGACAGTCGCTCTGTGGGTGATATACTGTACCAGGATTTTCTACTTTAATGTAACAAATAGCTTAACACACATTAACAGATGCATTACTCGTGGAGCACTGCTGCAGAAGGAGATGCAGATGAAAATAATTTACCTCTGGACCATTTAGACACAGCAGATTATGCAACAATACTAAATGTAGGAGCAGACTGCAAAGCATTGTTTGAAATGAGGATTTATCAAACTGAGGATTTAAAATAGCTTTTGGGTCCAGACGGTGCTAACCAGAAACTTCTTTTGTTTGTGCAGCAATTGCTGAGCATACAGGAAGAATTAAATAACAAAAAATCCGAACTGGAGCAAGCCAAGGAAGAGCAAACACATACACAAGCGATGCTGAAAGTCCTGCAGGAACAGGTGAGTGCTTCTCGTGGGAGAAAAAGGCTGGTTTAGGCACGCTGAGGGGTGGAAGACTCATGGCTTCACCTCCAGAATCCATAGGAGTCTGACCACAGACTGTGCTGTGAGCAAGACATAGCCTTTTGTGGCCTGTGTGTCTGCTCTGATTAGCATTTGTGAACGCAGCTGAGGCTAACGCAGGGTTTGAGAAAACAGAGTGAAAATGGACCCTTATTTTACACTACCCGGTACTGATTTCATATTTATGTTATTCTATATGGATATTAGTCAAATGTGTTTTCACTCTGAATGAAAAAAAAGTATGTTGGGAGAGTTAAATATACCTGAAAAGCAAATCTATTTGAAGCAGAACAGCTCTTTCTTTTAAGACTAGTACTGAAGAAAAATAGTTTTGCATCTCCAGTGTTCTCATGCAGATACAAGTATACAAAAACCTTTATCATAATAGTGTTAAAGCAATGCAATTCTTTAAGCAGTGAGAAGCAAACCTCTGTAAATCTGATTATCATACCTTCTTTGGTTCTAAGGTGTTCTGTGACACTGAGAAGTGTATTTGGTAGGATTGTTTTATAAGCATGGTAAGATGGATAGTTACACAGCAAAAAGAAAATCTGTTACTAAATCTGTAAATCCGGAGAGGAAACAGTGCATTGGGTGCGAGCAGAGTGTGCATAAATGCATGTTGTGTGTACAGACCATGTGGCTTGGACACACTGAAATCACAAGCCCCTACCTGTGCTGCACAGGCACAGTCCCTGCTGGGACACCGTATTTTAATCCTTTCTAGATAAACTTCGAACTAATACATTTAGTGACTTGGTTAAGTATTTGCAGTTTAAAGACTGTGGGATCTGAATGGCTTAGATGGCAGTGATTCAAAATGCTGATGATTCTTATGTTCAAGATGTATGTCTAAGCACGTCTGCAGACAGATTTATACATTTAATGTACATATTGGGAAAAGTAAACTATACTTATTTCAGATTTTTTTTAATGTCATTATGAAAGCTGTTGCATTGTTCCACATTTAACATTTGTCTTTGAACATATCTGGTGACAAATACATTCTAGAAACTAATAATTTAGAAGCTGGAAAAAACCAAAGCTTTTATGTTCAGATACATGTTCTTAGCACTTATGGCTACCGAGGTAACCTTCTAAATGAGGGCTGATGCAAGACTGTATTACACAAAACGTTGTGAAGAAGAATGGATTTGGTAATGAAAGAGTCTTTACAAGCACAGAATCCACCAGATCTATTGAGTTAATTGTATCTCATTTCCATTGTTACATGGCATTCAAGGTATAACATTATAAAATTCTTTAAAAAGAAAAAAAATTGAAATTTACTTTACATCTTGGTAGCAATTAAATGCTGCAAAAATGTATGGGAAGATTGTACAATGCCAGGCCCCAGTAGGGACCACCAGGGCAGACTTTTGATTCTCTGCAGACTCCTACTAATTGCGAATCAAATGTGCACTCATGCTAGGCAGACAGATGAAACAGTAGCTGGAAGAAAGGCAGGATGGATCTGCATTTCTCTTGAGAATTAGCTCTGAAACACGCCTAGGGCCAAGACTGCAAGTAGCCAGAATTCCTGAGGAGCACTACGCAGCCAGTGTGCTTCTCCAACAACCCTGAACCAGTTCCAAAACTTTCCAGAACAGCAGAAGCCCTAGCAGTAATGACCCCCACTTGCCAAGGCTCACAGCTTTCCTTTACAAGCACCAGAGCTCATCTGTGTGTTTTATCCACAATGGGTATTGAAAATCATCCGGCGGAGTCAAGTAAATATGAACATTTCTTTCAAAAATAAATAGCACCGGGCTCCCGCCGCGATTCTATGGCTTGGTTTTGTGATAACGTTTGCTAAAATCTGCCTTTTCATCTCAAGCTGGCAGAGGGATCCCACCCTGCCTCACCGCAGGCATGTTTGCACGGAGAGGTGCAGCTGTGTCTGAAACACATCTGCTGGCTCAGCACATCTCGCCCCGATCCAGTCATACCAACCAGCTGCGTCCAGGCTGGGACATCCTGCTGGGAGAGGTCCCATTTTTCTCCTGCACCATATTGCATTATTGCATCCAAAAGGTTTCTGGATCAGATCTGGCCCATGGTCACCAGCTCTCGTTGTCAGAGGGATTCACGCCCACTGGTTTGTGTCAGACCTACCCCAACCACGGCATTAGATGCGTCAGAGACTTCTAACTTCTCAGTTCTTCTTGCTTGTTACTGGCCCTACTTCAGTATGTTGCCTCAGCATGCTCTCTGCTGGTAACATCACATTCTCCACCGACTTGCAATGGAGCCCCTTGCCCAAGGCCTGTTTTTCCAATATTGTAGGTTTTTCTGAGGTTCCTATTCCAAGATTTCACTATTTAGGATGTGAGAGAAGAATATAATTTAAATTTTAATTTAGAAAAAAAAACAAGCACCGGAAAAAAGAGGACTTTATCCCTTTCATCTGTGGGAATGCAGCTGCACATTCTCTACCCACAAGTTTTGTACCATTATCTCCACTGTTTCACCTCCGCCTCCTACTGAAGTGGTCTTAGTGTAGATGTAGCACCTAGCACCTTCTTGCCTGAGCTCTGGCATCCTTTTCAGAGCATGGTAGGCGATAAAAGAGACGGAAGGGCTCAGGCATCCCGTCTGCATTAGAGTTGTATTAACTGGTGGAGCAGTGCCAGAGCAGTGATGGTGGGAAACCTGGCAGACCAATGTAGGCTAGAGGCTGAGCCTACTCTCCTGTCAAACGCTTGTGTGGC
The DNA here is from genome assembly GCF_001431845.1 of Calidris pugnax. NCBI lineage: Eukaryota > Metazoa > Chordata > Aves > Charadriiformes > Scolopacidae > Calidris > Calidris pugnax. Next base: position 13,161,151 of record NW_015094510.1, on the reverse strand, counting down.
TGATGGAGGAGTGGTGTGTCACCAGCAGAACACATGCAGAGCATTGCCCAAGAAGCTGGCAGTCACCAAGGGGTGATGGCACTTTGTCAGCCTGGAAAAGGAAAGGCGAAAGGTAACAAACAGCACTCCCCGGGTGCCCAGGACATGACATTAGCGTACAGAGCAGTTTTTCAGACCTGAGCATGCTCTTCTGACCTCATATTCAGATGAGTAACTCAGCCAAACTCAATATGACTGCTCACATGAGGTGAATTTCTATAATGAAGAATTGGCAGAATCAGGAAATGTCTCTTTTGGTTGCACCGCGATGCAGAAATGCCTGACTCTGGTGCTTGGCTGGAAGCAGCCCTCTCAGATCATTCCTACCAGCCATCCTCACAGCGAGGTGGTTTCACAGGACGGTTATTTTTCCAGTGAAGGGAAAACATGTAGCATCCATTGGAAATGCATCACCCTGCTGTCAGGATAAATTGCAGACTTTCCGAGGGTATTGAAAGATGAGCATCAGTGAATTGAACCAGGACACCTGATGAGTTTGCAGTCCCCAGCTCTCCTTTGCACTGCTTTATCAGGGATTGCCACCCCCTTCCCTCTCCGTCAGGAGCAGTTTAGAGGCTTGAGCAGCAGTTCCTGAACTGGTGCCATTTACTGCCCTGCATAATAGGGTACGCAGAGACCATGACCAGCTTACCTCAATTGTCAGATTGGAAACTGTGAGAAGCCGGGAGCTGAATCACACTCAGTTTAACTGTTGCTGCCACACAGCAAAAACATGATGGAGGTAACCTAGCTGCCTAGAGTGGTAGTCCGCCAATGCTTCTTGAGTCAGACATCTAATTGAAACACAACAGTGTTCCATTTCACCTGGATTCTAGGACTGTAGACATCCAGGATCACAGCTGTATCATCGACAGCTACATCAACCCCAGCTTCTTTGACAAGAAACAAGGAATGCAGAGGAAAGTTCTGTTTACTGCTCCCCATCTGCCCCCACCCCAGATATCTACTCTGAGTTAAGTTAGAATAAAGGCATGACTCTTCAGAGATTTACCTAAAGGGTGAATGGTTCTGGACACTTCATTTAAGTATGCGACCTGCTCTAGTGGGAGGTGTCCCTGCCCAGGGCAGGGGGGTTGGAACTCGATGATCCTTAAGGTCCCTTCCAACTCTAACCCTTCTATGATTCTATACAAAGCTCCATGGCTTACAGGCTCAGGAGAGCTGCAGTGTTTCCTCCTCTCTGTGTTTGCTCAGTCACAGGATGAATGACTACGTATTTCACTGTGGCTCAAGGCTTGAGTTAGGACATTCTTTAACTGTCATGGGAATTATTTTTACAATCCTAAATCCTGGATTTTTGCCGAAAAACTAATTCAGGAGGGAACAAAAAAAAAAAGAAAAGTTTTGTTTAAGATCATATATTAGGAATTGGCAGTGTTTCCTTAGTTCTTCCTGCCACTGGTTAAATGAAACAGCTGTTCTTCACCTCCTTTTCCGTCATACCCAGGAGCCATGTCAGTTATTTAGATGCTTCCTCAGGAAGGAAACGTACGGTAGCACTTTGGCATCTTAAACAGCTCAAAATATATCATTCAAAAGTAATCATTAGCAAAACACTATTTAGCTAGTGGCAACTTGCAAATATTGTAAAGTTTAAATTAATAGCAACAAGAATGGGAAATGAAATCGTTTATTATTCTTGAGAGCTAATTCTGTGCACTTTTTATGTCTTGAAACTACTTTCTAATCTTATTATTTAAAAAATAATGACCCCGTCTTACTATTTTCTTTGGGTTTTTTGCCAACCTATCAAGCCTTAAGTATGTTGGTTTCAAAATGGTTTGAGCAAAAACTCATTAGAATTATATGCTCCATCTGTTTTTCTCATTGGAAGCTTTATAAAATGCTCCTTCAAATAAATCAAAGATAACTGCGTGAAATACTCAAGTAATGTGCTTGTTTTGTTCTGTTTTGTTTCTTGTTTACTCTTCGCAGTTAAAAAGCGCCAAGGAATTAGCAGAAATCAATGGGCATGATGAATCTCAGGCAAATGTAGGTACAACTATCTATGTGTATATATATATGTATGCATGCGTATGCTCTCAAATTTACTATTTATGTCTTAAAGCTGATAGAATGGCTGAATGATTTGCCCATCAGGTTGGAAGAGCCTGCTTTTTTTTCTTTATTTCTTTTTTTCCTGAAGCCACAGGTTCAAATCCCAGCAAACTTCATTTCGAGGTAGATAAATTGGGTTCCATGCAATTTACTTTGTAGGATTTATTTGGATGAGACTTTTAACAGCCAGTGTCCTACTTGCTGCATGTGGGTGTTAAAGATACCATGGAAACGACTGCAAAAGAAATACTTTGCCTTAGTGTCCTGTCCAGGATTACTCAGGTTACACCGTTTGTCTCTGTGGCTGCCACCTTGCAGCTGAGCAAGTCCGGCTGTATTTCAGTTCTGAGGGAAGTGATTTGTATACACGCATAATTTGGAAACAGTTAATTTGCACAAGAGGACTAAATTAATTCATTGAGCCATTATTTTGTCCAAAATCGTTAAAGGACTTGTTAAGGTCGTGGTTTTTAAAACCTGCTGCCAAAAAAAAATATGCTTCTGTTGCTCCCTTAATGATTGCAGTCAAAACAGCAATTTGGATAAGGGGAGAGAGAAAAAAAGGAGAACTTACCTACTATGTTTGTCTTCCAAACCATGCAGCTTTGTGCTTTGTCATAAACATATGAAAATTAAAACTGATTATATGCGGAATCTTCCTCCTCGCCAAGAGAACTAGCGACAGCCTGAACACTAATATATTTTAACATCTATTTTAGTCTAATGGCACAGCCAGGAAAGCAGTTTTATTTTCAGCCTGAATGGAAGGCTGGAGTTTTCAGAACAGCTTTGTGATAAGGGAATGTCGTCCTCTCTTTTTTAATCCTTTCCCGAATCTCATTCATTGTGGTCTGTTTCCGCAGTGAAGTCGATAGAGCCTCATAGCTCTCAGCCTTTGGACAGGAGACATTCAATATTGTCTGATAGCTCCAACAAATCTGCAGTTGCAGTCTGTCTGCACAGCGTCTCGTCACCCCTTAGAAAGATTCTGTTTGCAAACCAAAATAAAGACATTAATCCACTCGTGATCTTGAAATGCTCACATTTGCTGCCTAAAAAACTTGTCTTTGTACAACAGCTGGTTGCAGGAACATGCTTCCTCTCCAAAAACGTGGATGAAACAACGTTTTGCAAGATGAAAGTGTTTTAAAGGAAAATTACCTAAATGCTTCAACTTTTATCATTCTGGCTCATATGTAACTGGATAAAACTGAAGAGCCTGAAATTTTTATATAATATAAAGGTTGAAAATAGCATTAAAATGAACCATTTCAATTGCGTAAAGAGGGTGTTTCAGTACACCATCCCAAGATATATAAAACAAAATATTTCAGAATCTTTGGTTAATGGTAAATTTTTCAAAATGTATTGTTTTGTTCCAGTTTGTAATTGCAGGAATTGTTTAAATGCCTGAATTTTCCATAGGATAGAAACTCTATTTTCTGCCCCTCTTTGCCATGAGCTCTTCCCATGATGATCTCATAGCAATATTAGACTCCTAAGAAAAGAAGTCAATACCTAAATTGATGGTGAAAAGGAAAACCAGACAGCTACAATTACTGAGTCACAGTTGCAGACATGTATTCAACAATTAGGCCACCATGAAATCAGAGGAGGCAGAGCAGCACAAATGGAGAACAGAGAAACAGAGGGAAAGAATGGACGTTAAAGCATTTGCAACAGTAATGAACTTTGTAAAACGGAAGTTGAGGTACCTTTTAAACAGTTGTCATTTATATCAAATATGTAGTGCTCAAGTGTTGTGCCTTGCAGGCTGTCTCTCCACATCTATTCTCAGCAGACTTTATGGTTCTTGCCCTTGGCCAGTGTGCAAAACGGAGATGATCAAAGAGAAAAAGGCTTGGTGGCTCCTACGTGGTTGTTAGTGAACTGTGATGCATATAATGGGATTAGGACATATTTGTTACCGTTGACAGGTTGAATTCAGCAAATGAAATACCTTTACATGCAGAGCAATAAGTGGGAGGTGTTGGTAAGGAAAAATGGCAACGTATGTCTATACACCGAACGCACAATCTAATCTTCACGCTATGGCATATTTAGATAACTTACTCCAGAAAATCACACCCTTAGAAAGGACAGTAGAAACTTCAGGCATGCCCCATACACATGAAGAAAGCCCATACTCTAATCTTAAAAAGATTATTTTCTGCAGTCCTCAGGCTTTCTGCTGATGGCACTGCTCTGCATCATGTTTTACATTAGAGAATATTGTTTCTTAAAATAAAACCTGGAAATATTTTTCTTAGAAGATACAGATGAAAATATATACTTAAACCTATCCTGATGTGTCTTCTACATTTCCATTATGTGAGACCATCCTGAAAGGGAAACAAGGATCTGGACACCTTTGGAAAAAGAAAAGCATCCCTCTTGAAATGTGCCCCACCTATAAATGGACCAATCTTCACTTTTTTTCTGTTGCTTTTTGCAGGGGAATTGAGGACAGTTAGCTAAGAGACTGGAGCAATTGCAATGTTACCTTCCCTGCCATGGCAGTTCACCCACAAATCTGGGGGGGGGGAAAGCAGAAATTTTAGTGTATCGCCAGTACATCTGTTATTTCCAGAAAGCAAAACCATCTTACAAGGCTCTGTAAACAGTCATAAGGGTGTTTCATGAGTGACTTGCCAGGTACATGCAGTAATATTTGTTATGGCTGTTGACATTTCCCAGCTATACTTTATGGCAGGAAAGGCCAAAATGTCAGGCTCAAGCAGTACATAGAACCCAGGATCGTGGTCTGGTGTTAACAGAGACTTCAACATCCAGGACTGCCAGAGGTTCTGTCACTGACCATTCATTTCCTTCAGCCCTGTGGTTAGGAAAAGATTGCTTCCTGCTTCTAATCTGACCTCCTTTTAATTTCCTCTTCATTGCTGCATATAAAGATGTTTAATTCACATGTCTATCTTAACTAAAGAAAAAATAATGGCCAATGGACAATTATAATTTCAGATATAAACCTCTTCCAGGAAGTTGGGACCTGATTAATCCCAACATGAAAAAAACCTTGCTTGGGAAGTGTGCTCGAGTAGAGAACATTCTGCAAACTGAAAATGCTAATCACATGTTTTGTGGCTAAGTCTATAAAGGCAATTTATTCTTCCACTTCTTCTGTAAGTTCAGTGGCTTTCTGTGGAGCCTCTTGTATATAGACTAATTCTGTATTTTGATCAAAGGTCTCCTTTTGCTCACTGGTGAGTCCAGTATACATAGGGCACTGCATGCAAATACAGTTATATAGTCTTGGTGAATATATCCCTGGTTTTGGTGTGGGGAGGTTAAAATCCATGGTATCCCTCTACTCTATTATTAATGGAGAAAATGAGATTTTTTTACACAAGTCTCATTTTAGAAGTTCTCTTTGATCTTCTTCCATCAGTTTGGCACTCTCCCTTGACAGCTATCTGCCTTAGATAGTTCCTGTGAGTACCTCCTACCCTTTGTAGAAGTGCCACAAAAGGGTAGTCAGGAGTATCAGTCCTTCAGGTTCAGACCAAAGTAAGAGATGGGTCGTGGTTGGAGAAGCACTTTGAATGACCAGATTGCAATTGCACGATAAAGTCCTGACTCAGTTGAAGTCAATAATTAGATTCCTGTCAGGTTAAAAAGCCAGGATTTCACCAAAAGACTTTTAGGGTTACTTCATTATCACCCTGGCATAATAGAATGAATATATTTCAGAGGGTGAAACTGGTTTCACCACAAGTTTATTTACCAGCTTTTTGTTCTGTTTGAATAAAGTAATGACTTTGACCTCATTCTCCAGCAGCTTGGACACAGTATTCTGTGGGTTTTTCTCCAGACATTAAATCAATAATATTAAGTAGGGATGCATTTTTCCATTTGAATGCCTGAAGCTGTTACCAGAGCATTTCTCAAGTTCAACCAAGCATCTTACATTTGATGTTGATTCTTCCTTTAATTTTTCCCCTCTGTCTCTGCTTTTCAAGCAGTTACCAGATGATCCCTGACTCTGAGGAGGAGTATACCCAGGATGAAATATTTCAACCATTTTACTAAATTGCTCACTTCATGCTACACTGAGACTGATGTCATTCCTGACTACAACCTAGTCTTCTCTTTTCACGTAGCATGGTTAATCACTGATTATCCTCAGGACCAGAGAAAATGGTCTGAAGTTGCAGCAGGGGAGGTTTAGATTAGATATCAGGAAGAATTACTTGACTGAGAGAGTGGGCAGGCACTGGAACAGCCTGCCCAGGGAGGTGGTGGAGTCACCAACCCTGGAGGTATTTAGGAAACATGTAGATGTGGCACTTCAGGACATGCTCTAGTGCTGGAGATTGTTGGGTTGGGTGTTTTGTTTTGTGTTTGGTTGGGAGTTTTTTTGTGGGTTTTTTTTTGGGGGGGTTATGGTTGGACTCGGTGATCTCAGAGATCCCTTCTAACCATAAAGATTCTGTGATTCTGTGATCTTTGTTTGGTGATGACACCAAGCTGTGTGTGGCAGTCCACACACTGGAGGGAAGGGATGCCATCCAGAGGGACAGTCTTGAGAGCAAAACTCATGAAGTTCAACAAGACCAAGTGCAAGGATCTGCATGTGAGTTGGGGCAATCCCAAGCACCAATACAAGCTGGGCAGAAAATGGATTGAGACCAGCCCTGAGGAGAAGGACTTAGGGATGTTGGTTGATGAGAAGCTCAGCATTGGTTGATGGCTGTTGGTTGATGACCCAGCAATGTGCGCTCACAGCCCAGAAAGCCAACTGCATCCTGGGCTGCATAAAAAGAAGCTTGGCCAGCAGGCTGAGGGAGATGATTCTGCCCTTCTACTCTGCTCTGGTGAGACCCTCATCTGGAGTACTGCACCCAGCTCTGGAGTCTCCAGCATAAGAATGACATGGACTTGTTAGAGCAAGTCCAAAGGAGGGCCATGGAGATGATCAAAGGGAAAGGGCTGGAGCACCTCTCCTATGAAGACAGGCTGCAAGAGCTGGGAGTGTAGTGATAGGATGCCATAGGATGGGGCACCTCCATGCTGTGTAGACTGCCTCACCTCAAACCAAGGGAGATGAAAAGGGCCCTTGAACACAGGGAGAAGAGGGGGAGCTAGAAGAGTGCAAGGCCTGCTCTAATAGTCCCAGTGGTTAGGGACTACAGGATGGAAGTTGGTCATCAATGAGATTAAGATCCCAAGTGACTGCTGATGCTTTTGCTTCAATTCCTTGTAAATGCCACTGCCGTTTTCTGGCTACCCCACTCCTCAAAAGGCTTGCTCTTCTTAGAACAACACAGGCTTGTGATAAAAAATGTGCTCTACCTGGCTAATATAATAGCAGTTTGGGCCTGAAGTTATAGACCAGAAAACCCCAGTGCAGGGCCTGCAGACATCAGGAAATGCGTGTTCCTTTTCTGTCTGAGCTTCCGGGGCTCCTGGAGTTCATAAGCTGTGAATCTCAGCCTCAGCAAGCTGATGTGAGTCAGCGACTATCTGCCTCGGCTTGGCTGGGGTCTTCTGGCCTTGTAGCGGGCATTTCTGGAGCACAGAGGAGCAGGGGGGTGCTGCAAAAAGTGAGGTGATGACAGCTGGGTGTGTTTGAGGGTAGGGAGAGCGTGCTGGCAGCCTTTCTGTACCTGAGAGATCAAAGGGTTACATCCCTTGTAGGGGATGTCAGAAGATGGGGGTTGCTTCTCTCCTCTACCTGAGAAGGTTCAAAGCTGCATTTGCCAAAGAGAGCATGAGCCACTTGCACTCACCAGCCCCTCTGTTTTAACTGCTCCCCTTTGGATGATTGTATTTGGTCAACTAATTAATTTGACAAGTGCAGCTAATTGTCTAAAGAGAAGAAGCAAAAGTAGTGGTGCAGTGCAAGGATGAGGGTACTCCCTTGGGGGGAGAGAGATGTGGGGTTTGGCTTCCCATCATGAGTGTGTTACATTGTTTGAAGAAGGTGCAAGAAAGCTGCACCCCAACTGGAGAGAGGTGTAAAGCCCCTAGGGACTACAGAGACCCATTTACTGTCTGTATTCAGGTTCTTCTGTCCTGGTGGGACCAGGACCACCGGGCAGAGGAGTGGCTGAGCCTCTTTCTACTTCCTGCCTTTTCCATTCCAGGCGTTTATTTGTAGCCTTTCCATCACTCATTTCCTTCAGTTTAAGGCATGTGGAGTATGATAAATGTGACGGTTCGCAGATCAGCAGCTTTTCTACTTACCAGGACAGGCATGAGGAATGACCACCTCATGAATTCAATACCGCGAGGCCTGAAAAATAACAGGAGTTTAACTGGCTGTTTAGGACCACGTTATCAAGGAGCCTGCTCAGCCTTCAGCAAGTTCTTACACACTGACAGATCAAGTCCCCCTGAGTTCCGCCCTTAGCCACTCCAGCCCTGGTTCAGCATGTTAGAGGACAGCAATAGCGTTTCATTAGCAAGGTGCAGATCTCTCTGCTGGCCGAATCACAGTCTCTGCAGTTTCAGCCATGATCTAACCCTGTGGGGAGCAAATAGCTACAGCAGGCGTGAGGAATATTCTGACACGGAGTGCGGTAACTGGAGCAGATCTGGGCTATAGCAATAACCCCTTTGTTAATGTGCGGCAAGAAATCACACCACTTCCCCTGTCCCTAATTAAAAGTGTCAGAGTGGCATCATAACTTGTTTTTTGATTGGAATGAATTCTCATCATCTGAGGGAGGAGAAGAGAGAACTCTGAGACACAATGATAAAACCCATTCAGCCACCCACTCAGCGAATCACAAAAGTTTTTTGACTTTAGATTTCATACGAGTTCCACAGAGAGACAGTTCTTCAATGCCCAGAGCTACCTGACATTTTAATAATATCTGATCATTATGTACAGCCTTTTATCCCACAGCATTTTCCCCGAGTGTTTATACTGCACACGTATACAGGAGTCATCCACTCATTTCTTCTGAGGAATAACATCCAGCCTTATGCATATGCAGCTGTGTGCCAAACCCACACAGTGTGGAAGGCAGATTGGCTTGTCAGAGCACTCAGGCTCCCCCACAACCACTTGAAGGATGATGGGCCACCTCTGCTTCAGCCACAAGGTTGCTACTTTAGTCCCTGGGGATTGTACACCACATTCACTCTCCCTCCGACCTGCTAAGTTCCTTCAAGGAATAGACAGCAAAAAAAGTGGCAGAAGCGAGGAAGGAACTTCAGTATCCCCAGGAGACACTCTTCTTGGGAGAAGAGTTCATCATCCTAATCAAGATCTAAGCTGAAGGAGTGAGAGCTCCAAAATGTTTGTTTCAAGTGCTTTTCATATATTCAAATGTGGAGATTCCTGTGAATATGGGGGTTGCCCTGGGTTTTCATATACCTAAAATGAATATCTTTCAAATACAAATCCGTACTGAAAACTGTGCACTCTCATAAAACATCTAAGGTTGGGCTTTTTCACCCCAATTACTTCCTTTTATTTCAACAAAGACATTTTCAAAACAATTCTACACATCCCAGCAGGGCAACATATTGTCTTTTTTTTCCTCTGTTTAAAATTTTTTTAGAAGTACATCATTCTCAAGGAGATTGCTAGAGCAATATTTGCGTTAAAGACCATTTAAAAGGGCTTTTGCAAGTTGTCAATCTCAAGTAAACACCAAGTATCCCCACTTACAATGACTTCGGCCGAGCTGGGGGGCAGGCGATGGTTTCGTTCAGCCAGGCGTTGGTTTGCTGCAATTCCCTAACACAAAGTGTGCAAAATGGCAATTACCTTTTCCTTTGCAAAACAACCACCTTCACATCACATAAAACATCTGTGTTAAGTCATCAGGAACCTACACATAAATCCAACTTTAGAAAATGAAGCAACCTGATCATCAAATAAGCGTGAAGTAACTTTCATATTAGTCATCCGTATTTTGCATATGTACATTCCCATAAAATAGATGTGCTCAAATACAATGAGAACAATATGAAGAGATAGTTTCAATGAGAAAAGCATTTTCAGATTATTGTTAGTTGCCTAAACTCAGCAGGTGAAAGTTATAATAGTAAAAGCTTTGTAATGAAAAAGTTAAAAGCGTCTCTCTGGCAAATGGATCGGAAAAATAGGATGTCAAGAGCACCATAATACAATTAATCTTTACTCCTGAAAACAATTCTATCATTTAGGATAAATCAGACAAACTAATCTTAGATGTATAGAGGTATGTTTGGAGTACTTCATTTGCAAGGTCTTATATTTGCTGTTCTAATTGTTTGTCATTGTCGTTCCTATAATTTTAATGCCAGATAATTTTTCAACCCAGATGTCAACTGCTTATTTGTTAATACTAGTGCACTCTTAAATTTACAGTTCTAGTAAATTCTCTATTAGTGTACTTTAAAAGTAAATTTCTACATTAATGTACTTTAAAAGTATTTACAATGTGCTGTGGCTGACAAAATCAACACTGGTTTCTTGCATAACACAAAGTAAGTTATCAAGTTTAGGCTTGATCTGAATGAAAAGGTGACACCTGGTCTGTATCTTTTCTAATGATAGACCAGTCACAAGCAAAAGCTGTTACAGCATTCACCAGCAGTGTAGCATATGGCAAATACGTACTTCTGCATCACTAGGTAGATAGGAGAAGGGTCCTCTGAGACCCTGGGAAAAAGACACTGAAAATCAAGGGGGTTTTTGCTGTGTTGCTGACCTCGTGCTAATTCTAAAAGTAGCGCAGGCTGCTGGTGTGAGCTCTGGTTTTGGGCAGATGGTTGGATGCCTTAGTCCTTGCCTTATTCTTTTTATACGTAATGCAACACTGTAATTTGCTACTGTAAGCTGAATTATCCCAGTGCACATAGAAAAGGCCAAGAGACCTCTATACATAGAGTGTGTCAGCAAGACCACCTGACTTAATGTCAGACACCTCACTGATATCAACTCTCAGGCTGTGAGGATCCAGAACTGTGGAAAATACAATATTTTTAGGGGGTAGTTAATTACCTCGCACAAGATCAATTCATTTGATTCATTTGCAGCAACAAAAGAATTATATTAATCAAAGATTATGAGCACTTTTCCAGTCATTAAAGTATTTTTGCAGGAGTAGTCAGCAGAGAGTCAGAAACAGCCCCTGTAAGAGGACAAGCTGAAAAAAAAGCTGCATAACACACATGGTGTTCCTGGAGGATTCTGAGTTACTTTCAGAGTTAGAATCATAGAATGACAGTTTTTTTATGGTTGGAAGAGACCTTTAAGATCATCAAGTCCAGTTGTTAACCCAGCACTGCCAAGCTACTGCTAAAGCAAGTCCCACAGTGCTACATATGCATGTCTTTTAAGTACCTCCAGTGACGGCGACTCAGACACTTCCCTGGGCAGCCTATTTCAGTGCTTGACAACCCTTTCAGTGAAGAAATTTTTCCTAATATCCAGTCAAGGTTCAACCTGAGTTCAGACACTCAATCAAATTTCCACAGGCCACATCACAGCACAGTGCCGTAGCAGCCTGTGAAGAGGAACAAGCTCCATTAAAGGAAGAATTAGAGCCATTTGGCCCACACCAAGCATTGCTGCTGTCAGGAGTTGCTGAATCCTGCAGCCTGACAGGGGCACATAGCTCCATGTGACCAACCTGCAGTGAGGATGAGTACGTATTCCCCACAGGCCCCACAGTAACTGGCCTTTGACTCTCAGTCTATCCTGTAGCCAGCCTGTGCCTCGTGCACATGCCTACACACAAACAGGTCTTTTAGTCATTCCCAGACCCCATGATGTCCCCATTTGCTGGCTTGGACACCCTGGTCCCTCCAGTAGGTCATGGGCAGGCTCTCTCCTGGATCCATCCCAGACCTATGGCCACTTCAATACGTGGCTTCCTTATTGTTCTACTGAGTGGCTGGTCTGGCTTGATGCTCACCAGTGATCACAGAACAGCCTATGCACACCATCTGGTCTTTCTAACTGCAGCACTCCAGACACTTGGCCCTCTGACAGCTGGTCCCACCTCAGTCGCTGTGCTCGGACCCCCATGCACACAGAGAGAGTCCTTCAACCAGGGAAAGAGTTAGTAATTGAGTTTAATGAGTGTAATGCACTGATCAGAGCATGGCATGTGCACACAAGTGTACTGACCAGCAACCTGTTTACATACAGCCAGTCCCTTTTTTCTCCTCCCCAAACCACCATGATCCCTCCCTTTTCCTGCCTTTTGTTTCTCTGCTAAGGACCCTCAACTACGTCCTGTACAATCCCAAGATGCTCTTCCCCTACATCCTATAACAAGTCCCATACCCCTATAGGCAATGCCCCCCTCAGTCTGTAAGATGATCCAGAGAGCATTTCCATTGACTGATCTTGATAGGTTTTGATCCCTGGGGCTGACACTCTCCCTTAACAGCCCTGGGAGTAGCTGGGTTGGGGGATTATTTTTTCTCTGATTAGGTTATTGGGTTTTCCCCATGTCTTTCCTTCTTTGTGCCCATGGAAATAAGACTTGAGTCACAAATATCAGGAGGAAGTAGCAAGTGATGATGGTTGGAAAACCCCTTCTGCAGGGGACAGAAGCACCCATCTGTTGATGACACATCCCACATGTTGTTTGATGAGGGTGCGGAACTGGGATGTTGCAGAGAGACTGTTGAGGTTTATCCAGCCATTGGACTATTACCCCTTGTTGCGCATCGGTGAGCTCTGACCCCACAGCTGATCCTGCTTTGAGCAGGAGGTTGGACTAGAGACCTCCCAAGGTCACTTGCGGGATTTTAGCAATTCTGTGATCATCTGAGTCACAATCACTGTCTGTGAGTGTACTCATACATTGCCACATTTGCAAGCAAATTTGATTTAAGTTAAATTTAAATAAGCTCTTTCATTGTAGTTTAGCTCAACTTGGGTTGAATAATTTTGTATTCACCATGGATAGGAACATAGACAAGGACAGTAGCCCATTCTCAACTTACAACCATGTTAAGCTGTCAGAAGTTGTCCTGTACCTCAACCTTTCATGTCCCCATAGATTTAAGATGTCTGACTTGATACACATTGAATCTATTGCAAGGCTTCCATTCACTTGATTGGAAATTGAATTAGGCTCCATTCAGGTTAAAACAGCAAGATTAAATTTTCAGATGTAGGTCTGAAGTACATTTAAGGAAAGACCAGCAAAGCAAAAACAACTATACTAGACTTCAAGAGATTGCCAGGTGAATGAAAATAAATGAAAACCATGCAGTCTTCTGTCACGGGCCAGTTTCTACCTGTGTTTGCAGTAGAATCATCAAACCTGCCTGGCCATCAATAAGTAGTTTGGGCAAACACATCTGAAGTGTAAGCCCAGTTCTGTGGACTCAGAGCAGGTACACAAATGCCTTTCAAGAGTTTAAGGGCTGCAGATTTGGTATCGCACGGCTCTCTCTTCTATCAAAATCATAAAATTACCTTTTCTTTTCGAGCTTACAGCATCTTTCCAGCCTGCTGTTAATAGCCTGCAAGATTTTTGCTTATGTTTCAGATACATGGTTTTTTTTCCTCCTCCTACTCATTTTCTCTCATAAATCCCCTGGCTGATGAGAAAGTGTGGTGTATCCCTTACATCTAACAACATTCAGCAGTTGCTCTGTCATATGCCTGCTGTGACCAACATCTAGTCTTTCTTTCTACTGTTTTAATGCCTCAGACAATTGGCTTTTTACATATAGTACAAACGCCAGCATATTCTACAAACTCTTGCAGAGTTTGGTAGGATTTTTTATTTTTTACTGGACCGTTCAGAAGGCATAATGTTTTTACCCACTCACTACACAATTCTGCAGAATCCCATATACTATGACAAAGGGAATGAGGTCTTTGAAGACAATATGCAAGCAGTTCCCCTTAGATTTAAATGTAATTATCAAATATTTGGATTACCCAGATAGTGGAGGGAGTATTTCACGTCTTTAGATGTTTGTCATTTGCATCCCGATCACATGCCAAGCGTCTTCAATGTCACATTCATTAACTTCTATATTCTGCCTTTCAAGCAGAGTCCTAAACAGCGGGTGATGTGGAACTGCACTCTGGCAGAAGCAGCTACTCTTCAAGCTCTGCTCCACTGTTGGTCGGCCATGGTGGATGGCAACTCCTCACTCCCCCCATTTTTAGGGACGCTGGCTACCGTATGGTTTAAGTATCACAGAACATTTTAGGCTAAAGAGAATGATTTTTGCTAAATAGAGAAGCCCCAGACAAGAACAGACATTTTATATTCTGTCAGCCTTTTTTGCACTGGCCTGTAGAGGATGAGTGATGTCTCGATTGAGAACTTTGTATTTAACATCATACTTTCCCATAGTGGGAAAAAAGAAAACAATGAAGAACCAGAAGACTCAAGTCATCCAGCCTAAATATCTGGGGCTTTCTGATCTTCTAGTCCCCTGCAGTGCGGAGGGACCTGAAGACCTTTTGCTCTTACGGTACGTGGGACTATCTTCTGTAGAAAGTCACTACTTCTCTTCTACTCTTCAGAACTTCTATGTCTCTCTGGCAAATGCAGCTCTCTGAGGAGTCACACTCTTATTTGCTGTGTCTGCAGTGTGGGGCCCATGCCTCTGCGTTTGCTTCCAAAAGAAGCCAGGATACATGAGAGAATGACACAAACCCAACTTCTGTCCCACCTTACAGCCAGGACATGGCTAATGTGCATACCCATGTGTGAGAACTGCCATGGACAATTCTTCATAGCCATCAGTTCCGTGTCAGTGGTGGTGTCAGAGGTCTGCCTGTGGAAATGAATAGTCCATGTGAGAAAAATTGGTATTATGCCACTCTCTGTTTTATTCAGAGAGTTTTCCTGAAAGTTTTCCAGAAATACTCCTTCTGTCTTTCCCTCCCTGGTTCAAAAGCAGGGAGTCCCGAATCAAAATGCTGGTCCCAAGGGTGCTGCAGAATCGTAGAGTTTGTCAAGTCCACGAGGGAAATTCATGTCTTTTCATCATCTGCTGAAGGACAAAAGTGTCATTTCAGGGAAAAGCTCCAAGCTGGCAATGATGAGAGCATCACAGAGAATGGTTGCATTCATGCTGAGCACCTCTGGAGCTGTCATCATCAAACTGGGCCTCCATGTTCTCCAATACCAGACATAATTTGTGAATAATGAAGAGGGCCAGGTCCCTAATGATCTCCGAGTGTGATTTAACCTGGATTAAACCTTCCACATACTGTATTTAGTTCTTGCAAGGTCACTTCACTTCTAATAAGTACTGGTTTTGCACGTGCTCAGCTGTGTTCTTGTCCTTCAATGCACTAACTGACAGATGGTAGCAAAATACTCCTTTTATAATGAAACCTGCTGAAGGAGACTGCATAGGGCCTCAGAAGATATAATTTGCCAAATAAAGGATGGTTTCCAGGAAAGAAAGGAAATACTGTAATGTAGTATATATTAAGTAATTTTTCTCAGGCGTCTGGTGATCAGTAGCTTTTTCTCATGTCAGAGAGGTGATCCAGCTGTTTGTTTCCAATTAGTTATTGCCTCATTCACCTTTGTACTCTTAAAAAGTGTTGTTTCTGTGGGTTGGCATAAATAGTGCCTCTGCCTAAAATTGTGCAGATTGACTGTGTGAGGATTTGTTGTTGAGGCTTCATAGGTACCAGATTTGTATCTGCAGTATGTTGTCAGATACTTAAGGTTTTAACTTATACTATAATTAGCCTGGTTTTTGGGTGAATTTTAAGCTTATTTTTTAGACAAAATTACGCCCATTTCTCTTAAATCACCATTAATTATTACCAGCATTGCTACTGAACCCTTTATGTGACCACGGACACCCTGGATTTTCCTGGCCTGTGCAAGCTTATTTTGGCACCCAGATCAGAGTTTTCTAATTTATCATCTTCTGTGAGGCAGGCAGTTCTGGATGGCAGAAACCTCCCCTTTTCTCACCTTCAAGAACTTGCAGCCTTCTTCTAAAGCCAGTTGTTTGCTGAGTAGCTATCTTTGCCACTCTTAGTTTCCTCAGGCTCCCTCATAACCAATTTTTTACTCTTTTATCCTCCGTACCAACACACAGTTAAGGAAAACTTGATGTGACTTCCTTTAGCATCCATTTACACTGTCCTATAAATCATAGAAAATGTTCTGCACAGGCTCAAATCTAGGCATTAAATGAGAATCCATCTGTTCGTTGCTCCCAATGGGAATATAGTTTCTTTCTCTGCATCACTGCTTGACAAAACTTCTAATCCCATCTGAAACTGCTACTGTGTTGTGTTTGGGGCCTGTTATATCAAATACACATCTCTCTGCTCTTTCCTTCCCCTCTCAGGAATTGTTATTTTTAGACTGCTTTTCTCTCTCTGATGGAGTCAAAAGTTACATCTTAACCTATACGAGCTCTGATGGCATATGCTGCTCTGCTCTTCTGCTGCAGTATCTTGAAATCTGTCATCCAGCTCCCTTCTTCTGATCTGTAACCCCTTTGTCGTTACTGCCCTTATGGAGAAATTCATGCAAACACTTCTCTTACTTCTGTTTCCGGCCTGGGTTTTCTTTCAGTGCTCTTGGATGTCATGGCCAGCAGTAGATGAGTATTTGCATTAGCCTTTGGCTCTATCAGGAGGGGAATCAAGAGTACTGGACAACTTAGAGCATCCTCCTGCTGCTATAATGTGCCCTGTGCATTACAGCGCTGCAGGAGTGTTAGTGTCAAGGTGATGTAGCTGCCAGAGCACTCAGGCAGACCATTATTTTAAGAGGAGATCACTGCAACTCTTGAACTACAGACTCCCTCCTACCTGTAGGTGTCTAAATCTGTGCTGCAAGTTCCCCTTTGCAGCCAGTGAGGAATATAAAACAGGCACCTCTAAGGTCCAGTTGATTTCAACCTAAAATAAATGACTAAAATACATGATTAAAAATTACTTAATTTCTAATGACTTAAAGGGCAGCAAAACCTGACTAGCTTACCTGTCCTCAAGTCTGCATAGATCTCTGGCTGAGAGACATGCCTCAGTTGGCCACTATAACTGCAGGTGACCCAATGCTCACTCCTCCTTCACAGTGGGCTAAGGTCTGCCAGGTTGCTGGGAGCTAAGGGCACACATATGCGCATATGTCACTCCAATGCACGTACCGTTCCTTAGCTGACACGTGGCAACTTGTTCCTCTTCATGTCGTGAGGGAATGTTGGAAGCCATGATGCATCTGAGCCATCAGGCACTGCCTGTGGGGCAGCTGCTCCTTGGAGCCAGTGTAAAAAGAGCACAGAATATATCAGTGGGGTGGTTTTTTTTTAATTGGGCTTTTTGCGTTTTTTTAATGGAGATTGAGGAAGTACCTGACTCTTTTTACCAGTCTCACAGATTGTGAAGCCTTTACTCATCTATGAAGAGGCACATGATGTATTTTGGAGCTTTTGACTTTTTTTTTTAGCATGGGTTATTCACACCTCCAGAAATGCCCTAAAGCAACCCAAGCCCGGTGTCTCTCTTCTACTGCCGAAAGTGCTTGCCAAGAGTTTTGGAGCAAGGCATCACCCCGAGCGCATGTTCTAGATAGGCCACGTCATTACACCGAATAGTGCAAGTTTGCTTGCATTTAAGGCTGCCCAGTCCCATGCAACCTCCAGCTGCTTACCTGGACTCCCCCAGCCAGACCAAGAGCACCGCTCCTGCACAGACCCACCTCACCCTGCCATACCTCCAGCCCCATGCTCTCTGCCTCCGAGGTTTCGCATGGAACTGCGGAGCGTTTCACAGAGCAGATGCAGCAGCGTGAGTCACTGCCTCACCAAGGAACGAGTGACTGCATGTCAGTTGCTCCATGGAAACAGCCCGTGTATATGCTTGAATATTGTGCAATGCACTTTGAGGCCACTTACATGCCTCTGAAATAGAGATAATTTGTTTACTTCACATAAACCCAGGAGAAGAGCAATCTGCGTCGCACAACTGCCTGGGTACTTCTGATGGAGCACCTAGTGCGATAGCTTGGCTGAGATTTGGATGGTCCAGGCCACTTGATTGCAGAAAAAGGAGCTCAAAGGAGGAGCCTTGGCTTGTTTGCCCTTAAGGCTGGCGCTCTGTCAATTCTCCAATGAGGTAGCTTTATGTTAGGAATGGTCCGTGAAATGTCCTGACCCTCAAAACATGCCTGGGAATTGTTTGGGACAGGAGCCAACACCATGCCAGGCACTGGTTGGACAATATTATCAGGCAGATGATTCTGCTCTAGTAGCTAGAAACATTGCTAGTGACTGTTGAATTTACTCTTATAGCTGTAGCTGAACGTTTCCATCCATGTTCCCTAGAGGCAATCTTTGTTTACAGCTATAATAGCTAGAAAATGTGAGTTTTCTGACCATCCCCACACTTTACAGCATATCTTTCAAGTTGTTATAATGAAGAAGCACCAGCAACAAAGTTATTACTTACTCCACAAGCAAAATCTCTCTTCTTGGCAGCTCTTGGCATGAAGGTTCTTCAAAAAGTGTCTTAATGTTCTGCAAACAAATCAATTATTTATAATTGTCTTGTCTTTAGATGTGAATTAAAGTAATGATCTTTTTTATAGAGTTGAAAGGAAGCAGATAGGTTTAATTGAAGTAAATTAAATCTACATGACCACCTGTTTTGTTGGTTTTTTTTTAAACTTTATAGGAAATCAATGTATTGACAGTAGCATTGGTCAACCAAGACAGAGAAAAAAATTCAGAGAAACGAAGCCCGGGTCTAAAATCAGAGAAAGAGGCACTATTAATAGGTAAGATAACTGCAAAGAAGAATTTTTAAGTTTTTGTTTTGCATGTGTGTTTACATGCATCTTTGTGCTAATAAAAGTTAAATAAAAAAAAAGAGAGAAAAATATAATTTTATTCTTCATCTGTATTCATAATGGCTTTTAGTAAGAGAAATCCTAAAATACAAGTGAACTTATCCTTTCTGAAAAATTCTGCAGAGCTTAATGAAAGGATTTCAGGTATGAAGAAAATTGCAGGATCTGCATTTAGACTTTCAGCATGACTTTATTTACATCAAGATTTAGTGGGCTAGAATTGTGTAACTTGTTATCTGATTATTGCACAAAATGGTGAAGGAGAAGGGGGTGGAAATAATATTAGCAAACTACCAAGCAAAAAATATGTATACTGGATGTATTAAGCAAGCCAGATTTATGCTTTTGACATTAGGTGAGGGAATTAGCAATATGAATATTTATAAAGAATACCACAAGGACTGTTATATCCTTTACCTAGAATAAAATCTGTAAAATAAACTCTTTTAAGAGTCCCTGAAAGCTAAAGCTTTTATGCAGTGGGCCAGCTAACTGGTACCTAGGATTCATCCACGCAGGAAGACTGGCTGTGCCCGTGCTACTCTTGGAGGGAACGTGCCCCATTTATATTTGTGCACGTTTTGCGTTTGGTTTCAGTGGGGCAGGTTTTCATGGAGCCTAAAGGCCCACGGTCCAAAGTGCTCCCTACGGCATGGTTGCCATTAACAGGAACACTGACCTGAAAGGCCAGGTTTCATTTCTTTGGTTTGGTCTTTTCACAAAATCAGCGGTGTCCTGGTAGGTGATAGTTCCAAAACTACCTTAATGTGTTTAAATGCAACTCATTTGCATCTGCTAAGCACCAGGAAAGTTGCTGGTTTATTGCTGGGGCAAGGAAGCAGACAGTTCAGACCCAAAAGGTCATTTGAAAGTGAAGAATGCATTTAAATGCTTAAAGGGCTTAGTACACAAACTTCCTGTGACTGGTGAGATGTGGAACAGTGGGATGTATAGAAATGTATGAATTGCTTTGATTTTGCTTGTTACGACAAATTTTGGAACTTTTCATTGTAATGGACCATATTTGATCCGTTAAAAGATAACTTCTGCGAGAAGGGTAGCAAGGATGGGATTTAAAGAACAGAATAAAAAAACTTTTTTTTTTCTAGGTCACAAATTATTTAACTGTAACAAATGGTAGCAGTGTACCCAAGTGGGTCCCACCCACTAGCCATACAGTGGGCACACTCAGATAAATAGTGTAATCTCAGTCCAGATGTTACTGGTCATAAAACCCCCACAGCTGGCTCATTGTTAAGGTTCAAAGGCATAAAACTGCTCAGGATGGATTGCATGTTATCTCTTCCTCTAAGGCATGTTCAGCCATGGCAAGGGAAGAACAGGCCCTGTCTCCATCCATTCCCTAAGCTTTTTTGCAAAATTAATGTTGTCTTAGAAAAAAGAGCACAAAAGGAAAAAAAGCACTAAAAAGTTATCATGGAACTCCAGTCCATAACTACAAAATATTTTCAAGTGACTTTTTATTTACATTATATGAAAGAGCTAGCTTTGAACATCCTGAATTGAAAAGCCTTGGGAACACACATAACAAACACGACGACACTGGTAAAATATGATTTGAATGCAAATTGGATTTCCAATCAACCCATCCAAGTGTGATGGTCTTGGCTTTTGCTTCGAGAGCTCTTGTGTGTGTGCTTATGGTCACGCACAGCATGAAGGCAGCAACCGCTGCTAGGACTCACCGTGGTATAAAATTAAATACATGCCCCTCCCTTTGCAGGATCAGAAGTTTGTAAATGCTATCGGAAAAATGAGGGGGGAAAAAAAAGGTATTCTTTGCAAAGCCAGTCTAAAATGAGTTAAATTTTACTTATCATTTTCAACCATGGCCAGTATTTGGGGAAAAATGAAATCCAAGATTATCCTAATTCATTCAGCATCAAGAAAGCAGGATGGCCTGCAGTACACAAGATACAGTGACCCATTTTTGTCATTTGTAAGCATTTTTAATCCTGGTGTTTATGCTTTAAATATAAGGAACTTCCCCTAGGGTAGTTCAGCTAGGAAACCCATCCAAACAGAGTTGAAAATATTTGCTCTGATTCTTACAGTTCAACTCTCCCCAAACAGTAAGTAACACACATGCCATTTTGCATTTTCACTGTTTGTTTAGAAGAGGAAAAATTTGATAGTGCTCTTAATAGCAATTCCAATGCCCCAAATCTTGTTTTCTCTGGTCGTCATTATTATACTGTCACTTGATTTTTCACTGCGGGAAGAATCTCAAGACTTAGATCCTGATTTCTCCTAAGCCATTTTTATTCCCATACCTTTTATAACCATCCTGTAAATAACAATGAAGACAGAACTGGCTCTCTTTTAACAGAAAGTAAATAAGTAAATATGTCACACAGGATTTGTGTTTTCTTTAGCAGCAGTTAGGGGTAATATGGATTAAACACTTTTCATAACCAGCATCAGCTTAATTGCTAGAAAAATTTGAGGGAGTGAGGTTTCTGACACAATTATATGAAACGTTTTCACAACAGAGCATCCAGTGAAGGGGAAAAAAGCAATAATTTTACCATTACAATATCCACAATTTTATATTGGTAAATCAAGCATAAAATTGGTAGTTGAAATGCTTCCAGCAAGTCTTTGTTTAGAAATTCCTTTATTCATCAGTATATTATCTTGGTCACTTACTTGCTAACTGCTGTCATTCCTGAAGATGAGCTATTGTGTTTACCATGTTATTATGACTGTATTAAAAATGCGCCATTTTGTTATGTTTATTGGGTTGTGTAAGAAAAATAAGAACCATAATTCATACTGAAAAACCTGCAAGAACAGACTCTTCAGAATTATTTTTGCTTATTTTAATGATATATTGTGTGAGGCAATTTCAATACTTTGTGTGCATTTGTTTTTAATACAGGTATCATATCCACATTTCTTCACGTCCACCCTTTTGGAGCCAATATAGAATATCTTTGGTCTTATATGCAGCAGTTGGACTCCAGGGTAAAAAAATTTAATCAAAATCTGTTTTCTCTATAGAAATATTGTATTATTCTTTTCTGCAGGTTAAACTCCTCGTGCGCTTCCATTAGAAAGATAATGGGATATGGGGCTTGGGGGTTTGCAGTCTTTATTCATTCGCAAATTACAGTGCACGTGCTTGCGTTGAGGTCTTTGCCTTGCACTATTTAGCTATTCTTTGTGGCAAAGAAGAGCAGAGCTTTAAATGGCAGAGACTAGCAGCAGATTTTATGATACGTGATCCTGAAATAGAGCTGGGGAGAAGGAAATCGGAAGAAGAGGCAGGTGTAGCCATGGCCATTAAAATGTGCAGAGTTTTAGGAGATGATCCCTTATTCTTCCTAAAGTTGTTAGCCATGGGTCACACTGAACATGAGCTTTCATGAACACGTGAATGGACCATTGACTGTACCCTTCGTCTCCACATGGAAGCGGAGAGGGCCTCATAAAGAAATTGGCTGACCTTATTGCTAAATTTGGAGAAGGCGAGGCCAACACACTACAGTCTGCAAAGTGCTTTTTAATGCTCCAGTTTGTATAGTCTATAGTTAATACATACCTGTAGGATAAGACTGTTAGGCTTACTTTTAATTATGGACTGTAGGATGAGATGAAATCAAGCCCCAAAAGTTCCTATTCCTCTCCGCTGAATATTTAGCAAGTCAAAGGTGAGAGGCTTGGCTGTGAAATAGCCACCTTTGATTAGGTGAATGCTACTCTTAAGTGCTAAACAACAGCTCTGCAGGATGCTAAACCCCATGAGATCCTTAGCAGATGCAGGGTTCACCCTGTGGTTAGCCACAGCTCTGATCTGCATCTTCCAATGCTTCCACTGGACATGGAGATGATGGTACTTGCCCAGATCTTCTTGCAACACGGAGTCAGGAATGCAGCTATGGTGGGCACCTGGACTCAAAACATGAGTGTCACTCCTGGTGTGCTGCTCACTGATCCTAGTAACATTTTGTTCCTGAACACATACTCTAGCCATGCCACCCATAGCCAAGGTCACCTTCCAGCTGCCGTGATGGGCTACTTTGATGGGCTGCTTTATGGCCCTGGAGGATACTTCCTCTGTTTCTATGAAAAAAAAAATTATATTAAAAGGCAGAGGAGATTCTGAGTTAGAAGCCCACTGGAAATAAGACAGGTTGCATTGAGGAGAGAAGGATTATTAAGTTCTTAGGCACTACCTTCAGGCCATGACAGCTCAGATCTGCTAATGCTTTACAGTCTGCTCTTATCCACGATGAAAAGGGAGTCAGGGATGAGGACAGTAGAAAGAGGTGAAAAACTAGTGAATTTCAATGTTTTTTTTTAAAAATCTGATTTTATCAAGACCTGCTACATCCAGAGCTTCACACCTGCCACCATTCCTTTCCTGCTTCTCTATTCCCTGATCTGCCACGCATACATCTTGCTCATCTTGTCCCTGGTTCCTGCAGCACCCAGTCTCCTCAGTCATCTTTCAAGTCATAGAATCATAGAATCGTCTAGCTTGGAAGACACCCTTGGGATCATCGAGTCCAACCATCTACCCTACTCTACATAGTCCTCCCCTACACCATATCCCTCAGTACCCCATCTAAAAGTCCCTTAAACACATCCAGGGATGGTGACTCAGCCACCTCCCTGGGCAGCCTATTCCAATGCCCGACCAGTCTCTCTGTGAAAAATTCCTTCCTAATGTTCAGTCTAAGTCCGTCCTTAACACACAGCGTTTGGCTAAATTTCACCTGCTTTGCCCCTCACTGACCCCTCCAGCTATGTGTCTCTTGAGTGACACCAACAATCACTTAAAATACCGGCTTCTCGGGCTCCAGCCCTGCTGCTCATTGCTTCTGCCCACCGAGCTCTTCAAAGTTCTTCCCCTCCACTGCTGTGGTCCCTCCTTGTGTGTGTGTCTGTGGGCTCAGTCCTTTAATTTCTGCATGTGTGAGCAACCTGTTGGCACCTGCAAGGCTGCCAGGATCGAGCCCTTGACTTCCCAACACAGCCTTTGTGGAAGAAGCACTGCCCCCAGCTCTCCGAGGTGCCGACGGACCAGCCCCTGCAGCTACCACTCGACCCACCAGCTGCTCAACAAACACGCAAAGCCACAAAACTTGACCTCGCTGGTTTGCTTTGGAAGTAACTGCTTGTAGCAACAAATTACTTTTTAATAGCGCAATCCAGAGATGCAATCTCGGAGATTAATTTCAATTACTTCCCGTGGTTAGCCTGTCATTCCTCACCTGAACAGGAATGATAAGGTCAGCACACCCGTGCGGCCTGAGGGCTCAGCGTAGAGCTCGGGTACATTATGCAAAGGTAACCAGATATCCGTTACTGCCAGGAGAGTACGTAAAAGATGGAGCTGATTACTTTGGGGCTTTAGACTGCCTCCGACACTGATTTTCAGTGCTGCCTCTAATGAAACATTTAGTCTTTCTGCTGCACTAACCTCTTCAGGAAGATGAGAGGTGATAGATATTTTCTCGTCCTCCTTGGATGAAATGAGGTGTAATTAGCATGTTTTGTTTATATACTGTTTTAAAAAGAAAAGTTTTTACCATGCAAGTTTCCTACTAATATGAATAAGCAGAAATACCATCATTGCCAGAAAAGCCTATCAAACCATGGAGATACCTGTGGAGAGCAGGCAGCGCACATAAATTTCTTTGCTTTACCCTTCATGACCATCACTTTAGAAGAAGCAGAACAAGGATAAACTAGTTCATTTTCCATGACTGTTCCTTTCTTGACTTCCCTACTGATTATATCAGAAAGGTTGCCTTTGTGAAAGTGTTTTCTGCCATGAGAGCATCTTTCCCCTTAGGAAGGTAACCAGTCAATAAGGTTTCAAAACCGTAAAAACATCCTGAGCAATGCTAAGTCAGGAACTTTACTGCCTGGTTATCTGGGACTGCTGGACTGGGACAAACTGGGAGAAGATGGCTCCATGGATAGTCAGCCCTAAGGAACAAAAGCGAGCTGATTAAAGATAAAGTCCCTGTGGGTTTTTTTTGCGAGAGAAAAACTGATGGAGCTGGGAGGAAGATTCAAGAGCTCATGGGATGAGAAGGAAGAATAAGGTCCCATTTGCTTCCTCCTTGCTCACAAGTATACCTGCAACTCTAGTTCTTTGATGGGCTCCATACCACACCGTGTGGCAGCAGCCCCAACGTAACAGTTGTCATTCTTTTATAGTGGGATGCCCATTACAAAAGCAGAATCATTCCTGCAAGGAATCTGCTCTTGCTTTGGAGACTGGAAATTCATATCAGGCTAAGGTTAAAAATAATAATAATCCTTGGTGTTTTCATCTGGCCTGTCTTTCCCCCACTCCCTGCCCTGCATCCCTCCTTATTTCTATTCTCTGTATTTCCTCTTTCCAATTACAGGGCAGCTTTCTCACTGTAGTTTTACCTTTATTTCTTTCTCAGATCTCTGCAAATGAGATAGAAATGCTTTTGATGAGACTGCCACGCATGTTTAAACAAGAATTCACTGGTGTAGGAGCAACACTGGAAAAGAGGTGGAAGTTCTGTGCCTTTGAAGGAATTAAAACTATCTGACTGTGACTAGTAACGAAGCTATGCAGAAGAATTCCTAGAGCATGGCAGGGTTATAAAGTATTAAAGTAAGAAATTTGGGTTTGGGCACATAGTAGTATGTTTTCAAAGTTATCCAAGCCTAATTTTAGTTACATTTGTGACGTTCTCTTGTGAGTGGAAATGTAGTTGTGCACCAGTTCCTAAAATAAAATAAAATTTTTAAAAAAAGTTTCAAAACGTGACAGATCTGTTTCCTATGAAAACTGAAGAAAGATACCACAGTCATAATGATTTCAAAATACTACATGTCCTACATCTAAGAAAAGCTCATTGAGCAAACAGTTAAGGAGAAAGATTGCTCGGTGATGGTCGCTAAGCTACAGCAACGTATATGTAATATGTAGTAGAACTCATAAAGTTTTGTTATTGAAAGTTCTTTCTGTTTAGTAAGAAAATTGAGTAATTTTAGAGTGAGGAAAAGCATACCAAAAGAAAACTTGAAGATGTGTCTGAAGTTATTGTATTTTGTAAATTAAGTTATATGCTGTACCAGGGATTTTTGCCTTATTGAAAGAGGCCTGAAAATGTGATTGGAGTCCTCAAGAATGCTTTATCAAGAATATTATTTTTCTAATGTAACTATTCTCCATTACAAGTTCTTTTAACATGGATTGCATATCAATTTTCATAAACATGTAAATAAGGAGGAAACCAGTGTTACTGTATTGTATTTGGTATGTAACATTCAGGTTTATGCATCAAAATAAATATTCAGTTGCATTACTGTTACAAATTTTATAGCAGATATATTAATTTTTATCAATAAATATGACTTCTACCATATTGTTTGTACAAGTGTTTCTTTGATGTTTTTGAATTTTTATCAATCCAGCACAAGTCTCTGCACACTTACCTTTCTCCTACCTAAATTGTTAATTGCAGATAACTTGTTTAAATTAATTAGGAATCAAAAAAGAGCTTGCAATATTAGCTAAGATTAAAATAATTAAAAATACTGGTAGAGGAAGTACTAGCATGGAGCTTTCTTTAGCTGAACAGATTTAATTTATTTTTTTTCAGACACGCAGCCAGATTAAAAGTGAACACTTCAAATTGCTTCATTTTCAGTGTTGTTGGGTAGTCGCGATGCATCCAATTAGTTACTCCTTCTAGTGCCCAGCTAATGCGTCTGGCCTTTGGTCAGGCAAGGAATGGAATAACTCACTTTTGGTGGTGTCCCTTAAGTAGGGACATGGATGTAAATTATCATTTAGGATTTACTGGCAAACACTGAATTTCACTGAATTTCACTGAATTTTTAGAGTTGGAAGGGACCATAGAGATCATCTAGTCCAACTCCCCTGCTGAAGCAGGATTGCCTAGAGCTTGTCAGAGCATGTTACTCAGGACTGCATCCAGGTGGGTCTTGAAAATCTCCAAGGAAGGGGACTCCACAACCTCCCTGGGCAGCCTGTTCCAGGGCTCTGTCACCCTCACCGTGAAGAAGTTTTTTCTCATATTTGAGTGGAACCCTTTATGTTCCAACTTGTGCCCGTTACCCCTCGTCCTCTCACTGGGAACCACTGAAAAGAGGCTGGTTCCCTCCTCCTTCAACCCACCCTTGAGATACTTGTAAGCATTAATAAGGTCTCCCCTCAGCCTTCTCTTCTCCAGACTAAAGAGTCCCAGCTCTCTCAGCCTTTCTTCATAAGGGAGATGCTCCAGTCCTTGAATCATCTTCAACACACAGCACTCAGGGATATGCTCCAATCCTTGAATCATCTTCAACACACAGCACTTCTGTGTCTCAACACAACTCCTGTTGGTACTTGGCATATCAACCAAGCCAGGACAATATGGAAGGAATTGCTCGTCCCAGAGCCCTACTTTAAAGAACTGCATCAGTAGAGGATTTGGTGTGGTGTTGGACGAGACACGGCAGCCCCCTCCAAGTCACATCTCCAGGTAGGCAGAGGAGCCGGCCACAAGAGAACTGGCCCTATGAAGTGGGGCACCAACAGCAGGAAACACGGCAAATTGCAACAGATGGAGGGAGCCCAGATACATGTCAGAGTGATGTTTCATTCAGGGGCTTCAATAAACAGCAATTAGTGTCAAATGCAATTAGTTGTGAAGGAACTCTCCTGCATGGCTGTTAGTGATTACTGGTTTAGGACCTATTTCTCTTCTGGCATCTACCTGGAATATAGAAATATTAAATGAAATGTTAAATGTGTACAAAAGGGGAAAATAAAGAGGCTTAGCAGGTCTATTATGGGAGAAAATTATGCTTTCAGCCAGTGCACACAAAAATTCTTTTAATGAATATACATCTCTGTTATGATTGCTACAGACCCTGTGTTAAGGTAAGTTACTTGGGTGAAACTAGTAATTATATGCCAGTGATGTTAATGAAAATTAACTAGTTTAATCCAAATAACAACTCTTTCTTCACTTGTGATCATACAGGTTTATGAATAATTCAGGCAAAAATGTGTTAGGTCTGACAGCTCGTATTTAAGTACTGTAACATAAATGTGTATGGATGGCACTCAGGCTGGGGAAAAGAGATGTGAGAAAACTTTCACCTTAGCTTTCTTCATGCCATACTTATTCATTTTATTGTCATCCCTTTTCTCTTGTGTCCTCCTTTTTTCCCTTTTAGCTCGCCTCCTTTCCATGAAACAACTCCAATCCCAGATAGCCAGAAGACATCTTAAAATTGACAGGACCTTGTAACCTAATCACCATATTTGCTTTGTGTGTGTTTTCTCTTCCTTTTTCCTTCCTGGGTTTTTCATGTCTGTCTAGACCATAGTGCTTTAGAAGAGTGACTTTTTAGTTCTTGTGTGGTACCAGCTAAAAGAGAGTCTGCTTCACTGGCCTTTAGATACTGCCATAGACTATCTAAACTTTAAGTATAAATAGCATGTAAGCATTGTGCCAGATTGTAGTGTATCAGCTGAGACCCTGAAATTTGGAGGATCCTCATGTGGATAAGGTTTGGGCCCCAGAACTGTCTAATATTGTGTGCTCAGTGGCTTTGGGGGAAAGTGGATTAAAATGCTCAACTCACGAAATGAATGATACGTATTTGGAAGGGACCTCTGGAGGTCATCTAGTCCAACCCCCTGCCAAAGCAGGTCCACCCAGAGCAGGTTGCACAAGAACATGTCCAAGCAGGTTTTGAATATTTCCAGAGACAGAGACTCTACCACTTCTCTGGGCAGCCTCTTCCAGGGCTCTGCCACCCTCAGAGTAAATAAGTTCCTCCTCATGTTTAGATGGTACTTCTTATGTTCAAGTTTGGGCCCATTTCCTCTTGTCCTGTCCCTGGGCACCACTGAGAAAAGACCAGCCCCATCCTCTTGACACCCACCCTTTAAGTATTTATAAGCATTGAACAGATGCCCCCTCAGCCTTCTCTTCTCCAGACTAAAAAGACCCAAGTTCTTCAGACTTTCCTCATAAGAGAGATGTTCTAGGCTGCTAATCATCTTTGTGGCCATCTGCTGTACCCCCTCCAGCAGTCGCCTGTCCTTGAACTGGGGAGCCCAGAACTGGACACAGTGCTCCAGATGGGGCCTCACCAGGGCAGAGTAGAGGGGCAGGATGACCTCCCTCGACCTGCTGGCCACGCTCTTCTTGATGCACTCCAGGATGCCATTAGCTTTCTTGGCCACAAGGGCACATTGTTGGCTCATGGTCATCCTGTTGTCCACCAGGACTTCCAGGTCTTTTTCCTCAGAGCTGCTCTCCAGCAGGTCAGCCCCCAGCCTGCACTGGGTTTTTTGGGGTTCTTTTTGAGCAACCTGGTCTAGTGGAAGGTGTCCCTAACCATGGCAGGGAGGTTGGAAGTAGATGATCTTTAAGGTCCCCTCCAACCTAAACCATTCTGTGATTCTGTGAAATAGTCTGAAGGCTGTTCCATCTCTTGCAAGTATGTTACTGATATATGAAGACGGTGATATTCCACAAGCCACAAAGTACCCTTTAGCCAGCTTGTCTGAGCATTAATGTCAGTCAACTGATGCCATCATAGCCAAGAAAGATGTACTCCATACAAAGTGTATCACTGGAGGATGACTGTAAACCCCTGGAGCCATGGCTGTGGGTGACAGTGCTCTTCTTATCACTGTTGGGCGTTACAGCAAAGCAACTTGTGAAAATGGCATGAGGTGATGCCACTAACCTATTATAATAGGAGTATTGTGGAAAAGAAGACTACCCTTTCTGGATGTCACTTTATCCTGATGACTGGAACGAAGGCTTGGTCAGCTGCAGAAAAAGGAAAATGTTGAGGTGGCCAGGTGGTGCTTAAGTGAAATGATGCAGTGCAAGACGTAAAGCAAATTTCTCCAGCTGAGTCAGGTTGAAGGAGGATGAAGGAGGATGCACGTTTGGCAAAGACTCAAAGCCATTTACGCTTAGCAGGATCCTCACAACAGTAGCGGGAAACAAAACAAGGGAAAGAAAGGCCAAGGAGACGCCATGTCATCAGGGTAGCCACCAGCTCAAGAGATGAGACTGTACAACAGCATGGTATGCAACTGCAAGTTATGGCAGAAAGTTGTAGCAGTGTCCCCTCTTCTCAAATAGGGACTAGTGGAGCAGGAGAAGATTTGGTTTCTAACTGCTCAAATATGCAACGTGCATTTTGTGGTGAGCTGTAAGCTCATTTGGCCTGAACTCCTGTTCTCCCAGGAAAGCTTTTTAGCTCATCCTCAGCTTGAATTGTATTGGAGTGGTGGCAGGGTTGACTTTCATCAGTTTAGAGGGCCAGCCTCTCGCTGCACCGTATTTGATTCCCACTTGACAGCTTAAGAGATACACTGCGAAAAACCCTCTTGGACAAACGTGCATTTCACCCTGCACATTCAAAGGAGATGAGTGTAACCTCTCTGTTAAACTGCATTTTATGCCCACAAGCAATAGCAGTGTTTGATGAAGACTGCAATATCCCCATAACTAAAAGGAAATTTCTAATATCTCCTCACGCTATTGCACATAGTGGAGTCTAATTGTTTATTGAAGTGTGCATGTTTTGGCTGAAACTTGCATGTTCAGGACTGCCAGAGCATCACATTCACTTATGGAACGGCTATACTGAGATTTAGAGAAAATCCTGTATCAAGCTATGCTACATTTAGCTACCCATCATGTACAGTAAACTCTGTGGAATCTAAAGCTAGAAAAATTGTCGTAAGAGCATTCTGGGTGGTTTGTTTAAGTCAAAATTCTGGTCTTGCAAGCATCGTTTTATTTAAAATCAGAATGGCTTGGACAGTCAGTGTTAGTATGACAAAAATGTTCTGCGCTGATGTGGGTTGATTTGAGGAATGAGGCTTGGTGAGAGGAAGGGGGAAAGGAATTGGTTGGTGTGGGAGATGTGATCTTTTTGTGCCTCCAGTATCAGAGGAGCCAGGTCTGATACGGGACTGGTGTCTACTTTGTCCACTTAACAAATGCATCTCAGAGTTCAGCGTTTGAAGTCTGAGGCTTTTATCATCTGCTTCCTGTGAAAGGGTACAAGTTGTTCCCTGACTTGCCACTCTGGCCACTCTGATAAGATCTGCAGCTCTTTTGCCCTAACTTTTCCCTCAGAAAGAAAATAGAAACAGCAGCAAATTCCGTCTGGTTCTGTTCTGTAGTCAGTCTCCTCTGGAAGAAACTGCTGAGATGCTCAGGAAAAAAGAAATCTTCCTACATTTATTGGCACTAAGAGCCTGTAAAGCAGGACACAATCTGGAGGAAGCTATTCCTTCATCCAGACTCCCCGAGAGCACAGTCAGTGTGACTGCTTGGACTGCAAAAGGTGACTATTTACTTAGTGGGTTAAAAATGAATGTTTCAAAAACAAGTAAGTCAACTGAAAAAGCAGCTGAATCAGGAAATTATGCGTACAAGGTGCAGATCCTCTGACAACATAAACCCATTACATTGCATACGTGGAAACCCTAATTTGTAAACAAAATCAAATGGATACACTTTCGAGTACCTTTGATTAAGTGTTTTGCCTCACATAATAAACATTGTGCCTGTTCAGACTTAATGGACTGACGCCAACGTCGTATTCCTTCTCAAAAGGGATATTTGGGGGGCAGCAAGAGCAAAAAAA
This sequence comes from Calidris pugnax, assembly GCF_001431845.1. Classification (NCBI taxonomy): domain Eukaryota; kingdom Metazoa; phylum Chordata; class Aves; order Charadriiformes; family Scolopacidae; genus Calidris; species Calidris pugnax. The sequence goes on along the minus strand of NW_015094510.1, from coordinate 13,129,604 downwards.
AAAAAACATATTCCTTTAAACCCAGCAGAGAGAACTCCTGCAGTCCTGCCGCAGCTATATTATAACCATTTGCTCAGACTTCTGGCTGGTAAGTACTTCTTGCCAATTTATGTACTTTTATATACATAACATTGAAGCCTAAAAAAAAATCATCCACTTGGACTGCTCGTATCTTAGCCATGTCACAGTTAATTCTGTAGTGATCCCAATAGCATATGGTGGATTAAAATGCATCTCCCATAAAAGCATCCAGCCGTAATCAAAGTTATCAAGTGATGGAAAAGATATTTTTTTGCTTGATAGTGTGTTAGAAGAGATTAGCATTGTTAAAATTGTGTCCTTACTTCCTAACTTGATTTTTTCCGGCTTCTTCTAGCCAGTTTTGCTTTTCTCTGCAAGATTAAATAATCCTTTAGTACTGCATATTTTCTCCCCATGAAGATATTTATATATTGTAGTCTATTTACTTCTCAGTATTCTTTCCCATAAACTAAACAGATTGAGCTTTTAAGTGTTTTGCTATAAAGCATTTCTCTTCTCTTCCTCAAATCATTGCATCCTTTTTTTTTTTTTTTTTTTAATATCCTTTCCAATTTTTCAACATCTGTTTAAAAAAGTGCGGAGCAGAGCCGTTACGTGAGTATAGACGGACATGAAGTCACATCTCTGCTCCGATTCAGCTCTTTGCCTCCTGCTCCTGTCGGACTACCAGCTGATCACAAATGTCGGAGCGGTAGTCCGAGTAAATCACTGTTAGGTGATTTTCTTCATCCTTCTGGTGTAAGGGATTCCTCTGCATAGGTGTGTTTCTGCGTGCTAAAGAGTGGCTTCTCCATCCCCATTGACAAGCTTGTTTGTGCCAGGGCAAAGGTCTCACCCCCTGAGGGCATTTTGGGGGCTTAGATCCCATGCACGGCCTTCGGGGGGTTTGTTCCTTGCTACGGGGAAAGACTGGATGATTCTATGATGTTTATAGCCTTGCGTGATTAAAATGGGGCAATCAGATCTGCTGTGGGGATGTTAGCTGATCGCATCAAGCATTCAGAGGGCAATCGCACAGGCTTTGTCTAGACTAGGGTTTAAATGCGTGTCATTAGCACATATTAGCTGATACATTTTAAAAGTCTGATGCAGACAAGGCATAATGCCTTTAATGTGAAAAGCTGGCTGAGTTAGGCCCTTGGGCATTGGCGTCGACACTGGTTTGTCTATTTTAGAGTTTTAAAATAAGTTAGCCGAGGGCTTGTCTGCAAAGACCAGTTAATTTGGAAAAAGATAGGCTATGAATTTAAAGGGCTACTCCAAGACAAGAAATAGATTCATTTTAAGTAGTTGCTCTGAAATAGTTCTCTGTAATAGCATTATACAATTAACTAGGTATGTTTCCTCTTTTCTTTGTAACCTTCCCCCAAAAACAGTTTCCTGTATGAGAGGTGTTATATTTTAAAATTAACCCTCTGGTGCATTTCTGTTTCCACCACCGCTCCTTCCTGAATACAGCTGATGAGGCTGTTCACGGCTGGGGAGGAGGTTGGAAAACTTGTACACTCTGCAGATCTGGTTGCTGACGTTAAAAAGCTGACTTGCCTTTCACAGGGGAGAGACATGGCACGCTTCTGAGAGGAATGGGAGTGGAGCAACAGAAGACCATAAAATAGGATTAAAAATAGAGACTGAAGGGATTTTGTTAGAACTTGGCATTTCATCAAAAAAACCACACAAATCCCAGGGCATCCCAGAAGCCTGTTATAAACTAAGATGGGGGACAGGAAAGAAAAAGAGATAAGATTTCATAGTAAAAATCATGGTAAAATATGGTGATATTGAATGCACAAGGGTTTGTGAATTTCCTTAGCTGGTTCTGCTCATGCAGTCAGCTCGTGCAGGTCTTGTGCCTGAGACTCTCTGAGGAGGAACTTTCCAAAATCACTCTGCAGTTGGCTCTATCCCAGAAATAAGCTACTCAAATAATGCTAACTTCCCGTGGCAGAGGACCCGCCTGCAGGAAGAACTTGGATCTCTAGCTCTACAGTTCACTGGTTGATAAAGCATGGTGATGTTTGCAAAAAACCCCTTTTCTTGTCCTTGAAGGCAAGCAAGGACATATATTACTCATGGAAAGCAAATATTTGCCAGGCAGTCAAAACTCATTTCAGGATGTCATTTCTACCCCTCCAGTCTGACTGGCTGTCACCTTAGTGAAACTTGTCGCTTGGTTAGATGGAGACAGAAAAGCTAAAGTCTCATCAGGGCAGAATCTACAGTTTTGACTACAGAAGATGAACAGCCATGGATAAACATCATGCCACCAGTCCAAGGCTGATTTGTCTAATAAAGAATTGCAAGGCAGGAACTGCTTTGCAGGATGATATTGGATGCCCGTTCTGCACAATAAAACATATCAACAGAGAAGGAAGCCAGATGGTGACTCAACAGCAGAAGTTTTCTAAAACACATTTCCTACCCTGAGAGGTTCTTGACTGACAGCTCTGGAAACGGGCGTTTTATTTGTCCATAGGGCAGGACAGGGAAGTCATCTAATAGTGTCCCAGCAGAGGTGTACACAAATAACCTGCCATTTCATTTCCATCCCTATGAAGTCCTTGTCTCATCTGTGCAAACTGCAGAGGAAGGAGACATCTGCAGAATGCAGATTTGACCCAATTTGAAGCCACGGAACTTCTGCTAGTTAAAAGTTTAGTTGCAGGGCTCTATTTGAATCACTGATCTAGAAAATGGATATCCTACCATTCCAGGGGGAAGTTATCCAATGACTGAGGAGGGGAAGCCTTTTCTTAAGTGCAAATGAAGAAGCATGCCCTTGTGACCCCATTCTATCCCTTCAACCTTAGAATCGTGGAATCATAGAATGGTTAGAGTTGGAAGGGACCTTAAAGATCATCGAGTTCCAAACCCCCTGCCATGGGCAGGGACACCTCCCACCAGACCAGGTTGCTCAAAGCCCCATCCAGCCTGGTCTTACACACTTTCAGGGATGGGGCATCCACAAGTTCTCTGGGCAACCTGTTCCAGTGTCTTACCACCCTCACAGTAAAGAATTTCTTCCTGATATCTAATCTAAATCTCCCCTCTTTCAGTTTAAAACCATTACCCCTCATCCTATTGCTAAAGAGTCCCTCCTCATCTCCCCTGTAGGCCCCCTTTAAGTACTGACAGGCTGCTATAAGGTGTCCCCAGAGCCTTCCCTTCTCCAGGCTGAACAACTCCAACTCTCTCAGCCTGTCTTCTGAGAAGAGGTGCTCCAGCCCTCTGATCATTTTCATGGTCCTCCTCAGGACTTTCTCCAACCGGTCCATGTTTTCTTATGTTGGGGGCCCCAGAGCTGGACACAGTACTCCAGGTGGAGTCTCACGAGAATGAAGTAGAGGGGTAGAATCACCTCCCTTGACCTGCTGGCCACACTTCTTTTGATGCAGCCCAAGATATGGTTGGCTTTTTGTGTTGTGAGTGCATATTGCTGGCTCATGTTGAGCTTCTCATCAATCAATAACCCCAGGTCCATCTCTCAGTCTGTACTTCACCCAGCCTGTATTTGTGCTTGGGATTACTCTGACCCATGTGCCTGACCTTGCACTTGGCCTCGTTGAACCTCATGAGTCAACCTTCACAATGAGCAAAAAGATTTGGAATTATGCAGCTGGCAAAGAGATTCACCCTATTAGAAGACAGAAAAAGAGCTCATGTTACCTTCACACAGAATGTGTTGAGATGATTTTCAAGTCTAAAGAAAATCTTCTGTAGTTTATAGCCATAAGATGCTCTTAAAACAAAGGTTAGTACAGGGAAATGGAGCAGCAATGAAGAAAAAGTATTATCTTTTATGAGCACTTCACTGCTTTTCCTCTTTGAAGAGATTTCAATGTGGAGTCTGAAATCCCTATCGTTTCAAATGCTTACAGTCAAGATCAGGAATAACATGGAATTTACAGCCTTTCTTTGATTTTTGTGGCCTGTGCAGTTCAAATATCTGAAGAAAAACATGGAAGTGTGTGCCCGGGTGAAAAGGAACTGGGAGGTCATTTATGCAACACAGAACTGTTGCGTTTCTGCAGCGCAGAGCTTTTTATTTGCAGCAATAAAACACAGGCAGATGGTCAGAAGTTCAATGACGTACAGTGGTCATGCAATCAGCAAGACATCTGTACATGTTCAGGATTTAGACTTCAAATTTTTGTTTATCTTTCAAGAATGATGAGATTTCTGTCATACTTAACCTTGAGAAAGACAATGGAGGGTAAGCTGGATGGATCTGGGGAAAGAGCCCTAATCAAAGGCTCACTAGTGATGCAACTGTCACACAGTACTGTGCAGAGATATCCTCGCTAGCAGTGAGTAGGCTAGTTTGACCACAGGAGACATCATAGCTGTGTCTGTAAAGCCTCTGTCCTGCTCAATACATTCTACTTACTGCTCCCAGGTTAAGTGATACGGTACTGTCTGGGCTGTCTTCTTTTAGATGTCTTCTTTCTCCATGGTTTCTTCTGAAAAGTTTATTTTGAAGTACTTCAAGTGTTGTTTCAGGCAGTTAACAAACTGTATTGTCAACAGAAAACTATGAATTATCTGCAGCAAAAGTGGGTGGATCCTAATTGAAAAAAGAACCTTGACACCTTCTTCCTAAATTTGCTAAAAGCCCTAAGATTACTTTATTTGCCAATTTCCAGAGGAGATGGAGCTTCCAGAAATAATCAGAATTAGGTTTCAGCTCCCAGATCTATTTGGCTCATACCTGTCCCCAGTCCAGGCTTATAACAATGTTCAGAAGAAAGCAAAAGCTGTTCCAGAGTTCAAGGCACTTGAGTAATTCAAAGCTTTGGGAAGGTTACAAAAAGGTCCCTTGCGGGCAATCCCAAGATCAATGCTACTGTTCTTCTGAGTAACTAATCTAAAGTAAGGTTTTCATTAACTCTCTTTATTTGATGCATTGTGAAACAAACCGAATGAGAATGTTTAGACTGGCAAAAAAAAAAGCAACACAAAATCCCACAAGAGCCCAGCTAAACAGCACACATCAAGAGCTGAGTAACAAAGAAAACAACTCCTGATACACAAAGTCTCGGTTTTGCAGCTAAGCAGGAGATGGACAACTTTAAAGCTATACACGAGTATACCAAGGCTCTTGTCCCAGCAGAGATGTTGGGAAAATACCACTTTGTGCCATGTCATGGAAGTATAATTCACTGCTAAAAAGTTCTTATTAATCACAGCTGCATTACATGACAACGCCCGGACTTGGGCGAAGCCACAGCCCTTTTGCATCCTGAACTGCTGAGTGTCTGAGAGCTGTCACTAAACAAATACACAAGCAATGGAATCTGTGACCAAAACTGGTATTAAAGCTACTCAGCAACACTCCAAAGCCCAGCAAGAAAGTCCCACCAAGAACTTGCTTTTAAAAGCCATCAATACCAGGATTTTCACTGGAATGTGGATGTAGAGCTAAAGATGTGAGAGATTTTAGCCACTCGACTAACTTCACGAAATATCCTGTGGTTGGAGGCACCCAGCACTTCGTGCTAGAGTCCAGAAAGCAGAGCCTAATTATTTCCTTCTCCAGGTGAGCTCTTTATCTGCTGAACTGTTGGGTAAGCAAGGTGTCATACTGCCCTAGTTTCCATAAGTTTGTGCAATGTTTTATCCATCCAGCATGTTCTGAGGATACCTGCCAGACTGATCACCCCACTGTAGCTGTAGGTACACACCTCACTGCTCAGCAGTCCTAAGGCCACTGCTGAGTTTTGAAATAGTCCTCAAGATGTCTTTGTGGTGTACCTTTGTGTAGCCATGATTGATAACCATGGTCCTCTGAATTCAGTCTGAGAGTCGCTCACATTCTGTGTAACACAAGAAATCCAGGCCTTAAAGTATAGCATATAGATGAATAGGACATTCTCCCTGGGCTTCTAAGGAGGCGTCTCTTCTGGTCTTCTTAATCCAGACTTTATGCCCTCTCATCTTGTCTACAGATTGGTGTGGGTTTGTGTATGTGTCTGTGTGCAGTCTCAAGACCATTCAGTGGACTAGAGCTTTTTATCTCCTCAGCACATCCCACATTTTAATTTGTTCATTATGTAATTTCTGTTTGTTTTACCAGAAGCCATATGGGTAGAGGGCAATTGCAAAGGCAAAATGTCTACCAAGCCACACAAAAAAATACATAAAATGAGAAACTCATTCATACATCTACATGTAAATGGCAACCTGTCCAATTTACAAAAAAGTCATGAATGAAAATTGCAAGTGAGAACTCAGAAAGATTTATATAAATGTATAATATTAATTAGTCTTGAAAGATGAAAAGCTACTTATTTGAAGTAATTTTGTCCTGATGGACCAAAAGCTACTAGTTACTTAAATTTTCATTCAAATATGAGAAATAAGAAACCCAAACTATAGTGCCAGATTGAGACCGTGGATTACCAGTCCCTAGCTTCAGGCACTGACACCACTACAGCACTGAAATTCAGGAGGGCAAGTGTGACTCAAAGCCTCCACCACATGACCTCCTTCTGGCATTTAGCAGGCAGGGGCAGAATCTAGCCTTCACTCAACAGCTCCCATTAAACAGGGCTGGATCTTGCCTTCATAGTCCAGCTATGCTGGAATGGAGAACTAGCTTCTACCTTTCATTCAGGGCACTCTGCTTTTCAGACATCATGTCAAGGTGTGTGATAATGCAGTTAACTGAGGAGGAAAAAGGCATGGGGAAAGCGCACTTGGTCTTCACCATAGGCAGCTGCTGGAAAATCAAGGGTTACACAAGGCAGCCAAGGATTACTATATTCAAAACACAGAGAGCCAGAGCACATCCATGGCAGTGACTTTATCTCATCAGTTTAGGCTTTCAAGCAGACAGATCTAGTGCTCGGTCCAGTCCAGGATCCTGCACTGCTGAATTTATGGACCCATCTTCAGCTGTGGCTCACTGGAAATGCTAGACCACAGCTTGTCAGCCTCCCTAGAGCCTTCAGATTTCAGTAAAACCAGGGAACAGCTGGTAAATGTTGCCAGTTGAAGCAGGGTTGTCAGTGGTGAGGACCGCAATTGTTGTTGCCCAAGGTGCTCCTAAATCTGCAGAGCACCACCTTGATGCTCCTTCCCCCTGAAAGCAATGCTGCCCCGAGAGGGTTTCAGTCAGCAGAGAATGTTGCCACTGCCAACACACACAGGCAGTGATTTATTCACACCACCACCAAAAAAGGCAAGTCACACAAAGGTCTAGGTGCTGCAGACAAAGTAAATAGCTTGCTATGATGTATGTGGTGAATAATAATGACAGACATTACAGAGAGAGAGAGGAGAGGAAGGGGAAATGTGTATTTGCCCTTGCTTGAATTTTGTTTAATGATCAGAATCAGGGGAAAACGTAGTTGAGAGGATGAGGGTAAGAGAGGAGTTCCCTGATTAAACTTTTTTCTCCTTCTCTGTCCCAGCCTTATATATAAAATGCAACATATGTAATGGATGTATAAATGAGAAAAACCTGTAGTGCATACCAAATCTGCAATCCAATAATTTGTATTTGAATGTTTTCGCAAAAACTGACTGTGACTACAAACACTTCACAGACTAATTTTCAGATTCATGAGTTTTTTGCTTGGTTTGCCTACATGTTCTCTGAGCTCTGTGCCAAAAAAAATATTTCCTTCCTTGCACTGAAACGTGACGCTGACATGTGTCACACTACTTCTTTTGTATGGGCTTAAGCTTACTTTCTCTATCTGCTTTTTGTAGATTCATACATATTAGACACACATCTTTGGGTTTTAATTATAAAATTAATGTAGACAGCAACCAGAAATAAAGCTGACAAATCTAATTTCCCAAGTAACTCAATATCATCTCAGGATCTCTGAGGAGGAAAAGAAAAATTATGTCCAAAGGGTTACAAGAATGTTTCTAAAGGGGCAAATTAAAAAACAAACAAACAAAAAAATCTGATCAGATTAATAGAGGAGAATTTCCCTAGTGTCAAATTCTGTATTTATCATCAGCCATAAGAATGTGATGGTATTTTAAACATGAAATGACTTTTCATACTTCTTCCAACCCTAGACACTTAAGGGAAAAAGCTATATAGATATACATTGTAAATGCATCTTAAAAGAAAATGGTTTCTAAAAATAGTTGTTTAATGACCATATATAGTGCTGTGCTAGCTCATGTAAACTCCCTCCCACTCCTTAGATTTAATCTAAAACTTTTTTAGAAGTTATTGACCTGTCCCAAGTATTGACAGAAAAAGAGGATTGCTGTAAGGTCAGCAGAGAGCACTGACAAATGACCAGTCACAGCCAGGCTGAGAGCTGCACTGATGAGGAAGGGGTATAGGTAGCTTTCGTGTTCCATTACAAAATGTCACAGATACACAAAGATGACCCTGGACACACAAAAAAATAAACAAACTCACACATGAAAATACAATGCCAGCCAGCAGTTGTTTTTCTGCCAGGAGGAGGTCGGGAAAAACCTTGAGAGAACAATGTAGCTTGCTAAACAGGAATTTGAACCCAAACTTAGATCTAGTGAAGCTTTTTTAAAGCTGGTTGTTGCAGTTTTCTAATTCTGTGTCCTGCCAGAAAACAGTGTAGGACTGGGATCCACACATGGATCCACACACATCTCTGATTCTCAGGCTGTGATGGTGATGCATCAGGCACAGCAGTAATTCCGAGTCGGGCACCTGCGCTCTGCAGTGATGGGTTTGTGGTGCTGGAGCCAGGTAAACACTGCCCTTCACTGTTCCCTTGTTTCCATTTTCTCTACAGTGGAAACTGGAAAAAGTGTATTTTGTAAAATCTATCAAGGCCAAAATGTAGCTTTGTTCATGGACAATATTGTTCTCAAAATGGAAAACAGGGTGAATTGCAAAAGCAGATGTAATGTGTTAGACCAAGTCTTAACCACCCCAGGACACATAGCGAGTAGCGGCTTCCAGAGCTGGTGCCCATGTGTTTATTACCCCTTAATGAATTTTTCTTCCATTAATTTATTCAGTGTCTTTTGGGAACTAATAAAAACTCTTGGCATCTGCTGTACTGTAGAGCAAAGAGTTACACGATTTCTCCATGAAGAAGTATGGTTTTGAACCAGGCAGTTTAATTTTATATACCCTACTCATACTGAAAGAGGAAAAGACTTCAAAATTGGTTCATCTACCCAAATCTGCCATAATGACTGGTGATTGAACTGCTGTCAAAATTGATGCTTCACATTAGCCTTACAGCTTGGTAGAGTACAGATCTTCTTGGCAAAAGCAGAGGTCCCAAGCACAGCCTTCTTACCCTCAGTAGGGTGATGATCTCTTATAGCCGTGATATCATTGCATCCATTGAAGGGAGACTTGTTGATGATGAGCTGCTGAGAGGAGTGGGTGGTGATCACAGCTCCATTAGGCAGCCTGAGGATTAACAGACACGGTCTGGAGGTGAATCTCACCACTCACACATCAGCTGGAGAGAGGCTTCAGTCACCTCCAGTTCCACTCAGTGATCATGGCCAAAGGTTGTTATGCTTTTTATACCAGCACATGTGCACCAGCAACGACTCTTCCCTGTGCAGATAAGGAGGTCTTCCACCCAACATCAGCAGTGTCATCCCAGGTAACAATAATCTGATCAATGAATGTGATTTTAATGGCAAGTCCGGATTTAACTAGACATGGTAGATCAATGTAAAAAAATGTTACAGAGCTGTTTGCACTAGCTCCAGCGTCAAGTTACCATCTCCCAAGTAGGCTGATCACAACCTAACCGTTAACAATACATTTGTTTGAACTAGTCCCCATGTGAAAGATAGACTGAATGTTTCCTTTCCCAGGGCACCAATATACAATCAATTGTGAAACAAACAGCTCTGTGAGGATTCAATATATCCACAGAACAGGATCACATCTTAGTCTCCAGAGAAGTTGGTGTCCTTCTCCACTGTCCCCAGTAGGGAAGCCAATATCTCAGTTCAGAGAAGAAAATTGAAAGAGCAGGCTGAGAGACCTGTGGAAGAAGGTCATGAAACTCTTCACAGGACTACAGTTCATGGAACAGTGCTCTCTGAAGGCCTCAGCCCTCTTCTGAAGGACTGAGCTGGAGCTAGTCTATGGACTGCCCAGCAGCCCAGGTCTGAAATGTGCACTGAGCAACTTGTCGTGCCTAAACCAAACTGGAAAATAAACACAGAATGGCTCAGCAGCCTTGAGACAAAGACTGGAGGTTTGCAGGGCTGCGTCTTCCCTCCTCGGGACCGGAACCTTTATACCCAGTGCTCCTTCGTGCAGGAGCAGTCAGGCCATGGAGATTGCATGGCACAGCATCCAGTTTCTCTTGCGCTGCAATGTCTTTTAGGTGATCTCCAAACTCATCTGTGTCTACAACAACTTGGTCACAGAGACACGACAGAAGCTTTTGCTTACCTGGCTCAAAGAGGTTCAGGCTCTAAGAAGGATGAAGCCCTAGTTTACACTCCCAAATTTACAGCTTGGTGTGTGAGCAAAGAACCTGTGTTCCCATTATAGGCAGTGGAAAATGAGTTATTAACCTAGGCTAGGAGAGTCTGCAGGGTTATTCAGCAACCTAGATGTAGATGCAAACTTTAGGGAGAGGTGAACACTCCTGTCTCCAGCCAGCTGAGTAGTTCCCCAGACTCCACTCACCAGCACCATGACAGCAGCATACTCATCCTCATTGTTAACACCTATGAGTTCATTTGTGTGAGATTTTAAAGATTGTGGAAAGTATGGACATCATCAATGACATCCAACATGGTTTTATTAAAGGCAAATTATGTCTGACAAATTTGGTGGCCTTCTGCAACAGGAATACAGTGTTGGTGGGTAAGGGAGGAGCAATGGACATCATCTACCTGGACATGTCCAAAGAATTTGACACTGTCTCACATGATATCCTTGTCTCTAAACCGGAAAAATAGATATTTGATGGATGGACCACTCGGTGGATAATGACTCAGCTGGATGGCCACGCTCAAAGAGTTGCAGTCAACAGCCCAATGTCCAAGTGGAAACCAGTGATGGGTGGTGTTCCTCAGGGATCGGTACTGGGACCGGTGCTGGCAACATGGACAGTGGGATTGAGTGCACTGTCAGCAAGTCTGCCAATGACACCAGCTGTGTGGAGCAGTCCCAATCCAGAGGGACCTGGACAGGCTTGAAAAATGGGCCCGTGCAAACCTTATGAAATTGAACAAGGCCAAGCACAAGGTCATGCACATGGGTCAGGGCAACCTCAAGCACAAATACAGGCTGGATGGAGAGTGGACTGAGAGTAGCTCTGAGGAGAGGGTGCTGGTTGATGAGAAGCTCAACATGAGCAGGAAATGTGCACTTGCAGCCCAGAAAGCCAACTGTATCCTGGGCTGCATCAAAAGAAGTGTGGCCAGCAGGTCAAGGGAGGTGATTCTGTCCGTCTACTCTGTGCTCGTGAGACCCCACCTGGAGTACTGCTCTGGGGCCCCCAATATAAGAAAGACATGAACATGTTGGAGCAAGTCCAGCAGAGGTTCCTGAAGATGATCAGAGGGCTGGAGCACCTCTCCTCTGAAGGCAGGCTGAGAGAGTTCGGTTGTTCAGCCTGGAGAAGGAAAGGCTCTGGGGACACCTTATAGCAGCTTTCCAGTACATAAGGGGGCGTACAGGAGAGATGGGGAGGGATTCTTTATGAGGGATTGTTGCAATAGGACAAGGGGTAATGATTTTAAACTGAAAGAAGGGAGATTTAGATTAGATATTAGGAAGAAATTCTTTAGTGTGAGGGTGGTGAGACACTGGAACAGGTTGCCCAGAGAAGTTGTGGATGACCCATCCCTGGAAGTGCTCAAGATCAGGTTGGATGGGGCTTTGAGCAACCCAGTCTACTGAAAGGGTGTTTGGAACTAGACTAGACTAGAACTAGGTCCCTTCCAACACTTGCCGTTCTGTGATTCTATTCAATGATTTAGCTCAGGCTAATGTGGACCATATCTGCCTGTCAGAGCCAAGGTGGAAATTGAGACCCAGAATTCCCACCTAATTATCCAGTCTATAAAAATACTAATTTAATTCATAGCCAAGAAGTACTTTGAGATTCTTGTAACTTTTGGCCTATGAGCCTTGATGAATTTTCAATCACTTCTTATAAAGTATCGCTCTGAGTTTTGCATGGAGATACCTGGTCTCTAACATGCAAAAGTTAGTGGAAACTTGTAAAAGCTTTCATTTGGAAGTGGAATTTATGCAAGTGTATGTTAATGATTTGGAATCTTAAAGGAGTTATTTTGACTGCTATCTTTAACTTCATTACCATGAAATTATTCCAAAAAGATGCTGGCATGTTGTGGCCTAATGCTGTGAACCAATTTCAAAATTCATATGTAGAGTTTATGATAGTCCACAGTCAAGCAGACATTTCAACAATGGGAACCAATTAAGCAGTTTTTGGGAGATCAAGAGGTGTTTGCCTCAGGTACACAATGATGATCCTTTCCTATTTTTTTTCTGCATAGAGTGAATTGGCAATCAAAACTTGAACAGGTGGAAATCCATCACAAATACCTAAATCATTTGGTAAAACACAATCCACACAGCCTTTATCTTCCAAGTAATTATTACCACATACACATAGTAAAGCTGCAAAGCTTTCAGAAATTGAGTTCCATTCAAATAGTCAATCCCAGATGGCTTCCATTCCTAAAGAAGACCATAATAGAAAACAGCATCTTGAGAGAAACATTCATCTCCAATAATTTGGCTGTGCCCTGTAAAGTCAGCATGCAGCCATCCCAGTCTCAGGATTGTATTCTATTTCCCTTATAGAAGTAGTATAAGAGAACAAAATCAGGGAAAGATGGACTTTCTTAAGTTTACGTGATCCTAACAGTGGCTGTAGGGACTACTGGTGCTAGGAGTTTCTAACTGCGGAAAAATTGGGGAATATAGCTATTCCATACAAACTAATAAATTTCCTAATAAATGTTCTTCATCCTTAGCCAATGCTGTATTGAATCACTGCAAGGGAAAAGGAAATATAGACAGCTTAATGTACAGATAGATTCATCCACAGGTTAATGTGGTCAGAGTAAAGCCTTTTAGCTACTGACCAATGGCTTATTAGGATCAATGACCAATGACAATATATTTGCTTCACTCTATCATGCTTTCAGAAATGGGGCTAAAGGAAACATTGTTAAAGGTGAAATCCTTGCCTGGTGAGGTGTTTTCTTAATTGAAAGAAACCTTGTTTTTTCATACCATTATTTTGGGAGGTAAAGGGAAATGTAAAGGGCAATTCTGATACATTTATTTACTTTACTCACTTGCTTTATTTTCCTGTCATACATTCCCACACTTCCCGAGGTTGTGCTAAGCACTTTAAAGTTATTGTGGGATAGGGGACAATCGGTATTACCACTACAAAAGCTTCCCCTCAGTCCTCCACAGCATGAATCAGAAGTATAAATTGCTGTGCCTAAGTGGGAGAAGTAAGAAATAGACTGTTCCCACTGGAAAGATAAGTGACTGGAAATGAGCCCAAAAATTTGTGTTTAGGAGTCTCAAAGCTGGAATACTGCTAGAGTGGATTACCAGGGAAACCAGCAATGAGTAGGAACCAGAGCCTAAACATCTGACTCTGTTTGCCTGGCATATATTTTGGAGAGATGCAGTGTGCATAAAGACCTTGGATTTACTTCACTGCACATCTCAATAAAGAGACATTTTCTACTAAATTGCTGTAGAATATCATTTCTCCCTGGTTCAACCTTTGATTTCTTAGAAGTAGTGTGCTTCTGTGTACATCCAATGACCCTGAGTTATAGCAAACAGCACCTTCTTTTTGCGTACCTGAACACATTGGTATGGTGAAAAAGGAAGGAAGGAGGAATCTGTGGCAATTTAACTCCTACTCTTTATTCTCAGTGACACAGGACCCTCTACATGTCTTCTACCCAGTGATGGAGCTGGAATGCCCACTTGTCTTATATTTCCTCTTCAGAAAAATATTGCCTATGCGCCAGCCTTTTTGTAGCAGGCAATTTTAGCAACAATTCTCCCTTGCCATCTCCCCCTCTTCATCTTTCCACTTTCTGAAAAAAGAAAGAATCTTGCTATTTTATATATATATTCTAAATCCCTGCTACATCTTCTGGGTTTTGCATCTTCAGCAGGTCTTCAGTCCCACCTTCAAGGCATTTTTTTCCCCCAACGCTTACAAGAACTGGAAATAAATTCCAGAGAAGTGTCTTAAAAAAACACCAAGGACCCAAAGATGACCAAGCCCAAACACGCAGCTTCTCTGCAAGGTCTAGTATGAATGCAGAATTTGCCCTAATTCTGAAAAACTCACTTCTAACCCTCCTCCATACTCACACATACTCTAATGCACTCCCTCTTGTATGAATTCACCCTCTCCCACGCTGACATATATATTCTCTCTCTCCTTCACCACTCTCTTTGCCTCTGAGCTAAATTACTCTACTGTGGAAATTGCCATCAGCAATTTTCACCCTTTGCTGCTCTTTCAAGGAGTTTATGCAGTGGTGCAGTCATGATGTTCAATTAGCTACTTGATATCTTGTAAGATATGTTCCAACTATTTGCACCCATGTGTTGCAGGACAGCAATGTTTCTCATGACACCTCCGCGGACTTAGGGCATGGACTGAACTGGATGAGGTTGAACTTTCATGTTGGGTACTTAGGCTCAAATGGATATTTTGGGGATGTCATAGCTCCCATTATAAGGTCTCTGCCCAGCTACCAAGCACCCATGATAACTCACGTATGGTGCATGTTTGCATTTTATGGGAAGAAGGTTACTTCAGAGGCTGAAGCCATGTCCTAGGACTTGGAGGTAGTCTCAGATCCTGGTGCTATCACTAAGGGAATGGATGTCCTTCTGGGTTTTTTGCTTAAGTGTGTAGCACCACCCAGCTGCTTGTTCCTGTCCTCACAGCTCGTGGTGAACAGCGTGATGAGTGGGGTGAACACTATGAGGCTGTTTGAGTGTACAGTCAGCCAGGTTGTCTTAGATCCAGACATGAGGTCCCATGAGGACACAGCATTATTCCCAGGTCAGAGATGTGAGTTGCTGTGACCCATTTTCCTTAAACGTAAGCTTGAAAGGAAGTGAGAAGGTCCCAGCTGAATTCAGGGCTTGAGCTCTTGACCCCTTATGACTTTCCCAGGTGGCCACAAGAGAAGTCTTCTAACTTTCCTGCACTTCAGCTTCTCAGTTATAACTAAACAGCACTTTCTACTACATGGGGAAATTTTGAGGATTAAACCCATTAATGACTGTGGGCACCATCACGCTAGAGTAACGAAGGAGACAAGTGCCCAAGAAATTATTTGCTTTACATATGTAAGAATAAAAAAGCAACTAAACCAGGTTAAAATACTTACATTTGGGATGGATGGGGGAGTGTTATAAGCCTTGCTGTTACTTCCCTGTGGAGCTCTGAGATGCTGTAGAACCAGCTGGTGTTAGAATTATTCTGTGAGCTACACAGTTTGATGAGATTAATTAGACCTCATAGATTAATTTAATTGTTTTATGTTAAAGCCAGTCCTTTAGGTTTATTCTTTGTGAATCACAAAATATAAACAAATGCATGTATATATGCGGGCTTAAGGGAGAACACGTGCTGTGATATGACAAAGCATATGAATCTTTATTTCACAATAAAATGGTGGGTCCTTCATATTGATTAATCCCAGGCAATATCCTTGGTGGGTATATCTAAGAAACACTCAGTTGCTGAAGGAAGAATAGTAGGGGTAACTCATTTCTCACTGAAGGGCATGTCAAAGAAGTGGGAATTTAGGGAAACTATAGCTTCTTGAAAATCTGAATTAATATCTAGTGATCTCCTTGAAAAAATTTTCTGCTGACAATACCTGTTCCTCCCCATCCCCCGTGAAGAGCTTGTACTTCTGAGAACAGCTTCCTGTTCATGAGAAATGCTGATTCTGTGCGAAGTGAAGGGAACCTTTACTCAGCTGTTCTGGTCTTTTAAGTAAATATTTATTTATTTTCTGTATGAAGTTATAAAGTTTCTTGGGAATACAGATAATGTAGCAGGAGGAAAAGTAATTACTGTAATTTTGCCCGTGCTTTTGGAAAATAATCCATCTGATATGGACCCCATTTACATTTTGTGAATTGCACAGCTCAGCACATGAGCATCTTAAGTAGATGCATGCAGTCCCTATTTATCAAATACTATCATTCTCCTGCTAACAGAAGTACTTGTCCTGGCCTTTTCACTTTTCAAAGACCATGTGATTAAGATGTCGCTGACATTAAGCGTGCCTTGCATCCATTTCTTGAGGAACAGCGTGGTCGCTGCTCAGAGGTGCTCCCTGAGGCGTAGCAATGCTTTTAAATGGGAAAGAAGAACCTCAACCCATAACAGCAGCCAGACACCAAGCAGGTGCCCCTTCTTTTCAGCACTGCCTGGAAAGAACCAAAGCAGGTCCAAACCCATCCCCACTGTGGGAAAAAGATGGTACAAGCATTGAACCAGCTTTTTTCCTTCGTCTTCCTAGAGGTTTAATTTCTAGCAGAGGGAAATATCCGTCTCTCTGATTTTCTGGGGATAAATGGGAAGACTCTAAAAGAAAACCTCATTAATTCCCTGTGCTATAGATGACATCTAATGAGACTTTCTTTAGGAAGTGAAGTGACAAGCTGCAGGGGAGAGGGGAATGAGAGCTGACCTAGCAACCATGCCTGTCAGGTAGCCTGAGGACAGTCAGTTCCTATCAACATGAATGAGGGCTGAAGGCACTCAGCACCTTGCCTGATTAAGCCCAAAATGAAAGCAGTCTATCTCATCAAAATTGCACTGCCTTCCTCCTTCCCAAAAGGCACGTTGATTTGTAAGAATTTGCAATCCTTGGCAGTTGTTTCCAACTGAGCTCTTTTGACCTCTCTTCCCATCATTTGATGGGAGACTGAGCCATGCACGCACACAACCTAAGAGCTTCAGGATGCTTCAAAGGCAGCCCATGGTTACTTCCATTGCCCACACCAACTCTTTTTCCTCAGGAAAGCACTATTTGGGCAGGTATGGTGCAGAGAAAGGTGGATACCTTGTCACAGCAAGAGGGCAGGTAGGAGATGGGCCTCCTTCTCCACCCCATGGTGGTGAATGCAGGACAAGTATCATCCCACCTTGGCTCAGCTTCAGCTGTATCTGCTTTTTCCAAGCAAAGCCTGGGAAAGGGCTGAGCAGGAGCATCTCCACCACAGCTTGCTGCTTCATTCAAGCGTGGGATCAGGGTTTTGCAGGGATATCTGTGTCACACACTGTCCAAGCATGTGAATGAGAAAGGCAGGATGCCATCTGCTTGGGAGGGTCTAAGGGCTCCTTTCTTTCTCCTTCTCTCCTCCCAGTCCCTTTCCTACCAAGCCTCAACACTCACAGCAGCTGAGCTGTGGTTTCTCATGTAGGTTTCTAGCAGGAGGGTTGTTTATTATGTTCTATTATGTTTTGTGCAGGAATCTGTAACTCTCAAACAGCGTTCATGTGACATACAGCAATAGATTTTTTCCACTAAAATACTTTCCCCTTAAAAACACTTTTTAGCCTCTGCAGAGGAACACACGAAATATTTCTAAGGCATCAGGCTTGTTACACAGATTTTTCCTCGCAGCCTATATGCCACAGCACTTCACAGTGGTAAAAATTATGAGGCTGCATACAGCGAAATGTAAGGAAAGCTGCTGCAGAATGACACCGCACAGTGTGAGTGGGAGAGGGAAGGAGGAGTCAGTCATGAGACCAACAACTGAAGGAGAAATAAATTAAGAGTCATAAAACAAACTGCCATTCAAAACTCCCTTTCCACAGCAAGGCCATTACTGCAGTTTCTGACAGCCTCACAAAATGAGGATAATTTGGGAACGGTCCCGAGGATACATTTCTGCTCCTGTCCTGTGTGCCACAGGACATGTCAGACCTTTTCCACAGCCATGCTCTGAAATCCACAGAATGGAGCACTCATAAAGATAATGAGAACAGCTGTAGACAGAGGAAATGGATGAAAAAAGTAAAGGGATATAAAGTTTGGCTTCCAAAGCAAAACCCTTACTGGGACCTCAGTGGAAGTCCATTGCCTGGTGCCTCCTTGTCTGGTGTGGGATACACACGTACCGTTATCAGGGACTGGGTGGGCAGGACCACTGACTCAGCTTGGTAGGACATCAGCCCTATGAGATCTCTGCATTTATGAATTCAGGAGCCTCTAAGTGGATGTGCAAGCTTCCAAGGGTTCTCACCTACCTTGGATGGGGTGTAAAAAGAGGATGTTACAACTGAAGGATCTGCGTGGCACGGCACTGAGACAGCATGGAGCATCCTCGCATATATAGGGTGGTGATCCCTATAGGAGAAATGCAAAATGGTCAGTAAAATCGTTAACGTGTGGTGGGACACACACATACCCCAGGCTATGCTTTTTACTGTCAACTTCCAGATAGAGAGGAAAATGGAGCTGGGTCAGGGATCCCACCTTTTAACAACATCTAGCTGCTTCAAAGTGTCTGAAGAAAACTGTGGTCAGAAAATGGTGTCGTGTTGATGCCTATCCGGTGCTTTCCTCCCAAAGAGCTCCCGCTTGCTCCTGCCAGTGTTTCAGCACAATGTAAAAAACTTTTGTTTTTTGTCTTGATTGCACTTGCATATAAAGAGACACACACACAAAGAACTGATTGCTTTGTAGGAAGAAACTGTCAGTACAAAACATAAAATATATGTGCCATTAAGTGTCTTCAAAACAAAAGAAGCTTGCATTTATTTAATGACCTCTAACCTTAGTCTTAGAACAGTTCTGAAACACGGAGCAAACAAAATATTATATTTATCTGTCATCAAAGCTCGCTTTGTTTGCTAAATTTCACAGTGAAGTTCTACTTTGCCATGCTTAGCAGAAAGAAAAACAGCAAAAGGAAAACTCTTTGCAATAAAGGTTAGATAATCTTCTTTCTTCTTTAGAAAATATGTGTTCAGAAAAAAGATTTTTTTCTCTCTTGTTTCACGCTGTTTCCTTTTTACACCCCCCCCTCTGCTTCCCACCCACCCTCCCCACCTGTTACTGGTTTTGTGGACTAGCCATCTTACTTGGCCTATAAACAATTACATGCTCTTGCCCAAAAGTACTGTGGATGCCAGCAGTGCTGTGGAAGTAATACTCTGTTTAATGTCTCATCAGTAGCTATGCCAGATACAACTAGAGTTCAAAAATTTAAATGGAGACTAGAGGTGAATATACAAACTCCAGTGGCACCTAGGAAAAAAATGATGACTTTTACAGAGTTCCAGTTGGGATCAGTGGATGCAATGGATGTGCTTCCCCGTGTACACAATTAATACATCTCTCCATGGATGTGTTAATGTCCTCTTAAACTGAAAGAGGGTAGATTTAGATTAGATATCAGGAAGAAATTATTTACTGTGAGGGTAGTAAACCACTGGCATAAATTGCCCAGAGAAGCTGTGGATGCCCCACCCCTGGAAGTGTTCAAGGCCAGGCTGGATGGGGCTTTGAGCAACCTGGTCTGGTAGGAGGTGTCCCTGCCCATGGCAGGGGGGTTGGACTTGATGATCTTTAAGGTCCCTTCCAACGTACACCATTCTATGATTCTATGATATGATGTGTTTGAATAGGCACTTACACAGCTCTCATGCCTTACACCAGATCTGATGCTTGTTTGTGCAACCACTGCCTGTGTGCAGTGTAAATATAAGGAAGGGAAAAATCAGATCACTCAGTCCACTGGTACTTCTGAATACTTTCTTACCCTCTCTCCATGCCACATACCAGAAACATTTTAGGAATGCTATTCCCTCCCCATACATAACAGTAAGGGATTCCTGAGCAATCAAGATCCTTACAATCCTCTGGCTCAGTATCCAGACTCATCCATTTCTCTGATACATTAAAATATAACACCACTTGGATCTTGAACTCACAAATTCAGACACTGTATCAAATCAGCTTTGATGCTGCTGCTGAAGCTGTCAGCAAGATGGTAATTTATTTGATTTTAAGTGTGCAAAATGTTAGAAACTGTTTGTACTTGCATTGGTGTCAAAGCAGATGGGGCCTCTTGCTTCCTACGAACTGTATTTAGCCCACCTCATCACATGCACACCAACCACTCCAGTGCATATTGCTAGGGTTTGCTAATGCTGGTTAACCGAAGCTTATTTCACAAAATTCTTTGGGCATCTCCACAATCAAGCACTTTGCAGATGCACACTACGTGAAGCAGTACTGCGACCTACATGGAGAGCCTCCATCACACATGATGGGTCAAACAAGGCTTCCTGGTAGGTCTATGCAAACCAGAGAGATGCCAGTACACTGTGCAGATTCCAAATGGTGAGAGACAGGTCTTTCCTCGAGTGGTGGAAGTTGTTTCCTGTTCTTATTTCAAGGGTCATCGCAGTGTTTTAAGCAAACAGTATTGGGAGCAGGGAATAAAACCCAAGACTTCCCATCTCTTTCCTTGACATGGGCCATATTCTGTGGCACGCTTCAAAGACATGCAAAAGCAGG
This sequence comes from Calidris pugnax, assembly GCF_001431845.1. Taxonomy (NCBI): domain Eukaryota; kingdom Metazoa; phylum Chordata; class Aves; order Charadriiformes; family Scolopacidae; genus Calidris; species Calidris pugnax. The sequence continues at coordinate 13,109,033 of NW_015094510.1, read as the reverse complement.
GCTTGAGTCCCCTTGAGCTAAGTGCAAAAGGATCAAGGGGACAATTCCCACTTTGCTTTGAAAGACACCCGCATCTGCCAAAATGTTTTGTGCAGCACTGAATCTACTAGGCACCCTCAGAACATATCCACCAGTGAAGACCGTTGGCATTTCAAAACCCCTAATCTGTACTCAGTATTTGGCCAGGAAGTTACACCCCCGTAGCTGGATTTTCTGCAGGACTTTCCCTTCCCTCACAGGGGACAGAGCAGGGAGAAGGTCTCAAATCACTCGCAGAGGGGGCAGCTTGACAGCAGATGCAAGGTCATGCATGGGGGAAAGAGGGAAAGGTTAGAGGCCACCCATTACTCTTTTCATGGACAAGCTGGAGCTGGCCTAAGAAGCTCTGCCAGGTGTAGGTGATTCTGGTTGCACCTGGATGCAGCGTCTCCAGCAACAGGGACCTTCGGTGCTGGAAACCTACCCTGTGCAGCCTCCTTGTGCCTGTTGTAGAGCAGGGTGGTAGCAGAGTGGAGGTGTCTAGGATCTGAGCTTGGCTTGTCCATATTGTAGGTACAGACCTTCCCTCACATTCAGACTAGCAGTAATCTTGTGGGATTTTCAATGTATTGCATGGACTCCAATGTCCTTCCTACCCATCCTTTCTCTCTGGGAAGGAAGAGCCCTCCTTTTGAGTGTGATATAACCTGATCTTTTTCAACAGCTATTGATTACCTTTTTGTCTTCCTTCAGACATTCTCACATCAGCTGATGCCTGTCCTCTTTCAATTGAGTAACAACCGACTCTGTTGTTATTTGGGTGACCTGAGAATATTAAAATACGTACTGGAAAACGGTTAATTGCAATATTTTGGCACTAAGAGTTTTATGATAGCTACTTCCTGAGAGTAACTAGGTCTGCCACTGCCTTTATCAATACTGATTCTTTATATGCCTAAAGCTGTCTTAACACGTACTCGCAACTCCACTATTTTACACTGAAAGGGTTATTAAGCATTGGAATGGGCTGCCCAGGAAAGTGGTGGAGTCACCATCCCTGGAGGTATTTAAAAGACGGTTTGACATAGTGCTTAGTGACATGGTTCAGTGATGGTTTTTTATCAGAGTTAGGTTGATGGTTGGACTAGATAATCTTAAAGGTCCCTTCCAATCTAGACAATTCTATGATTCTGTCTTTGCAGGATAGTGTACCTAGAAGTCACGATACACAAGGTAATTACAAGTTTACAGCACTAATTTCATCCTGTTTCTAATGCAAGACTGTCTATAGTACTTCAATCTCTGAACATAAAACATCCTTTTTACCTTTGTCATTAGCTTGCCAAGTACGGTGAGTGTTTGAATTCAGAAAGCCACCTCCTTTTCCCCTCGCGCTCTGCTTCTCTGGATTCCTAAATCTTGCAAATGAAAAGCTACAGTTTTCTTCTTTGTCTGAACAGTTCTGTAGGAAAGGATAAGGAAGCTAAAATTCACAAGATAACCATTTTGTACCTGAAGCCTTGAAAAAACTGCAGCATAGGGTTTGGGGAGCAGGGGGAGAGAAGGCCCTGGAGAATGATATTTCCTAAAGATTCATCTTAGCAGTTGCAATTAACTTCCTCAATACCCTTTTGGATAAAAGTTATCAGAGAAAAGATCAAGAGAGAGAACATGATTTAGCTCTAGCAAGTCTCGATTTACAATCTGTCTTCCCTGATCTGAGTTCATTTTGTGCAACTCCCGTGTCATGTTCCTCTCTTACAGAGATGGAAGAAAAGAGTTTAAGTCAAAATAGATAAGTGTAGATCCTCCGGAGGCCAAAATGAAATGTCTCTTAATGGCATCTTTATGGCACTCCCAGGATATCACCATATCCTGCAAGGCTATTATGAGGGGAATTTCATCTGCTTTACTCGAAAAAGCTTTGGTGACATTCCGGAAAAAAATGCATAATGCAGCAATTTAAAGTAGCTAAAATATTTGGTTTAAGTTTCCTGATCTTCAGCCCTGCCTGAGAAAAGAGTGTGTGGGGAGGGAGGTGCAGAAGGGAAAGGAAAGCACTAGAAACAACCCTCTCACCCTTTCTCCCTTTGCTCTCTTTTCCCACCACTCTCCAATGTTCAAAATCAACCTGAGGATCAAGGGGGAGGATGCTGCTGTTGAAGAGTTCTCTCTGCCAGGCTACTCTGTGGAGAGGTCTGATTTTCATGAGGAAGAAAGGGAGACCTCTCCCTGATTTTGTTTTCAGGCCTGGATTATTAATGGTTTTGTTTCCAGACCTTTAATTGCTTCCTCTTCTGTTGATGTCTATTTTTTTTGTCTTCTTTCAGCCAATACACGCTCGGTACGTATTAAATAATGAAAATGCACAATCAAGGCACACATGCCTTCAACTGCTGTTTATACTCAAGGATTTAAAACTAGTAACAAGGGAGGTTAATGTTATTCTTAGGAGATAACACTCGTTGCTATGGTGAAGACGTCTTCTGTCACTCACTGTTGGGAAGATGGCGCCTGTGCTATAAATGCTTGACGGTATTTTTGCTTTCGAGATTAGCAATAGTAATTATTCCAACTCAGATACTAACCTGCTTGCTTCTGTGCAGATTCTCATATAGATGCTTTGTATCTAAACAGGCTCCTCCTCTCCTGCCTTCTCGGTGGACTCTAGGTGCCGGTATTGATAGGGTTTTTCAATGCCTGAAGAAACAATGGAAAACAGCAACAGCCTCTGTCTGAAAATAACAATAAAAAAATAAAGTGTCAGGCAATTTGATTTTTTGTTGTTTAATGTACGTTACCATCTCCATCATCCTGTGGAGATCCTTCAGCTTTTTAAAATAGATACACTTTCATTAGCCCTGATCTGCTGCTCACAACTTCATGATCTGCACTTCCTACTAAAATTTATTCAGGCAGTAATCCACAAGAAATTGGTTGTTTTCAGCAGTTTATGACTTGTTATTTAACATTTAACAGAATGGCAGTTTATTTTGGTAACAACCAATAGTGAGAGGTTTATTGCCATTGTAAACCATAATCAACTGTTTGTATCATTACTAGTTTTTCAAGATATAAAAATGGCCAACTGCATTGGAAAATTGTTTAACAGCTATAAGCATTTGCATTGAAGATTATGTATGGAGTTATTTCACCTTAAAGGTCAAAAGTATTTAAAGAAACCGCTCAATTCAGTGTAAATTATTCAGTGGATTGGTAAACCCCAATCCTGGAAAGACAATACTGAAACAATTCCCAGTAATTTTTTCAATTATGGTCATGAAAAAGGAATCTGTAGAAGATGGACAATACAGAAGATTGCACTTTCTTTATCACAGCATCAGGCCAGAAACTAAGGCTTTTTGCCTTTACAGATGTTGCAACTGTTTTACTGAATAATTTATTGTACATTACTCACAAATAGCTTAATCATCAAGGTTTCCCATTTCGCTCTTAGCATCAGGCAACCGGCCACAGATTTCATAATTGACATGTTTAGAAAAATTCAAAATACTTCCATTTTGATTGGAATAGGTTTCAAATGAGAGCACACATTTTAAAACAGTATATCAGTTCTTCATCTTAACCCATTATATTGGGCCAAATCTAAGTGAATAGAATAACTCAAGTGTACAAATTAGTTTCTATTTTTGCTCTCAAAAATATATCTGCGAGCAGACTGCACTTTCCTTTCTTCTATTTATTTCACTAATATTTCTTTTTACTCCATAGTTGCACAAGTAGTAACTGCAGAATATTTAAGCTGAGTTTAATCACAATACCTCTTCTATTGCCAGTGTCTCAGTGGATATACACATTTGCACAGTTCATGCAAATGTTCACTTCTGAATTAAAAAAAAAATTGTTTCCTCTTAACACTTCTGCCCGGCTACAAAGTTAATTTTTCCAAACTGTTTGTGCTAGTAAAACTTTTACTGAGCAAAGTCACTGCAGAGAGAAGAAAAATGGATTAAAAACATCCATTTAAACCTTTGAGCAGTTAAGAGAAGGTTTGTGGTTTGATGGTTGTTTTGTGTTTTTTTTTTTTTAATTTATGTTTAGGAGCATTCATTCATCTCTTCTCTTCAATGCTGATTGGAATTTCTGGCAAAAAGCTTTAAGTAATTTTTTTTCCTCCAGTCTTCAAACATCATGAAGCAAATTAATCCCTACTATAACTCCAGTGAATTTGAGGACATTATAGCAGAGATGACTTTTTATACAGTCAAGAGTGATGGTTGCTGGTTTTCATTATTCACATTCAAATGATATAAAATATGGGAGACACCACAGCTTTAATTCTCAGATGATTTTTGTGGGGTTTGCCTCCTGTAACTTGGAGTGGGCTACTAGGATTTCCAGATAGATGCAACTGTTGCTGCACTATTTAACTGGAAACCGAAGTTTTCTGAACCTACACAAAGGTGCCCAGCAGGCTGAGGAAGAAAAGAAAACTGAAGAGAGAAGAGAATTTCTCTTTTAAAAGAAAAAAAATAATCAAAAGAACAACAAACACTTATTTTTGCCTCCCTCACAAGCCTAGAAATAGTGCATGCATGACATGAAAGAAACTGAAACAAAGTCCTCCGGAAAAAAATAATCCAAGCCCAAATCTACCACCTAGTCATATTCAGCCTGTCTTCCACGCTGTTAAAAATTCTCTTCAGCCCTGGGCATTGGTAGCAGAACTGCAGCAATGAGGATCAGGCAATCTTGCCTGCCAGTCAGAGGCATTAGCAATTTGCTGGTTGCAGAAGAACTAAAAATAAAAGCGGAGTATTTCATAAAGCAACAAAAGCAAGGCGGCCTTCTTTCTACCAGGCTACACCAGGATAGCTATAGGCTACCCAAGTATCAGAGCTGAAGAGCATTTAGGCCAGTTCAATGCTTTTTCACAAGTGCAAGCAGGGATACAATAGCAGGCACAGAGGAAGATGGGAAAAAAAGTTGCATTCTTCAGTTTACCTTTACTGACTCAAGTAAAACTAGAAACTTGCGTTCAGAATCATTACCAGCCTCCGCTGGATTGATACAGTAGAGGAAAATGTGAATCAGAGGGTGGCTTTTCCAGGAGTGGATGAGTTATTTAATTGAAATTGTGCCTTTGTCTTTTGTGAAGTAATTTTCTCCTCCATATTTTCATGAAACACTGAGTCATTCAAAAATTTGAAAGCATTTACGTTCTCACATTTTTGCTAAATTTTAAGGAATACTGTAAACTAATGGTGTTGCCTTCTCCCTGCCTCTCCCCTTTGTAAGTGTTCACTTACTATGGCTTTTTTCTTCTTTGGTCCAGAACTGCTCGGGCTAGCCATTGGCATCATTAATAGCTCTGTGTTGCTGTGTTTTCAACTTTTAAATTGGGTTTTAAAAGACTACACTTGAATATTTATCAAGGGCTACTGGTAACATCAACTTGTATCAGAAGGTTCATTTTCAGGGCTGTAAAGTCATGTGGTTATGAGTTCAGCATCCTCACCCAGGGACATCCCAAAACCACGAGCTCACCAGGCAGCAAGAACACTTCAGTACTCTGCTTTTAGTGTTTCTTGTCATCCATGGGCAGGCTTTTGATATAAGACTTTCACAATATAGAACCAAATTATGTGCCCTCCTCACCTCCACTCCCAATCCTACAAAATCCAGACATTTTTTCAGCTAAGCTTCAAGTCAACCTGAATAAACAGGTCATCTTTCCAAAGCCCTGGCTGCTCAGCAGCTAATGCTGAAGTAGCATAAGCTAATTTATATTCTGTAGGGTCACTTAAACTCTCGAGTGTTAAGCTAAAGTGTCAGCCAGGTCCCAGTGGGGCGAGTCTCTGCAGTTCTCGGAGCACTTTTTCTTAGGAGGAGAGTTTCGTCCCTCATTAGAATTCGTTTCGTATTATGGATTCCTTCCTTCCTTCCTCCCCGAAGTGGAAGGACTAATTAGGAATAGTTATCACTGCTGACATTCAAAGCATTATTAGAATTGCAGCCCACTGAAACAAAAAGGGAGTTCATATCTATTGCAGGAGATCCTGACAATTCAGGCATTGTTAGACTGCAGTAGGGTCACCTTTAAAGCTTTCCTCAGCTTCAGCTCCAGCTCCATCAGCCTGGCTTTCATTACAGACCAGCGAGACTGGAGTACAACTGATGCTGCCTAGACATCTGGGTTGTTGTTTCGGGGTTTTTTTTTAGGGGGAAGCTGAGCAGAAAAAGCCCAGGCAAGCTTCTGTGTTTCAGAGTCTAACCCCTCGTGCTGTTCTCACTTCTGCTGATGCATTGACCTCTGCACAGGTTCTTCATTTGCTTCGTGGCTTTTGTAAGCTGCTATCTCTTGTTTTGTCACTTCAGAGTTTCAGCTGAACATAAACAGGCAAGCACCCATTGCTCTGGTGGGGGACTCGAGGCAAGGGAGAGATTACAGAATCATAGAATGGTCCAGGCTGGAAGGGACCTCCAAAGGTCATCTAGTCCAACCCCCCCCGCAGTCAGCAGGGACATCCCTAACTAGACCAGGTTGCCCAGGGCCTCGTTGAGACTCTCCTTGAATATCTCCAGGGATGGGGCCTCAACCACCTCCCTGGGCAACCTGTTCCAGTGCTCCACCACCCTCACAGTGAAGAACTTTCTCCTAATTTCCAATCTAAATCTGCTCTCCTCCAGTTTAAAGCCATTGCCCCTCGTCCTGTCATTACAGGCCTTTGTAAACAGGCTCTCCCCAGCCTTCCTGTAGGCCCCCTTCAGGTACTGGAAGGCCGCTATTAGGTCTCCTCTTCTCCAGGCTGAACAACCCCAGCTCCCTCAGCCTATCCTTGGAGCAGAGGTGCTCCAACCCCCTGATCATTTTAGTGGCCCTCCACTATACACCAGCCAAACCCGAAGCACACAGAGGATGCCAGTTTGTAATTAGCATAAGCAGATCTAAGTCACGTCACTGCCAAATGCAGCTCCTCTCCGGTACCTGTGGGTGCCCCAATGTATTCACATCCTTGCAAGCCAGAGACCATGTAGTTACGTGGTTCCTTGAAATTGCAGCCCCATCACAAGCGCTAATGCAAGGAGGAACCATGTGCAAGCCAAGGGGGCTTTCAGTAGCTACATGCTATCGTGTTGGAATAAGCAGGTCGTGCTGCTGCAACCTGCATCTACAGAAAATCTGTTAGAGACACCTAGTCTTTTAGGAAGAGGTCTGACATATTTCCATTCTGCCTTCAGACTCTGATAGAGCCAAAGGAGTCGAGCTTCACACCTTTTAAGCTATATCCTTTTGAGGGAGGGGTGTTGCTGAGGGGAGGAAGAAAACCCTTTCCTATTTCATTCTCAGCAGCTGGTAATCTAATCAACTTGCTAACCAGCTTTACATATGCATCTTCAGTGCTTAGCAGTAGATAGATTCACAAGTGCGAGGAAGGGGAAGAAAAAAACACCCTAAAATAAATCACGTTTAGAGATTCCAGGCAGATTCCAGCATCAAAATGGAAACAGGGATAAAGTGTCCAGAAGCTTAGGAGAAAAAAAAGAATTCCTCTGAGTGTTGCTGAAAAACGTTGGTAAACTCTACAGACATCTTCATTATAGTGTAATCCTTCCTTCCATCCCCCCAAACATTTTAAAGTTATCTTCTTTGTTCATGATTGCCTTTGTATTGTCATTGACATCGTGTTGCACTAAGTCAGTCTCTAATATTAGATGCAATTATGATACGTGACATTGAAATCGTGCTTAAAGTGAGATTCCACTTGAAGGAGTCACCTTAGATCTATGCCTTTGTAAGGCTGTTTATTGCTTTTGTGATTGTGCTATCAAGTATTCTTTGTATACAAGTACCAAGGTGCTAACAGCCAGATCCAAAATAGATAAAAGGAGCCAAACATTTGAGTAACTTGAATTCCGATGTCTGCAGTCAGATTTGTACTCTAGAAACACCCCCCTCCCCCCCAGCTGCTTCTTCACCTCAGTTTTGAAAAGTACTGCAGCTGTATTTTGGCTTGATTTAACCTCTGGTTCCCCCAAACTGTGTTTTGCTTCTGCACATTGGTAGAATTAAGTCTATTAGTGCTAACTGCCCCTGACAGACATCAAGAAACTGGGAAATTAGATAAACTCCGTGGATGCTGCTGGAGCCAAAGTGATTCTGGACCCACCACTGGACATGCTGGCACCAACACTGTTAAGTCCAGTGGAAATTAAGAATTTAGTACATTTTGTGGATTTATCTCAGCATTCTCATTTAGCAATTTTTTCCCAAATTTACAAAACTGGACCACAGCCTGATCCTTTAAGCTCAAAACATCACACAGTTTCTGAGGTCAGATTGTGCAACGAGTGACACCAACTTGTGTCTTCTGTCTTAAACAAATGCACATAACACTGCCTCATCGGTAGCAACACAGAAGTGCAACTCATTGGCAATTAACTCCACTAGGACTAGGATGCAGCTACTTCACAGTTAAAATCATGACAGCAATACAGTTAACGGCAGAAAACAAATTTAGAAGGAGAAGAAAGAAAATCAACAAAAATAAGATGTGACAAGTGCTTATTTACGTAGTCATTTTTCAGGAGCTGAGCTGCACTTTAATACATAAATGCATTGTACCTTTAGTGAAACCTTCCTCCTGAATAGCTAATAAGTTATATTTAAGTGCTTTCACCAATGAACTGACTTACTTTAGTTACTGTGAAATCATTTTTATTATCCTTCTGTCCAAAAAAGTTGGAGGTAGCTAAAATCATTTTGGTGCACCTCCTGCAAGCTTATGAATTATTGAAGGCTGGAGGTAGAGTGGCTCCACCGAGAAAAAAAGACGGATAGTGAGGGCATTTTCACTGTTGCTGAGAAGGCTTGGCTTGACGGGAAGGCAGGAGCCCCGGAAACATCTGCAGGACTGTGTTCTTAATGAGGGAGGTGGTGGAGAAGACCGAAGCTGACTCACCAAAGGCTGAAATATTTAATTGTGTGATATCAGCATATGGAGATGCTAACCGAGCATGTAAGCAAGTTGCAGATGTTGCTCTGTGGCACAGCACCTGGCTTCCAGCTCACTCTCCCAGGTATTTAAGGCCTCTGAAGAAATGATATCTACGCGCTGTTGAGCGCGATGTCGGCTGGTGGTTAAATAATATGGGAAGATCAGGAGAAACATAACAAATAGGGGCTTGCAAAGGATTTTTTTTTTTCTCAAAGGGGAATCCCACTGCTTCTTCCCCAGCTGCGACTAAAAAAAATCTAACAGGGAATCTTGTAGCCTTCTACTTAATTCGTGAAAACCTGAACTGCTGTCAGTAACCTCAGCACTCAGATCTTTAAGCCTCTCTTGGCTGATCAATTCGTCCCCTACGGCGGTTCCTACCACAGTAATTCCCACTGACGCCAGCGAGGGAAGCACTAAACAATTACGGGCTGGCCGGCTGCTGAACCTGCTAACTAGGTGCTCATGATCGGAGGAGATATTTCTGTCTGTTTAGGCCACTGGCAGTTTTACAAGGCAGAATGTCTTTGCTCTCTCGGCCCAGTAGAGACTAGGCAGCTTCCCACCACCTGGTATTAAGAACAAAGGACTGACCCAACCAGACACCAAGACTGGATTCAAGGCCCTCTGGAAGGTTGGCTCCAGGACACCACCATGGAGTGGTATTACAATAAGAATATTTTGTTTTGTGCAGTTCTCCAGACATTTAAGACTATTTTAGCTACGCTTCTAAGTTCAGCTTAGGCAACAAACGTTGTATTTTGGACTTCATAAAAAGCAAGCAAACAAAACACACTCATAGAAACTACTGCAGGATTCTTCCCTGAAATGACTATTCCACTATTAGACCGCTGCCATCTGGCTGTCCCACTGGATAACATAGGACAGGACAACCCAGCTTGGGAGGGACTGCAAGAGGTCTGTAATTGTACCTGCTGCTCAAAGCAGGACCACCTATGGAGTCAGAGCAAGTTGCTCAGAACTTTATCCCGTGGGTCTTGAAAGACTCCCAAGGATGGAGTCTTTCAATTTGTGCCCACTTTCCCTCAACTTCCCACCATACATGACTGCAAGAGCCTGGAGATGTCTCTGTTGTGAGGTCCCCTGGCAGCCCTCTCTTCTCCAGACTGAACAACCCCTGCTCCCTCAGCCTCTCTTCAAAGGATGAGTGCTCCAGCCACCGACCATCCTGGTGGCCTTTGCCACAGAGGTCCCAAAACCAGATGCGACAGCTAGATGTGGTTGGCTGAGTAGAGAAGAACAACTGCTTCTGTTGACCAAGTGACCGCACTCCTGGTTACACAGCCCACCAGGCTGATGTTCTTTTCTGCTGCCAGGGCACGCTGCTGGCTCTTGTTCTTGCTGTGTCCTGGGTCCCCTTCAGCAGAGCTGCTCCCCAGCCCCACAGTCCTCAGCCTGTAGCACTGCGGGGGGCTCTTCCTCTGTCCTTTCTGAATTCCATGAAGGGTATCTGCAGCCTCTTCAGGCCTCCCTAAATGTCAGTCCTGACCTCCACCATATTGTTTCCTGCAATTTGGTGATATCTACAAACTTGATGAGCATGCACTCGATCAGAGTCTCCTTCTCCAGGTCGCCAACAAAAATGTTAAATAGGAGAGGTCCCAGCACATACCAGCCTCTGGGTAGAGTACAACCCAGTAACAACAACCTCCTGATCCCAGCCATCCAGAAAACGTTCTACCCATGGAGTTGTCCACTAGAATTTTCTTTAGGTTTCTTTCATTATATTGTATTCACCACAGTGCTTAGGATCTCTACCACTCTTTGCAATATCATGTGTTCAATCACCTGCCAGATGTAAAGAACATCCAAATTGCCCACATCAATTCCTACAGTCAGGAAAAATCAGTACATTCAGAACCAGGTTCTGTGCAATATTTAAATCATTCAACCACTTTGGAAAAGAACCATACTTTGCCATTATTTAAAATTCTGTACCGTAACTTCGCCATTATTTAAAATTACAGTTTATTAAATGCAATATCTGCTATATTAAAAAACCCCAAACCTAGTTAACCTCTCCTTGTACATTAGTATATAAATAAGGAAACTGTAATAGCACAGTAGGGGTGTTTTAATGTCATATGAAGCTGTACAGCAATTATTCCGTGTGCCATGACCAACTCTTGAAAAATCTTAAGAGTATTAATCGGATGATGCTACCATTCTCAAAATTATATTTCTCATTCTAAATATAGTTTTGTGATTTCCTAACATTAAAGGAAGTGAGTGTATTGCTATCTAGGCTGCTAATTCAAGTTATTCATGAGAGGAGTTTTCACCCCATGATTCATGGATCACCAACAGTCAGTAAGGCATCAAATAACGATCTAAAATGCCCTCCCTCCTACTCAGTGCTCCAAACAAGTAAATAAACTTACAAAACAGGAAAAAGCAAAATACAAAAGCATATTTTAAATGTAGCTGACATTTTAATAATTTGCAAATAGATAATGTTATTTGGGAAACATCCCAAGAAGATCCAGCATGTTTTCATTTTCCACAAAGTTTTATATTCTCCCCATTTAAAAAAAAAAAAAGTTGGGAACATGGATCTGCAAAAAAATACCTTGTATCAATACAGTATGACTATGGCAGAAATACAGTGCCACAGTTTCTTTAAAAGACTTGTAACTACATTTTATGTATCCATACAAGAGCAAAACTGGGTATAAAGAAACTCAATAAAGAACGTAATTGGAAATGCTTGGATGGTGTGTGCTGTTTGTTGTTGCTTTGTTGTTTTGTGTTTTTTTTTTTGAACTGGCTTCCTATTTATGCAGTAACGATTAAATTAGGATCTGTAATTTACTTTGGCATTATTTTTTCTGTCTTCAAAAGAATGAGAAGTATGCCAGAAATTGCATATGTCCATGAAGATGAGTGTCTTTCTCACTCTCAAATTGTAATAAGCTGATTTGGAAAACTATTACTAAAGTAAAAAAAATAAAGAAAAATGTTATTTTAAAAGTGTGCCCAGGTACAGATGCAAAATTCCTCATAGGATCCCCAAAAGCAGTGTGCACGTGTATAAACACGTGTGCTCGTACATAAATATACATACACACACATTCTGTTGCTTGAGAGCAATTGTTGAAACAACAAAGCACAAAAGTCCTGAGACTGTGCTGGCATCACTGATGGTGCCAATTCACAAATATGTCTTAGCAACCTACATGCCAAAAGCTACCGTTGATGAACCAAGGAAAATGTCAATTTTATCACCATTCAACTGAAAAATTCTGGAAGCTGTAGCTGGCAATTTAGTGCCAGTCTACTGTGCTGCTTGTCAGGGACAGAGAGACGGACATACAGATGCTCATAGAAGAGCATCAATTAAAGGAAAAACCCCAAAGACCAACATGTGGGAAGCAATGCTTCTAAAGAAGTTATCATTACTTTTGATGGTGAACTTTAAGTTGATTTGACACCATTTCATGACCCAGAAGTGGGGACCAGAACTCAGTGCTCTGGCCCTTGCAGGCTTGATGAACCTTCCATTCTGCAGCGAGGCACAACCTCAGCAAGAATCGGGGCAAGTGCCATCACCTCCTCAGCCCAGCGTCATCACCAGCCTCATTTGGGTACCAGGACAGATGCAAGGATCTTCACAGCAAGGCTGATGAGGCACCCTACAACCACAGCTAACGGATCAGGCTTTTCAGGGAACTTAAGCCACCAGGCTTAAATCTGGGGATTTAAGGATGAGAAAAGTGTTAAACCGAGCAAAGACCTGGCAAGAAGGAAGCAGTTTTACACCCACGCAGAAGCAGAAATCATAGAATGGTTGGAGTTGGAAGGCACCCTAAAGATCATCGAGTTCTACCCCCCTGCCATGGGCAGGGACACCTCCCACCAGAGCAGGTTGCTCAAAGGCCCATCCAGCCTGGCCTTGGACACTTCCAGGGATGGGGAATCCACAACTTCTTTGGACAACCTGTTCCAGTGTCTCACCACCCTCACAGTAAAGAATTTCTTCCTGAGATCTAATCTAAACTCTCTTTCAGTTTAAAACCGTTATCCCATGCCCTATCACTACACACCCTCATATAGTCTCTCCCCATATAAGTGTATAGGAGAGTAAAATTTTCCCTTTAAAACAGACAAAGCTTTTTTTGTGAATCGTACCCTTGCCCTTCTGTGTCTCAATTCTACCCAGGTCCCATTTTAGGTGACCAAATGTTTCGCAAGTTGTACTCACGCAGGCAGATAACCAGATTTCACCAAGCCTTTTTTTAGACCTATCTGTGCCCGAAATCTGCCGCGGCAAGGGCAAAGAACGGCATTCCAGAGGAAAATCCCACAGCCCAAGAGCACAAAGCAGGCAGAGGAGTGAGCTGTGCTCCATTAAGTAAACTGGGAATCGCCCACAGCACCCACTCCTGCCTGATTTTCAAGTTACAGAGTTATATCCCTGGGCCTGGGTACCAGGTGAGTAGGAAACTACCTGGGAATTCTCCAGCTGAGAAGTTATGGATGAACACTTTCTGAACATTAAAGCACATGCACTCACACACACACAAAAATGAGATTGCTTTTTGCTGGTGTTATGTATGGACAGAAACTGCACCGGAATCGCTATGCAGTTGGTTGGTTGTTGGGTTGTTTTTTGTTGGTTTTGGACATATATATATATATATATATATTTTTTTTTTTTTTTTTTTACACAAAATCTTATGAATCTGACAAGTAAAGAAAATAAGTCTCAAGAGGCTGAATGTTTATAAAGGTAAACTAACAGAATCACAGAATCTTCTAGGTTGGAAGGGACCTTAAAGATCATCTTGTCCAACCGTCAACCTAACTGACAAAAATAGACACCCACACAACAAACAAGGAGCATCATCACTAAACCATACCTCCCAGCACTTCATCAACCCGTCTTTTGAACATCTCCAGGGATGGTGCCTCAACCACCTCCCTGGGCAGCCCATTCCAATGTCTTATAACCCTTTCAGTGAAAAAATTTTTCCTAATATCCAGCCTGAACCTCCCCTGGTTTTTTTTTGAAAATATAAATAAAAAAAAAAAAAAAAAAAAAAAAAAAGCAGTACTCCATTCTTCTTTGTCCAGCACCAAACCAGGTGCTGCTCTGGAGGGCACCCTCCAAAGACATCACTTAAGGCGCAACAGTAAACTGAGCAGTATTTACACCATTTGCTTGACTACACCTTTCCTTTCACCATCCTATCGTCACCCTCCCAAACATCACTTAGTAGTTAAAGCCAGTTTTACCAGTAAACAGATGAGAAAAATCAGTTGCTTCCACAGATACGTGCTTATGCTATTGTACGTGTGACGTTACGGCACCGGACACACAACGACGACGCTTTCGCAACCACTATTCATTAGCTCCACTAATTTGACAGCATTTTCCAGTGACACGCCAGCCAAAGTTAATTTGTTGAATTTTTTAATTTGCTAATTTGTCAAATTTGTTAATTGCTCGGTAGCCTGCTCTGAAAAGAAGGAGAAACCAGAACTTGAACTTGGTCTTATTTATTTTTATTAAGAGGGACAATCTCTCTTAAACCTGAAAGCCAGAAAAATGCCTCGTCCAAAATAATCAGATATAAATAATCAGATCAGGAAGAAAATTATCAACAACACAATCTCATAAAAATAAAACCTGCACTTCCTACAAAGACATGGGAAGTTAATTTTCAAGACCAGAACAAGCAGCCATCCTTAATGCTTTTATTTCAACTGATACTTTAGAATAGCTCTTTATGCCTCATTTTACTCAAAAAAAAAAAAAAGGGGGTGTGGGGGAAATAATATGAAAACAACAGGGAGTCAGTTGAAAATCATTACTGAGTAAGGTTTGGCTACCTACCATAGGCAGCAATTTTGCTTTTGAACAATGACTCAGATCACTTACCAGACTCCACTTCAGAAAATGAGGACCAACCAACCCCACATCTCACTTCTCTGCTCCCAAAATGAAAACCTTAGTGGTTTGGGTTTTGTTTTTTTTTTTGCTAATACATACTGATATACCAGGGAAAGGAATAACTAACCCTAAATGTGCATTAATTGCTGGCTACTCCTTTAATAAAACATAGTTAAGGCTAAAGTCCAACTTAAAGTTTCTTGTATTAGAGCATCAGTTAAATGTTGCAGGTGTAGTACTCGTACAGCCTATGCCCGTTCCCAGGCAGGTTTTTCCCTGCAGCCTTTTTACTTTATCCAGTCAAGTTGTGTCCCATTTCCTGCCACTCTAATTGTCAAGAAGTCTCTAAATACCTAAAGTTAGTATTTTCTTTCAAGGTCAACTTAAACCTTTTTCATCCATCTTTAATGAAAGTAATGGAACTTTGACAAAATGCGAGGAAGCCAATTTAAAAAAAAAAAATAATAAATTTATAGTCTTTCTTCCTTTCAAGCAAAAATCCATATAATCTGGACACCCACCACTGTATGAACAGACAAATGCACGTGGTGCATAATATAAAGTTGGGATACTTTAATTATTTAACTGCTCTTAGCCACTTTCCTCTGGCTAAATAACCTAGGAAATGGGATTGTTGTTTGTTGTACCTCAAATAATGCGAGTTTGAAGGGATACCAGAAAGTTTCTCTGTCTTGAATCCACTAGACTGTCTCATCTCATCACCATCCTTTTAGGAGAGATAATTCATCTGCAGCCAACTCACTGGTAGGAATTTGCAACAGCCAAGTGCCCCAAAATAGCATCTCTCAGCTGTCAATTAAATCAGAGATCCATGGCTTCAGCATTTCCCAAAGCCAGCATTAGGTTGCTAAGGTGCTACGTAAGGAGGTTTGTATGATACTTTGGGAAACAGATGTGAGAATTACTGGAGAACTAACCCACTAAGCCCACCCAGAGCCGAAAGCCTACAAACTCCATGCCACATGGACCTACCTCCTTCAGTTCCACTTCCATGAGAACCTCTGCACTGCCCCAGCTGCTACAGGGTAAATGTAGACAATTTCAGAGATCTTTTAAAATGCAAAAGAACTAACCAATACTCAAGACTCTTCCTTTGTATTTCCAAGCCCCACAGATGGAAACTGCAGTCTGCAGTCCTGTTTGTCATTTTGTTCTGAGTTGCACCTCTCAAACTGCACCCAGGAATAAGATCTGCTATTTCACAAATGAACAAACTCAAGTGCAAGGTTATGTGGAAAACTTGCCATAAGAGCTCTACCATACTTCCTGTGACTCAACACATTGTCCCAGATTTTCTGGCAATGGTCAAGTCTTCATCAATGAAGAAAAAAAAACCTATTTTGAAGACTATTTTTTTAATTGCAAAAAGTTCCAGAAGTTTAATGAAAGAAGCAACTATTTCTGAAGAAAAGACACAGACAGTAGAACATTTTCAAAGCCTGTAATGGATCACAATTCAGTAAAAATGTACTGAAATTGATACATAGAAAATCTTGAGTTTGAAGGGACCATAAGGATCATCTAGTCCAACTCCCTGCTCCTCGAAGGAGCCTAAATGTACATAGCTTTACATAACTGTAAAATATTTCAGTTTGCTTTTAAATAATCTTAAAAAAAATTAATTATGACAATAAATAGGAATAATCAATGCAGCTTTAAGAAATTGTGCAGAGTGAACATCAAAACCGTTGCATGATGTATCTTCTGAATCTCTTATGACCCAAGGCTTCGGACTTCAGTTTTTGGCAGTGGATTCCAACAAGTCCTTTGCTTCATTGATTTTTGTTGCTAAGTAAGGTGATCCACCTGAGAAGAAAAAGGGGAAAGGAATACCATTTACACATCAGCATTAAGTATCAAGCTCCTTCACTCGCAGGACCCCCTTATTAATCCCTTTTATTAGCTCCTCCTTCCTAAATAAATCCTTTTCATACAGCTGCTTAAAAAAATGACATTGATATGAAGTAAACTAATTGATAAGGAATGATGAGAAATGTAATCAAAACCGAAGTCGGTGAAGAATAACGCTGAATAATTTTTCTCGGAGAGAAAACTGAAATAGCTTTTACATTGGTGTGATTTAGACTTGCAGCGCAACGTTGCTGCAAATGTATGCAAGGTCAGTTGTCTTCAACATTTATCCAAAGCAAATAGCTATTATTTCCACCCACCCCAAAAACAAAGAGGTAAAATATTATAAATAATTTTGACAAAGAATCATTAAGTGCGTGCACACACACACACACGCCCCCCCCCCCCC
>NW_015094510.1:13056752-13091819 GCF_001431845.1 Calidris pugnax | reverse complement strand
CCACCCCCCCCCCCCCCCCCCCCCCCCCCAGCCACTCCTGTGCTAGACGCCTGGAATTACCAGCCAGAAACCATCACATTAAAGCTATTTAAACATGGTTTGCCTTCTAACTTCTAGTCCTGAACACTGTCATTGCTTTACGCTCCATCTAACAATCCGATTACAGTTCAGCGCTCTTTTTGTGTTTGTTTTTTTTACTCTCCCCTCGAGTGCCAACCATCTGCCTACAGTCACCAAAAACAACATTACAAGGTCTGTATCAGTAACTTACCACCTACTGCAACACACCTATATATTTTTTTTTGCATGAAAATACAATTACAGCAGTATTGTGCACTGAATAACCTTTCCTAAGGCATCTGTTCAATCATAATTTTCCATTCATCATTCCATTCATTCAATTCTATTCCGTTTATCAGAAAAGACAATGATAGAAGAAACACGCAGAACTAGTTGTAGATACACGTGGCAAGGATTGCTTAAAGACTTCTTTAGGGCATTCCTGCAGGAATCCACATCATTATGAAGTCATTTCATGGTGTAATAAAATAACTGGGAAAAGGAATGAAGTTCTCTTGCTCATGTCCTTGGTTTGTTTGAATGTAGCCTTAATAGGTAAGACACATCAGAGAAAAAGTGAGGCAGGGCAGGGGAAGGGTAAAGAACTGGCTACTGGAAAAACAAATTATTTTCTTTTTTTAAATCAATTGGCTTTTTAGTCAGGAATAGGATTTACCTATTGCTTCTTTCAAAGAGTAGACAAGAGGATCAAACAAACAGTAAAGACTAAAAACTGCAATAAACAATGCATCCCGAGTAATTTTTAAATGTGCATTGATTTTCTACCTGTCTAGAGTGCAAGATCTTAAAGTAAATTCAAATCTGCTAGAAGTGTTTTCACTACATTTACATCCTTAAGTGCCATATTAATTTTGTAGCCCTCCAATGAGAGAAAATTCAATCTCATGATTGCCTAAGTGTTTGTTTATAATTAGGGCAAGTCCAAAAGGCTTCTCCTCCTCTTTTTTTCTGTCAGCAAATATTCTTTCATAAAATTAGTAACTGATAAGGTAACACACAATGTATCAATACAAAAACACTTTAAAAGTGAAGTGTAAAGGTTAATAAGCAACCATTTTAGTAGTGTTTACTGGGGGAGTCATTATGCAAACTTCTACGTATTTCTTATTTATTTCTACTAATTCTTCCCTTGACATTTTGGATCTCAGATAATGTATGTAACTTTAGATCTGGAATTGTTGCCTTTCTTCTATCAACTCCAGCTGGTAAAAATATTATTTTAAAATAACATTCTAACGTTGAATGTTATTTTTAAAACCACATCTGAAGAAACCACAATATATACACAAGCAAACAAGTCTCCCTGTGATGCCACGTGTTCAAGATTACTCCAGGCTCCAGCTCTGCAGCTTAAGACATTACACAAGATATTTTTTTCCAGGGCCGTGCCAGAAGAGCTGCAGGGGCAGCACAGAGGCACAAATCCCTTCCAACTGGTGCTCCTACTGAGAAAATGCTCCATCTTAATAGCACACAGGGGGGCTCACTACATCCATCCAGCCCTACGCTGCGCCCAGCTGCAGGTGCATTACAGCTCTAAGCGTGGGTCGTTAAAATGTACGATCTCCCTAACAGGAACTGCCTCTTTAGGTCTACTCAACGTCCCCACAGAGATCCATGATTCTGGTTCACATCTCTAAGTTACTGCTACAGTAAATTCAGAAGTTCATTATCAAAAAATTTTGACCTAATAGGTACTCTAGTGGTTAAGAGGCCTCTGACCATCATAATATATTAGAAATGCAGAAGAGAATTTCTTTTTCTACGTGTGCACAGCTAAAAAACATGTAAAAAATGTAAGCATGAAATTGAATAAGCAGGACAACTTTAGAACTAAACTGAGGGGTGAAGGCAACAAAGAAAAGCATCAACTAAACACTTTCCAGAGTCAGTGGTCACAGTTATTTCTTCATTTTCTTAAATTGGGGTGCTGGCAGGGAGCCCTGTAATTCTGTCAAAAAGATATAAAAACCCGCCCATTTCCCCTTTTGACTTCTGAAATACAGTGCAACTCTTCACCATCTGTTATTTTAAAGTAGAAACAGCAATGAACATATGGGCTTTCTTTCTCAACCAGCTGTAGTGTAGTTAAAGTTATAATAATAGCCTTTCTGTAAGATAAATTCACATTAAAAACCTGGCCAGTGAAGCAACAATGCCCAGCTTTACGTTTTCTCCAAGTGGATTCCAGGAAGTCTGAAACTGGTCAATGATGTACCCAGTGACTGCAGAGCATTTCCCACAGAAAGCTACTTTCATACACGTGACTGGTCCATCTCAGTTCAAAATAGGAATCTCAGTTTAATATAAAAATCTCATAGTTCATTTTTTCTTATTTTTGAGTAAGGTCTTTTTAAAGTGTGGAGCCCTGATCCCTGAGCTCACACCTTTAACTGAAGCAGCACAAGTCTAGAATAAACAACCTTAAAGAAAGATGGGTAGAACTGTGGTTCATAAAGCCTAGTTTATCTGAGAGAAGACACACAGAAGCTCAAGTCTATAAATAAACAACATACATTTGCACTCAGTCTGGTTATTTATATAATCAGTAAACTTAACGGATCTCATTTAAACCCTTCCTTTCCAGCCTTGGTTAAGAAAAATAAGAATTATTTACCTTTATCAGGATGATTCAAAATCATGATTCTTCTATGGGCTGTTCTGATTTTGGCCTTGCCAGCAGACGGACTGCAAAAATAAATTGAAGTGCTTACCATAAATGCCACTGCGCTCAGGCTATAAATTAACAGTTTACACTGGCTTCAAAAATAATTAAAACTTGAGATTTTCACCATCTTGTGGACAAAACATAAAACTGCATCTCTGAGGAAGTAACAATAACAAAGGCATGTAAGACACACCAAGAAAGACATTTTTAAAAAGCCTGTGTACTTGAGACATATAAATATCTTTCAGGTTGTTTCGTTGTTTTTAAATTTTTTTTAATGTAATTTGTCCATTCATTTACAATAAAAAATTTAGAAAAAAAATATCAAAACAGTCAAAACCACCCAGCAGTTCTAGAGCGTATCTAGGTGGATATTCTTATCATTAAACACCAAACACATTTTTTCCTCCTAGAAAATAAATATTTATATAACCAGCAAGAAAAACCGAAATATTTCATATTATCACATTATATTCTACTGTTAATATTTTCATAGCTGCTATAAGTAATTCTTCTTTCTGCTGAGGCATGAAAAAACCCTTGTATTTGTTATTTTTGCAAAGCTGTACAATGTATTACATGCAAGGGACACGCTGATTTACAAGTGCTACATAATGTCGTTGCCTTCAATGACATTGAACTCCAATGTACTTGGCCTAAATTAAATATGTACCTTACCAGACAAATGACCACTTATGGATGCAGGATGCCAAGACAGTAAAACTATCGTATGCAAAAGGACAGTTTGAATGGTTTAGTTTTTCATAATTTGTTACCATGCAGAAATGAAGCAGTGTTTTCCACTTCAGGTGACTTCTTAATCAGTGATGATTCAATTAATTAATCCTTTTGTAGATATGGTCTGAATGCAAGGTATCAGCCGAACTACATTACCGAGGTAAACAATCTCTAATTATTATTCTGTCACGGGGAAATTAGGGTACGTTGCAAAAATAGTTCCTAGAACTGCCTAAGAAAAGAATACTTCAGTAACCCAGAAAGTAAGAATTAAATGGAAGATGAAAGGCCTTTAACTATATAAATTCAAAAATGAAACAATTTCTTATTAGACAGCTAAAAAACCCCATCAGCTATATTTTGATTTGCAAAGCTGTTGTTTAATAATAACAGAGGGAAGTTGATATACCACATTTAGAAACTCAGATGGCCAAAGCGTAACTGTGGAAAAGCCGCAGTTGCATATTATGGAAAATCATACAGTTCTGCTCCAAGAAGCAACTGTGAAACTGGTGTTTTACGTCAAATTTGCTTAGTTTATGAGATACTGCTTATCCCACAGCCAGACTGGTCTCTAAAGACTCTAAATCACTACCAAAAGACCCTTTAATGTCAAAATCACATTCTGGCTGATGTTACAACATCATGCTGCCTTCTGACATCACCGACTTTCTTCTGATTGAAAAGTCTATCATCTTGGTGGGAACAGTCAAAACGCTGGAGGTCAGGGGGACCTGGAGAGGCTGTAGCAATGGGCTGACAAGGATCCTTCACAAAATTCAACAGGAACAGAGGCAGAGAGCAGCACCTGGAAGGAAGAGCCCCTCACAGTGCTACAGGCTGAGGACTGTGGGGCTGGGGAGCAGCTCTGCTGAAGGGGACCCATGACACAGCAAGAACAAGAGCCAGCAGCGTGCCCTGGTAGCAGAGGACATCAGCCTGGTGAGCTGCGTGAATGGCAGCGCGGTCACTCGGTCAACAGAAGCAGCTGTTCTCTACTCGGCCAACCACATCTAGCTGTTGCATCCAGTTCTGGGGCCTCTGTGCAGAAAAGACAGTGGCCAACCGCACCAGGTCCACCAAAGACCACCAGGAGCGGCTGGAGCACTCATCCTTTGAGGAGAGGCTGAGGGAGTAGGGCTTGTTCAGCCTGGAGAAGGGAGGGCTGCTGGGGGACCTCACAACAGGTCCTAGCATCCCCAGAGAGGTCATAAAGAATATGGGTCCAGGCTCTCCACAGTCATGTATGGTGGGAGGTTGAGGAAAAGCGGGCACAAATTGAAAAGGGAGGTGCAGGCTGGAGATAATTCCATTTCACCCCAAAGACAGTCCAGCAGTGACACAGGTTACCCAGAGAGGATGAGCATTCTCCATCCTTGGGAGTCTTTCAAGACCCATGGAATAAAGTTCTGAGCAACTTGCTCTGACTCCATAGGTGGTCCTGCTTTGAGCAGCAGGTACAACTAAAGACCCCTTGCAGTCCCTCCCAACTTGAGTCTAATTTTTTTGTCATTTATGTTTTAAGAATAACGATTAAAATTTAACTTAGGCTTATATATAATTTTGTACATTAACAAACAAACATTTCATTTGGAAAGAAATAGTTTCATGAAGGAAAAGGGACAATACAGAAAATTTTATTCATTTTTATTTAGGATCTTAACTTACGATTTTCATACATTCTCTAACTTCAGAAGTTCAGTGTTAGGGATATGAGAGCTGTAACCAGTTATACTTAGGACAGCTATATTTTGCTAGCATCTGTTTTGTCTCATGTTTGGAAAACAAGTTCTTAAGATTTCCACCTCCCGTGTCATTTCAGACATTGCCCCATCTCTCCCCTCAGCAGTTCCTTCTAACAGAGTAAACCATTATTAACATTATTGCGATGTTCATACCGAATTTCAGTAATCAGTGCTGCTGCGTAACAACTAATGCAAGAACAATAAAACTTAAAATTAGTCAATATTTTCAATACAGTGCTTTGTAGCTTTGGACACCTTTTAGATAGTTTAAATAAAAATAATGCACATGCATGTTTCTACCAAACCCCTTGCAATCTTACAAGATGGTTATTAAAGAGTAACATTTGGAATGTGTAATGGGCCAATATATTTGAAATTTAAAAGCTACCATTAAATGCTCACCTTTATCATGGCTCGTATTTATTATTTATTATTTATACTGTGCATACTCAGCACTTGAAATAATGAAGAAAGTCTTCGCCTCAAAATTTAATATGACTTGGAAGTGATGACACAGAGGACAAGTGTTACAATAATAAGATCATGGCCTAGACAGATCTAGTTTGCATATTTGTGTATACCCTGGCATTTTCCTTAACACTTCAAAACCCACTTGGTTTTTTTTTGGTGGCATATATATATATATATATATAAAATAATACAATAAGCAGTGAGTTAAAATTGGTCTAGAAAAGTGTTTTTTAACAATGTGAAAATTTCCAATAATGATGTTAGCCATGCTTCTACACAATTAAAGGCCCAATCCTTTAAACATTAGGAAGAACTTTCCTCAAGTCTGATTAAGTTTTGATATTTGCAAGACTCAGTCTCACTGTTCCCAGTGCAGACTCAAAGTATTAAAATTAAAAATTAAAGGGGACTGATTTCAGATGTGATGAAACTTCAGCCTTGTAGATGAGCAGTGTTCAGGCAAGACATTGCCACTGTAAACACACTTTAATAGGCTGCAGTGTGCTGCTCTGGAATAGCACTGAATTTGCCCTTATAAAGGGAAAATGTTAAACCATTATCAAACTTGAAGGCCAAAGGAACTATTTCTGAAAACCATTCCTACAGATCTCTTCTTCAACATGCAAGCATGAAATATTTCAAATAAATGTAATGTTTTATTTTACCATTTCTTACAATGAATGCTAAATCTGCATAATTTCCATTATGTTAGGAAGTAAACACAAATACCACACCAAAAACTGGATTTTATTTCACCTATTTTCACTATCTGAAATAACTTCTTCTGAGGATAATTAAAACCATCCTCCTTTCCTTTTTTTCAACCTTAAAATTCAGAACTGATCTAAAGCATAAATAAGAAGTATACTACTTAAGGTCAGCTCTGCTCCTCTCATCTGGAAAGCCCTCAAACTCATGGCCAGCTTTACAGAAAACACTAAAGGTACGTGCTACCATCGGCCATCCAAATGTTTTTGAAAAAATCCATTGAATACTCAGCCTGGAAATTACTTCCCATACCTACTCAAAATGATAAGTGTCTCCAAGTACTTTTGTTTGGAATACATTGCAATTTTTAAAATCCAAACAAATCAGAGTGGATAAAGAAAAAAAATAATATTACTGACTTATGGAAAAAATGAGCAAAAATGATTTGTTTTCCTTATTTATTAATATAATCTACACTATTACTTATCTCAAGGGGTTTTTTGGAGACCAGGCCACGTGATGGTGCTAATTAGCACAGTATGTGCTATTCTGATTATTTCTAGAGCACCAATTCTCCACTGCAATATGTTACCATGCCTTCAAGCCAAACACAAGTTGCATGCTTTATTAGCATTTTACTGTTTGCTTTTTAGCTTAAGCAGAATATTAGAATGGTTTATAAGCCATTAGAAGTCTTTTAAAAAAAAAGTTACGATTTTAGCAAGCGTATTCCACATTCTCACAACATGCATTTTTTTTCATTCAATACTTACCAAACAAAAACACACTAATGCAACATACCTACCTTACACCTAAAATAAGACTAGCTTCTCGCCTACTCATTTTCTGTTCAAATCCTCCTTTATAGTGCAATGAAAGACTCTAAAAAGAAGAAATGGATAACAAGCAATAATTAGTTTAATGTACAAGGTGCCAGGACCTAAATCGTATATATATATGACCTCATTCAGAGCTTTACATTCATCTATAATTTATTTCGAAGGCATGGAATGACTACAAACCAGATACTATGAAAGGACTTCTCCTGAGTATTAATACATACAAAAACTGACTTAAAAATAACTATCTGTGTTTTTATAATCTTCTACTTGTAATAAGAGATATTAATAGCTCCAACCATTAAAATCCTGCCTTCAGGCAAAAGAGTCCAGAATCAAAGTACATACTAGCATAGAGTGGTACAGGGTGTGTGTGTGTTGGGGAGAGCAGGGGAGGGAAAGGGGGAAACTTGTTTAGAACTGCTGTACCACCACAATGGAAAACAGCAAAAGTCAAAATACTATGGCATCCAAGGAATTAGGGACAATCACTCTAAAGTCCAAATATTTATACAAAGATAGTACGTAAAAACAACAATAGAAGGATAAGAACAGATAAATGTAATGTACTGATGAAGAGTCAATATGCTTTTTCACATGAAGAAATGTTACTTCAAAAGAAGTGTATCAGGAATTCTTTGAAGGAACTCTGAAAAAATAAATCAAAAGAAACAAACAAACAAAAAAAAGGCTTAGCATAGAGCCACAACCTCTATTTCAGGAAATCACCGAGCTGCAGAACAATGGAAAGTAGCAGAGTATATGGGGAAATCCCAACCAATTTTCGCCTTTACATCCTTCCATAGATACCAATGACTGATGATGATCAGATAGAGGATCTGGGGTTAGTTTTTTTAAACTCATTGCCACATGAGACTTTAGCTGCTGTTTTAAGAAGGGGAGAAAAAACACACATGGGAAAAGAACATTAAAAAGAAGATGGCAACGAGAGTAAATCATTACAACAATTAATTGTCATAGGGAATGCATTGAAAGTGTATTTGTCAACCATAAATATATTTTTAATTTTTTAAAAAAGAAAAGTTACTGAACCACCACAGATGGCTAGTAATGATCAATGTAAATGTGTCTATAAGAAGAACTAAGGACTATCCCATTGCTACACAAATAATAGCCTAAGCTGCACAAGTCCCAGAGGCAGCAGATGTAGCTCCAAGACAAGCTGCCTTTGGGAACTGGCACAGAGAAATCACTCAACGAGAGTGAAGTTTCCTTCCTCAATGCCAAACCTATCAACTGGGGGGAAAAAAAAAGCTTCTTTTGTTGCTATCAAAGGGAAGTCTGGCCCGAGACTTGAGATTATTTTTAAGTGTTCCTTTTCCCCCAAGTAAAACTGTGCCTGGCCCTTAATAAAACACTTTTCTCACTAAATATATGCATTCATATTCAGTGAAAATTTTGCCTTATGTTTACACAGACTCTCTCTTAAGCAATTTCAAAACCATTAGAGCATTTAAAGGGCTCTGTCTATGATATCTAAGCAAAGCCTTTAAGCTTAGAAGTGACACTCACCCAAAAGCATGGTTCAGAAATACTTCACCTATTGCTAACATGAAGTCACACAAAACCACGGAAAAGATTTTTTTGGTCTTCTACTGTGGTCCAAAACTAATTTTATCTTTCTTCCCATCCCAAACCATACCTGGTAGCATTACAGTAGTGGTTATTTCGTGTATAAAAGCTGAAGCAACGGTGGCCCAGTCGTGCCTGCAACAAAAATCTGTTGAGGAACTGCTGCTGAAGCTACAGGTTAACACAAAGCAGGTCAGTGATGGTGCACATCAACATTAGAGGTTAGATCATGTAATACTAAGGGAGCACACAGGGTTTCTCTAGTCCTCCGAGAGGAAATTGTGCTAATGATTTAATGGCTACCAGATAACACCCTTGAGGAGGCAGAACTGCACAGAAATTTGCAACGATGCTGAATAATTACTACAGCCAGGAGAGAAAAGCAGACTTTAATGTCCTCTGAAAGATCTTCCCGAACTTCTCCCAAAGCAGCTTAGGTGCAGATGGAGTCCTAAAAAGGTTAATTCTTCTCTGCCCTTCAACTCTGGCATAAAACTTTAATACAGGAGGACACTGGTTCGCTACTCATTTAGAGAAGAGCAGTATTTAAATTACCTCTAACACAGCTGGTCTCTGTTCTCACTAGATTTCATTTAAAATACTATTTGAAATAAGAGAACAGGGAGGTACGGCTATAGGCTTAAATTCAGAAATACTTTCTCATGTTTTTAAAGCCTACTTCCTTGACACTGTTCTAACCCCAGGAAGCCTTGATTCAGTTCACTTCCAAGAGGAATGAAAAAAGAAATTCTGTTGTCTATGTCCTTTGGCATAAAAGCAAAACCAGTTTGTTGAATCGCTCATCAAGAAAAAACATTTTCTTCTCAGAAGTGAAGCACGTAGCAAGAATAATCAATTCTTAAATTAAAATCTTGATCTTAAACAGAACTTAAAGCAAAAGGAAATTAGACATAAAATCCATTTTCCCCATTGGTTAGAGTAAGATGAAGAAACACCGAGTCCTCATTTTAGGAAACTAGAAATTTGCCAAGATATTTCCTAATGAAAGAACTTTTGCATGCTGTTCAAATTAAAGCATTTTTTCCCCCTTAGTTTTAAATTCTAAGTAATGGCTGCAATGAAATGGAACAATACTCACGGTATTTTTCTGTTACAAGACCTCAATGAGTGGGCAGCTCTAAACACTTGATTATTTATTAGCTACGACTTTTGCAAACAAATTCTTTATTGGAAAAAAATCACCTAAATTATTTCTCCATTTCTTCATACTATTTGGCGTGTGGGGAGTGGCTATCGTTTAATTTACTTCATTTCCTTGCATTTCCTTCATGCCCTTGCATTACTGTTTAGCAACTTATGTAAGCAAATTCTGTTCCTGTACAAATGCTGTGAATAGGTTTGGGGTGAAGGGAACAGAAAATGACTGTATTTGCCCTGCAAATGTCTATTCACTCACAAGTTTTCACAAAAGCAGTCAGCTAAGAAAATCCAATCCATTTGGACCGAAATATCTTCAAGATGCTTCTCCTGGCATAGCACAGAGAAAGCATCATCATTGTTTCCATGCCAGGTAAGAGATATTCAAAGAGCCATAATTGAGGCCATATATCACATTATATGAAGCAGTGAAGTCTATGTGTTGTGTCACCACCAATACAGTTCTCCACAGAAAAGAAGAAAAAAAAAATAAGAAAAAAAAAGTACATACAATACAGGAAGAAAAAAAATATTCCAATAACAAACTATTTAGAAGCTGTGTTATAATATAACCTATAATTTACTAAGATCAACTTTAACTTCCTTAACTTTAGTTAGAAAAAAATTATAAAATGGACTGCAAATTGCATTATTCTCTGGAATTTTTATTTTCAATGAGGGACAAGAGAGATGGTCACTACCCTTACCGTCTCAATTCAGAACTCTTGATTCTGAGCAGAATCAGATCCAGTAAGGGAAAGAGAGCAAAAATTCTCTGATAAAGTGCTATAGAAGAGATACTTTTCTTCTGGAACACAGAATTTTCAGGATTGTGAGATTTGCGTATTTTGACTTCATTTTGCCTAGAATTGCTGTTTCTATCTTTGATGTCTTCTGTCTTTCAACCTTCAATATCAACAATGCAACAATGAAAGGTAATGAATGCTACTGAAATATTTCCTTTTTTTAATTTCACATTTTAAGAAAATAGTAACATAATTAACAGTATTAATGTCTGAGTGTCCTGGTTTGAGGGGCCAAACCACGACAGGAAGAAAAGCCAAGTGACTACTTGGCACTCTGAACCTTCTCCTGGCAACAGACTCTTGTCACTGCAGACAGAAACAAAACAGTGTCACTAGCATTTGTGACACCAGTAACAAAACTGGGCTCAAACTAAAAAAGCATTTCTCTGGAAACGAGCATTATGACTTGTCATAGAAAGGAAACGACAATGTTTCATTCTACGCCTTTCTCCACTGAAAAAAAATAGATGGTAGGAAACTTCAGGACTAAATTACAGCAGCATTTACACTTCATATTTAAGAATATATATTTAAGTGTCATAAGTTCAAGTTAAATGAGAGGTAGAAATTCAGAATAAAACATAACACTTTTACTTGCATTTACTTACTGTTTTTGACTAAAACATGAGTGCGGTTGTTGACTGTACATGTTATTTACTTAGCTAAGTAAATAGAGAGTGTCAAATACTCAAGATACAGCAAGGAAGCATTTTAAACAATTCACTTCATAATTGCTCAACTTGACCTTACCCAAGTCATTTATTAGTGAGCAGGAAGAAAGGATAAACAGCATCTGGATTACTTTGTGTGACTGCAACCAACACAAACTGTGATTCCTATTGCAAATGGCAACAGAGAGGAGAGAATTGACAATGGGGGGAGGAAGAGTGGGGGCTTACAAAGAGAACAACCTAGCTTTTAAATAAGCAGCTGCTTCACAGTCTTTCAAAAAAAAAAAAAAGAAAAAAAAAAGGAGGTGATAAGGGACAGAGATTGCTTCTAGAAAGCTAAAGTAACCACTGAAAAATATAGTGGCTAAGTTAGGTGTCTCCAAACACCACAGGAAACCAGCAAAGTAACACTAAGCCTAGACACTAAACTTTACATGAGATCCTTTTTCCAGTAAGCACAGGTAGAAGCACAAACTGCTTGGTTTCCATTCTTGGCATATTTTAGAGGGCAATATGTGTAAAGAAACTTGATGAAGGTGCTAATCCACAGATCATACTCAGCAGCTTCAAATTCCCCAAACAAAATCAAATAAAGCCACTAAAATAAGAAGTTTGGACAATAAGCACTTACACAGGATCTTTGTACCTACTATTTTGTCCACTGTTTTAAAGAAAAATTATAAATAGGTAATAATTGATTGTTAAGGGGAAACAAAAAAAAAACCTTGGCAAAAAATGCAATCTAAGAAAGTAGTAGCTGTAAAGTAGTAAAGAACAAATAATCTTGGTTGAGAATTACAAAAGAGTCTTAAATTTGGATTATGATTGTAGAAGAAAATCATTATCATTACCCTTACAAATGTAAAGCTGACAAATACATACAGTTAATAGCAAACCAGAACCGAGAGTTTTTACTGTCTTTAGCAGATCTCACGTTACACTGAAAACTTCTGTTTTCAAGTTCAGAAATAGAATAAGAGAGATATTGTACTGGAGATCCACATACAATTCTGGGCTGTAAGACAGGATGCAAAAGCAGACAGAAGATGCAGCTCCAGGGACTAGGAAAATTGAGAATGCAGAAGCTCCTGGGTTGCTCTTTATGGTTGTTCATGAATTCTGAAGGACTCTGAAAGTCACTGTGGTAAAAATGAGATAGGCCTATAATGAGCTTGGCTCAGCTACGATACCAGTTACTGAGGGGTACAGTTTCCTAGGAACAGACACCTCTCTGTGCAGTACCATGTCATACTTCAATGTGCTAAAAAGAGTCAGTGCCTGCTTTCTTATGTGAACATGTCTGAATTTAGATTCTCTAGCCTGTATCGACAAATGGATAGATGAAGAAATGCTGGAGTAAAACTGCTAAGGAGGGAGGGTGAAGCACTGCCTACTCTGAAGCCACATGTCCTTACTGCTAGCTACTTCTAAGCAAGCCTGCAAGTCAGACTGTATCCACAGCATAGGAAAGCAATTTCATTTGCAGAACCTAAAGTTCCCTCTGCTGTTTTGGCAGGTAACTTGTGAATCACTCAAAAAATCACTGGAAAAAAAAAAATAAATTGGTGTTGGTCTCACAACTGCAATGCAATAGAGGGACAGAGAGTAAAAACTGATCCAGGAGCACCATTTCTGGCTGACAGACATCGCAATTAAGAACAAGCATGGACCAGCCCCAAGAGGACAGCCCGTGTTTCGAGCCTTTCTCTCCCCAGAAAGCTTGCATTGATCAAGCTTGCAGCTACAGCACATGAACACAAAGTCCAGATTGACGAATGAATTTGGACCCTAGCATCTTGTCTATATACTGCATATGCAGTATACAGACAAGTTCTGCGTTGCAGCTGGCCCCACATAAATAGATACAATTCTAATAACCACTTTAAAAAAAAACAAGTTATCGTCAATATATTTTTCAGGAAATAAAAATCTGCAACAACTACTCCGTCAACACCTTCACCCATCAGCATCAAGATGGGCACTGTATTCCTTCCACTGTGGATAGGTATTCACAGACTATGAACTCTGAAAGAATGCACTGTCACAAGCAGACATCTACCTCATTGGGAATTACTTTAATCAACCAGGAATGGAACATATTTACTTATTCACTAGAGTATAGTATAGCCATTGAAGCGAAAAGTAAATGCCCTCAAATATTCCCTACATATACTCCTCTCACTACACTCTATCTCTTGATTGCCTCATTATTGCATTTTTAAATATGTATGGCAAAACAAAGAACAAAACCTTGGTTAAAAGTTCAAATTATGTGGGCAAGAAAGAAAATGACAACCCACATGTGAACAAGAAAACAAGGTCCCCTATCTCTATGGCAACCTTTCCTAGAAGTTTATCAATTTGTCTTCCTGATTTTTAACACTGTATCTGATTGAATTCTTTCATTTTCAGCTTCTTGAAATGAAACTGCATGTCATCACTTTGTAATCTCTAGGAATTAGCTATTTTCTTACAGTGCACTTCAACAATTTATCATGTACTTACTAGCAAGGAGTTCTGAAACATGGAACGTTACCAGGAAAATCAGAACTGTTTATCAAACTCACAAACATCTTCTGACATATGGTTATTTAAAATATACCAGATATTACACCACAACATACATAGGAAGGAGTGACCTGGAAAAAAAATAATCTAACTGGCACTTACCATATTTGACATAAAATGTCTCCTTTCTAAATTCTTGAAAATAAAAAAACATAAATTTAGCATAAAGTAACCTCTACACTTACAGAAGTTGAAATCCTCTTTGCTGTCTCTGTAATTGCCTGCTCCAATGGTTTCCAAAGGCGGAAAGCATAACGACCTGAAAAAGATAGAAGTTTAATGAAATTACAGCCAACAGTCAGTAAAAGGAAGGGAAAAAAAAAAAAGTCTCCAACTTATGTTCATCAGCTTACATCAGAATTTTTGTTTAAAAAATAATAAAAAAATAAAAATCCTTCCTTATCAATCTTTTGTCTCATATACTTGCTGTATGGTTACTGCTGCACTTTACTGCTTTTCAAGATGTTCCCTCAACAGCCATTTTTGGATTCTTCCCAGCCAAAGTCCCACAGTGAATTTGCTATGGTTTACATTTTCCAATCTTTGTACTACTGGGGGAGGAAGGAGAAGAATTTAATATACTTCATCTGAAAACACAGTCATGGACTGCAAAGATCCATTGTGTTTGCTCACAAAATAAATAGATTTAAATGCATTTCAATATGATAAATGAAGATATCTGCCTTCTGAACTTTAAGAAAAAGGGCAATATGAAACATTAGCTTCAGATATAAATTATTTATAAAATACTGTTCAAAGGTTATAGCTTCAAAAAAGAAATCTATGTAGTACGTGTTTCTTGCTGTGATGTTGTATGCTTAATCACATATTTTGTAAGTACTGCATTTTTTATTTTGTTACAAAAAGAGGATCTTCTGGGATTCAGAGCCATTCCCCTCCCCACCAGCAGTGAATGTCTACAGCTAGGAAAGGCTAGAGGGAACTCTATTAGACTGTGTTCCTAGAAGTACAAAGCAGGTCTATCAACTTCAGAATCACGATCTCTGTGATGTTACTAGAGGATTTTCCCTGTAAGGGCTCTCTCCCCAATTACTGTTTTGATTAACTATTCATTAGTAATGTAACTTTACAATTACACACAATGGAAAAATGTTTCAAAACATGTCGCTCTGCTTCATTCAAATAGCATCTTGATTTCATTTTCAAAATATGCAACGTGTCCATAGGTCCTTGTAGTCGTCTAAGTCTGTACCTTCTGTTAACACAGAAGTTAAAATCCCTGTTAATATCACTGCTGAAATGCTGTGCTGTAGTAATGTACTACTTCTCTGCCTTCTTAATGCTTTCTGCTCTGTGCTAGCTGTTATTAATTCTGCAGCCCAACCAGCAGAAGAAATTTTAAGAGCATTCCTCTTCTGCTCACACACACACACAGATAAACCAACTGCTTAACAGGTCTACATCAAAGATCTTGTCTTTTCTTCCCCTAATCAAAAAAATAAAATAGCTGTACCCACCAAACACCTGCTGAAGTTTGGTGCAACCTGTTAGTCTATTGCATCTGTGCTTGGTGTGTGCAGTTGCACACAGCTGACCATGGCTGCTTTTATACACTGAAAATGATGGAAATTCGATTTGTGTATTTCAAAACCAGAACAGGTTATTGCTACCTAGTCTGTGTAACCCAGAGCGTAAGACCATGTTAAGACCATGCCCTGTATTCAGACTAGAACCCATTTTTCAGAAGAACATACAGGCCAGATGCAAAGAGTTCAGGTAACAAAAAAAGTACTATGGGAACAGTTTAATAAGATAAATCACTGTAGCCACTAACACCTTCTATTTTTCTCTAGTCGAATTTGTCAAGCATCACCTTCACATCACACGATTCTGTCATACTCTTCTGTAATAAAGAGCCCCCACCTTGGAACATGCTATTAAGTAAAAAAAAAGTAAAACTTTCCACATCACACTTTGTAGACTGAACCTTTTAGCTGCTGCCCATAAAACTAGTTTCTCCAGCTGCAACTTTTCAAAAAGTATTTTAGGAAATATGTCACGGATTTTGAAGGGACAGGTCCTACAACTGAACACAATTCTCCACAGTACTCTCAAGCACCTTTCCACTATTTAAATTCATAAAAACTCCATTAACCCTTTTGGAAACAGCAGCTGACATGCAGCAGTTCCACTCTCAGCTGGTAATTTAACTTACCTGCAAATGCAACAGTTGCAACACCAAGTCCAACCGCTATCATGGTTCTGGCCTAGGGCAGAAAAAACAGAAATCAGAATAACGTGCAAATTCTAATTTGAAATGCATGCACTTTTTACTTTAACAGTGAGTATTTCTGATGTCTGACTTGGACACCTCATGTATAATTTATATGAAAGATAAAAGAAAGTTCTGTATTCCACCAGCTATATTACATTTTATAGTTCAGTCCTATTAACCCATGCCAACGTCAGGTTTAACTTGGAATTATCCATTAGTAAATCAGTGAACAAACACTGAGGAAGCAGCTCACTGTATCTAATGATAAGAACACAAGGCAGACAACTGTTCCAGATTACACAAAATTATTTGTGCAGACTAGTTCAACAGAGACTGAAATTATGCTTGTCATAACAGAAAGTATCAATTTATTACAAAAACATGAAGAGCTAAAACAAGAAAAGAAAAAGAAAAAAAAGAGAAGACATTGATATTGCTTTTGGAAAGTCCTTCACTGGGAATGTCATCATGACATTGCTTGAAAAATGGTACTGGAATATTAACTTAAACACTGTACTTGGGCTCACCCAACTAAGACAGACCCCTGATCCCAGCTGACTCTTGGCACTCCTTCAAAGGAGTCAGCCCCATCCCACAGCTACAATGCACCACAAAGGTGCACTGGCATCTTCCATCTTCCACACTTTGACTCATGGAAGCCCCAATAAAGTCATAAAGCCCAGTAACCTCTCCTCAGTATTTAGTGGCAACCACTGGGTGGACTCTACCTTGTAACACAGACAGACTTCTGACAGATTTCAGGCCATGTTCATTATTGGCTAAAATTCACTTTAAGGCTAACTGGACTCTTGGAACCAAACGCACAAAAGGACT
This sequence comes from Calidris pugnax, assembly GCF_001431845.1. Taxonomy (NCBI): domain Eukaryota; kingdom Metazoa; phylum Chordata; class Aves; order Charadriiformes; family Scolopacidae; genus Calidris; species Calidris pugnax. The sequence goes on along the minus strand of NW_015094510.1, from coordinate 13,074,703 downwards.
TGAACATCTGTTTTAGGCAACAGTAAACAGAGGTAGTAACTCCTACCTTTTGCTAAATTAAATCCCTCCAGATGAGGTGTGTGTATTTTCCTATACAGTGCTTGAAGAAAGCCAGGCATCTCAAGAAGGACAATAAGAAATATCTCCATGTTGAACAAGAAGCTGCCGAAAGATACGTAGCAATCCTTCAAGAAGGGACTGAATTTCCACCATTCGCAGAATTCAAGAAGGGTAACGAGGACTGTGAGTGTTGGGGGCATCTCTCTGAAAAGCCTACACGTACACGTAATCTTTGAAACAAATGAAATAAAGCAATCTGTGGCACTACCTGTATTATCATACGAATAATGCCTTGAACTTTGCCCCAGGAAACACGACAAATCAGATCAGGCCTGTTTATCTTGAATTCAAAACATTACTACAGTGAAAATGCTTTTATCACCAGACTGACTCTTCTATATGTGAACTGACTTCTGCATTTATCCAACTTTTTCCAACTCTTCCCCTCATACATTTAACACATTTTCTAACAACAAGCCTGACGGCAGGACTTAAAGCCCGAATTTCAATGCGACTGTCCTAATAACTGGATTTGGAGCCAAGCTGCCTTTGCTACTAAGAGTTGGAAAAAAATGGTTTTAAAGTCTTAAGGAGTTGGCTTAGTAGGGGCTACAACACTGCACAACATAACACTGCAGTTGCCTAGAGGTTTCTAGAAAAAAAGAAACTCATTAACCAGACAGAAAGAGGAGCTCCAAAGTTAAGACTGGGGGAGTTCTGGCCTTGAAACTCTGCCTCTCTATCCCATTTTAGTATCCTAACTCTTTCATCTCAGTGTAGTCTTTAGTCTCAATATTAGCATTCATTTCTGAATGTAAAAATAATGTAGTAGTTTTATGTCTGTTGTTCCTTTCAGTTCCACAAGATTTCCCTTCATCTTTAGACCATGAAAAAAGTAAGTATGCTACCTTAAATGGTAGAGGACATAAAATAGAGAAGCATATTGTTCATCTCCTCACTAAACTAAAACTCTATTTCTTCTCACAAATCAGTTTTCCCAGGCTCTCAATACTCAAAACATTCTAAAAACTTCTTCCAATTCCTCTGTTAAGACACTAACCAGAAACAGCCACAACATTTCTGAAAATATCATAGCCCTACAGAAAGCCTGTATCATTCTGTTCTGTGGTTTGTGACCATGGATTTATATTCAATAGAGATTTTCCTTGACTTATTCAGACTGACAGCAAGAATCTTTTTACTAAGTGGTTTACTAAGTGGTTACAGTCAATTAAGAGCTTAACAATGTATGAAATAGATCACACTAGCAAAAAAAAATAATATTTATTAGCTTGTGCTTGTCAAAATTAAGTTATACCTGCTTTGCCAGCAAAAAGGTGGTTTAAAACAGCAGTTTACAACCAGGAATGCAGGTTATAACACGGCATTAGCAGCAGACACCTCATCACAGGTGAGGCCAAACACAGAGATCGGGCTAATAAATGATACCTGGACTGTGCCAGTTCAGTGCAGAAATAGCTTAAATGTTTTTGCACAGGGGTAGAGACCCCTGAAGGCCTTCGACAGAGTCAGCCATGCCCACTGGGATGCATTATTTCAATCTCAGTGGAAAGCACTAGCTATTAGTGGAAAGCCATCAGGTAAAAAAGAAGCATGGCAGCAGCTCCACAACAGGAGCAGTACACAGGATCAACAGGAGCATGAACACAAGTGATGGGAAGCTCAACCCAGAGCCAGGTCATATTGTCCACATTTTGAAGTGAGGTAGTACCACCAGAAAAGCTGAGAATTACTGGTGTATGGTGACTCACCTTATTTCCATTACGAGCAGGTTAGTGAAGAGTCACTTGTCACTTACTAGTCAAGAAGTGGTAACCTGTCGTGGCAAAGCACCTTGAATGTCTGTTATGGTGTGAATATAGCCTAATTATAAAAACGCGATAAAAACTGAATTTGAATCAATGTAAGAAAGATTGCATGGACTGTCTTTTACTAACACAGCCTCTGTCATAAAATTAGTGGCATCTTCAAGCACTAAGCAGTTAAGTGCTTTAAGTCCAGCTTGACTCGGTTTTCTTTTCCACGCTTACTGAACTCAGTTGACTAGAACAATAAGTCAAGGTTAGTCTGGTGCTTTGAAATGTAGAATATAAAGTGCAAAGATCTAATTAAATGCACTCCTCTCGTGATGGTATTAAATGAAACCAACTCGCTATCCCTGAAGGATGGATCAGTTCACTTAAGGCATGCTCATACAACTACTACCATGGACATTTTTGGCTCCCATCGCTTGAAAATGCGTTGTATTTCAGACTAATAAAGGCTAAAAAATTAAATAAATAAATACTGACTTTCAATTATGACAGACTTGATCTTCCCCCTGTCCAAAAAATGCCGCTAAGAAATGTCTAAGGTTTATGTTTTAAATTAAAGCATTCTATTAAGATCCAAGAGGGAAAATAAAGAAATAAAAGATTTAAAAGTAACATCTGTCCCTTTCTTTATTCAATGAATCAGCTCCCAAAGGTTAGTCATCAACTCTATGCTATTCTGCTGATCTCAGTATTTTAATTTTACTATGTAGTTCAGTAACAAATCCTCTTAGATACAGGAAACAATGAAACAAAATTTTGCTAGATCTGCAAAACCTGGTTTTTAAAAAAATTCTTTTCAAAAATGTAAGAAAATGCGTACATCAGAAAGGCAACTGCAAGACCTGGCTTACCAAAGTGTTTGGCAAACAAGAAGATAAACCACATTAATTAACATACAGTATGTGTAGAGGCGTATACATCATATACCGTTAACATACAGAGATCTGTGGCCTAATTGTTTAATACATAACTTCCCAGTGGCATTCATTTTTTAGAAACAGGGAAGAATGAGATATTCTTTCTGCAGATTCCTAATGCGCAGTCTCTGCCTAAAAAACAGTAATATAGAACAACTTCTGTAATTCCAAGCATTGCAGCTTCTCCTTCTATGAAATAGAAAAAAGTTAAATTTATACATTTAAGAATAATTCCAAATGCATGGTTTAAAAATTTCAGTGCAATGCTATTTCATCTGACCAGAGGCTACAAGAATGACCTTTAAGAATGTTAAAATATACCTGCTTGCATAGGGTTTGTATTTATACACTGGTTATTTTAATCAGTGAAACCATCCTTCTCAGTCAAACAGAAAATACTTTGCTCTTCTCCCAACTAGCTTTCAGGCACATAGCAGGAGTTTTATTTGTCTTTTGCCTCAGAAAGCTACAGTGTAATGGAATAAAAAGCACAGAGAAAATAATCATTTTTTCTGATGGGTTGAATAGCATTTTGTTATTGGTCCATGCTAAATATCACGGATTAGTAATATAGGAAGTATGTACTTACACTGAAATAACTACACAAGTGTAAATGGCTTGCTTAGCTAAAAACTTTGGTTTAGGAAGGTTTGTTGTTTTTTTTCAGTGCTATATGCTGCTAATAAACAGGATTTGTAAGTATATTAACCAAATGTACAAAAATATTTCTGAAACTACTTTTTCCCTAATAAAAATTCTTCACCTGAAATAAATGATTGTTTGGTATAGATGCTAAAGAAGGCTTCTGTTACTCAGAAGAATATGTTCTACAGCTTATTAGAAGACTGTTTCAGAGCAAACCACCTAATTAATTCTGAATGGAGAGAGAGACATTTTGAAGTGGGACAATAATATAGACTATCTGCAACAGATTGGATTTCATAATCTAATGTTTTCCTTCCAGTCTCACCTTCCTATGAAATCTAATTTATTTTCCAATAGTGAATTAAAAGTCATTTCAGCTAGATGCTGTTCTCCATATTCACACAATTCTCATGTCAATTTATGTCATTTATTTTACAGCAACTTTTTTTGGTTTGCAAATAAAACTATGCCTGAAGTTTCCGACAGTTTTTCATAGGAAATGGTGTCTGAGCAACAGATTCACTAATAGAAGCGTTACCATAAGGCGTTCAAATCAAACTTCTTGAGTATCTATTAATTAATACAGGCTTCTTGCAGGTATCTTTGAGAATAGACTCTTTATGTTTCTATTGTTGTTCTTCTGTTGCTCCAAACGCTTTTATAAAACAACTACAGGAGTAAAAGCGACCAAGATCAAGTGACTACAGCTAACATCTGGGACATCTCACCACCAAGATTCATGGTAGGATAGCGAACAGACCTTTTTCAGCCCTGAGAGATGGATGCTGCTGTTAAGACTTTCCTTCTCCTGCTACTCTTTCCATCCACTGTGGCAAGAAGGCCTCGTTAACCCCGTACAATGTCAGAGGAAAGGATGTGCAGCACTATAGTTGATCTTACCATTTCTCTCTGGCAAAAAAATTTAGAATTTGATTATACACAGCTTGACCTCCTTCTTCTTAGCCGGGAATCCAATAAGCATGGGTACTGCCCCGTTTTCTGCTAACTACCCACATTACACCCATCTACAGAAACTCTGAAACAGCTTCTACTGCCAACCATACGCTAACAGTTTACAATATACATATGCGTTGTAAAAATATGAAAAATATTCCATTCTCCACTGAAAGACCTGGCTAAAGAATAAAGTTCAATAGAAATATGCAGCTATCCATAATCTAGTGCTCTAAAAACCTACCAGAGTCTCTGGACCTAGAGTGACCACATGATAAAAGAACTTACACCAACAAAGCAAGCCCTATAACCCCAGACAGACTAGAAGACTCAAAAGCTCCACAAAATTCACTAGGAACTTCCTTGCTGGCACTCCACAGGGAGAGTACATGGATGTGACAATAACAAGTTTCAGAGAAAACTACTTAAAATTACACAGGTTGCTGTTAAATACACAGAAAGACTCTATGGGAATAAAAAAAACCAAAACAGTCCTAGACTGTAGTAATAATGAATAAGTTAGAAAAACTATGATTTTAAAAATCACCTTTTTTTAAGAAAAAAGAAATGTTGTAGAGGCAACAGTATGCATACAATACATTATGGCAAATACATATTTAAAGCCATGAAATATTCACCCTCCAGTGCTTTAAGCAGGAATCCATGCATTTTTCCCAACTTTTTTCCAAAGAGAACTCACTGTCCCACAAACTAGTCGAAGTGAGCAGAATGAAGGAGTGGGGTGAAGTCCCAGCACCCTTCACAGCAGAGCACGGTGAGGCACTGGAAACCTTGGGGGCATTTTGCCCCTGCTTCAGGTCCATCCAACCTCTCACACGTGACAAACTGTCAGCTGAAAAGTACTCCTCTGAAATGGAGCTCTACAAAACCACTGATGCTCAAGCCTGCACTAATAAAACTCATACAGTTTGTAGAAATTTCACATATATCATCTCTTTACAGCAAGAGGATGAAATTTTAGGCCTTGACTACTCATGACTGAGAGAACTGGTATTGTTCAACCTGGAGAAGGCTCCAGAGAGATCTTATTGAGGCCTTCCAGCACCTAAAGGGGGCCTCCAGGAGAGATGGGGAGGGACTCTTGATCAGGGAGTGTAGCAATAAGACAAGGGGTAATGGTTTTAAACTGAAAGAGGGGAGATTTAGATTAGATCTCAGGAAGAAATTCTTTACTGTGAGGGTGGTGAGACACTGGAACAGGTTGCCCAGGGATGCTCTGGGTGCCCCATCCCTGGAGGTGTTCAAGACCAGGCTGGATGGGGCTTTGAGCAACCTGCTCTAGTGAAGGTGTCCCTGCCCATGGCAGGGGGGTTGGAACTCGATGATCTTTGAGGTCCCTTCCAACCCAAACCATCCTATAGTTTCTGTGACCGCGAAGGCCGAGGCGGCCCAGCGCTCCCCTGTACCCTGATGCAGCTCCACCAGGGCCACGCAGGCCCTGAGGCGAGGGGACACAAGCCATCTCCCCACGGGCACCACCGCGCCCACCTCCCTGCCCGACCCCGCAACCCCCTCCCCCGACCTGCTGCCCCACAGGCGTTACCCCGCGGGGCTGCGAAAGCCGCTCACCAGCCCTCGGTCCAGCTCGGCTTGGCCCTTGCCGGCGCCTGCAGGGACCCTGGCGTACTCGGCATAGCGCAGGCCCTCGGAGGAGGCCGCTGCTCCTTCCATGATGGAGGGAGGGGAAGAGGAAAGCGCTACAGGTCGGCCGGAGGGACAAACCAGTTGGAAAGACGGGCTCCGGAGCGCCTCCCCTCCGGAGGCGGGGAAGGCCCCGGCGGTGTGAGGGGACGGGCGGTGCGAGGGGACGGGTGGTGCTGGAACCTGCCGGCGGCGGCGGTGGTCGGCTGTCAAGGCCTCTTGCAACCCCGTGGTCGCCCTCGCCCGAGGAGCCCGGCGTTGCCGCCGAGGTCCCCCCCTCCTCGTCAGCTCTGAGGGAAGGGCGGTGGGGAGGCTGATGGCACTATGACGGCGGGGAAGGAGGCGGTCGCTGAGGGGTGCTCTCCCAGCCTAACAGCTCCGGACTGGTGTCTGTGAATGGGGGTGCTTTCCCCGGTGTGGGAGAGACGATCAGAGTCCGGATATTTGTTTTTATATCAAATCTGCAGAGCTTGGGGCAAGAGGTTTAACAGCAGCGAACGCCCCTCACGCTTCCAAGCGCCCAGTATTAATAAGGATAAAATACAGCTGATTGGTCAATTCATTCACCCCTCCTAACTAGATACTTGCATCTAAATTCACATTTAAAACAATTAGGGAGGTTAGCTGATTAGCATGCTCATTATTCACAAAGGGGGTGTATTTTAGCATTCTACATACCCACGGTTCGTTTGGGGTACGCTCTTGGCTGCCATTTGCCCCAGAAGTTCTGGTTTTTGCTACTTTACATCCAAGTCACGACTGCAGAAGAGCACGGAAGGCACCTTGTCTTATTTCACACCCTATTCAAAGTTAGATACATTCCCCGGTGCCTCAACCATGTCCCAGCTGAAACTTCTTGATAAACTTTTTAACTTTCTTCTTTAAACACCAGGGTCAGGGCCCAGGGACTGGTATTTCCTTCATTTATTCTCCTGACCAGTTTGAGGAGCAGGGAGACCGGAGGTGGCTGCTCATTCTAAATCCCAAGAGAGCCAAAAAGGAAAGGGGTGGGGGGAGATGAAGGGATGTGACATAATTTATGCATTAAAAAAATAGGATAAGAAGAAGGAGAAAACGCTTGGGAGAAGGAAAGGCCACACCGAAATGTTTCATGTCCATCTTCAGAAAGAATATGGAATTTTAGAAGGAGGAAAACATATGTAAAGGAAAGGATAAAGCAAAATTGATCGGGGGGAGGAGGGAGAGCAAAACCACTAAAAATTGGGTTTAATATTTATAATTTTGCACCTTAGTTGATGTCTGTGTGTATTTCAGTATATTTATATTTTGATTTCCTGAAAACGCTGACAGGATCATAGTTCACCCTTCTGAAATTCTTCTTCAAGTGATACCTTATGTGCAGAAGTTGTCAATCACCATTAGTCCTGTATCACAAAATGCAAAATGCTCAATCTCTTTTCAGCGCAGCATCTTAACAGCTCCTCTTTTGCCCTTATGCTGGTTTGCCTTCTTTCCTACCTGGTCATACTGGCAATGGAATTAAATGATTTGCAGATTGCTAAGCAGTGTGACTCAAAAAATTACTCTTCTTATGTCCAATTTCAAACAGTGATTGTTCTTCTGAGGCATCGTTCTGAGCACATACCGTGGTTTTGTACATAAAATTGATACTCATTATTCCTAGGAGGCTGAAAGGCAACTGCTTCAATTCATCTCTAAGTATCTTTTTAAAGAACAGTTGCTATTAACCATGAAGGTGAGTTGACCATATATAGCATTTCATTCATCTTAGACAGATGCACAAGTTTAACTTTCTATAGCACAGAAGGCACTGCAAGTTGTATGATGGTACATTGGGGAAGAAATACATGCCTTTTTACTTCAACATTGAACATATAAAATCATATATGATTAATTTTTTAAACCGTCAGTGGAATCGAATTTCTTTTAAAACCTATTTTAAAATCAATAAAATTGTCCCCAACTAATCATTTTTTCATTGATTTGCATAGAAGCAATGCGGAATACCATGTCACTTACTGCTCTCCTGATTATAAAACTCAGTTTCAAAATAATAAATTGAAAGTATTGGAGTTTAGGTGTTTTTTTCCCTTATTTTCTTCTTCTGCATTTTATTGCAACTTGTTTAAAAAAATCTAGGCCTCTCCTGGTGACATAATGCTCTTTGTTAAAAGATAATCAGCCATAAGAGAAGAAATGTTGTATTTGTTTTGGGGAGAAAAGGGAAAGGGCAGGAAATAAAAAGAGGCCAAACAACTTAGACTAGGAGAAAGTAAGAGGTGAATCTATGAAGTGAAAGACTACAGAAAATAATATATATTTTTTCCAGCTTCTGCAACATGTACTCATATTGAAAAGTACCTGCTCATAGAAGTAGCACCTTTGAGTCCAATGGGACAGTAAAGTGAATGAGAGCTACTCATTTGAGTCACCAATGTGTTTGGCCAGGCAAATGTAGGAAATAAGACGTGGGTGGCTCTAAACAAGAATAGCTGCATTGTTTTGAAAATCTTGAAAGATTCAGGGGACAAAAATCAGCACAACAGCAATGATGATGAATTTTTACAGTGCTTTGCAATTCTGGACCATCAAAACCCAAAGTAGTTTAGAAGAATTTCTCTAATATCCAGGTATACAACCATAATTTACAAAATCTGCCTAAGTGGCAACACATAAAATCCATGTGAAATACAGGAGGGTGAGGAATCCCAAACTTATTACTGGCTTATGACCAACTTGTCCACCAGAATTGTTTGCTTCAGCACCTTCTCAGCCTGGAGCAAAGGAGGCTGAAGGGAGACCTTATAGGAGATCTTATTGCTCTCTACAACTACCTGAAAGGAGGTTGTTGAGAGGCAAGTGTCAGTCTTTTTTCCCAAGTCACAGGTGATAGGACAAGAGGAAATGGCCTCAAGTTGCACCAGGGGAGGTTCAGGCTGGATATTATGAAAAATTTTTACACTGGAAGGGTTATTAAGCATTGGAATGGGCTGCCCAGGGAAGTGGTTGAGGCACCATCCCTAGAGATATTTAAAAGACGGGTTGACATAGTGCTTAGAGACATGGTTTAGTGATGATTTTTATCAGTTAGGTTGATGGTTGGACTAGATGATCTTAAAGGTCCCTTCCAACCTAGACAATTCTATGATTCTCTGGTATTGAGGTGAGGCTGAACAACCTGTATTTCCCCAGGTACTCCTCCTTGTGTGTTCAGACAGTGACTCTATATTCTTCCTGGGTCTCCTGCCCTAGTTCCCATCTCTTGTACACTTACTTTTTATATCTGAGTTTAGCAAGAGCACCTTGTTCATCCACACAGGTTTTCTGCCACTCTTGTTGGACTTCCTACTGTCAGGATGGGCTGTTCTTAAGCCTTTAGGTAGGGAACCTTGAAAATCAAACAACTCTTCTGGACTCCTCTTCAGTACTATATCCCATGGGATCCTTCCAAGCTGATCCCTGTGACCTCTGAACAGGTCAATGTCTGCTCTCATTAGGTCTAGGATTGTGATTCTGCTATTTTGTCCTAATTTTACTGTCTCATGGTCACTGCAGCCAAGTTCTTTCCCATTTGTAAGTATCAGATGCAGAAGAGCATCTCCCCTTGTCAGCTTCTTGATCACCTTTGCAAGGAAGTTATCATCAATGCACTCAGGAAATATCTTTTATCATTTTAAGGGTAGCAAAATTTTGCCTTTCAAGATACTGGGTCATCCTGTGGTCCATCCAAATGCATCTAGGCAAGCTCTGAGATGGAAAAGAGTGCTCTGAATGTCTTCCTCATCTCAGCAGCTCCTACTTTCTGGACAGTGAGACTCAGGAAGAGCATAGATTAAGTGAAGCAAACCAGATAATCCATGAAAGGAAAATACATCTTTTGCTCGGAGTGAAAGACCGTAGGTTGTTTCCCTTGGAAGCAAAAAAGGGAAGAATGAAAGCTGCTGGGTCTTTGGTTATGGTTCTCTCCTGAAGCTCCTCTCAGCGTGGCACAGCTGTGTGCTACGCTATGCACAGGATGGTGCTGGTAGAGACAATCTGTCCATTACTATTTTAATTTAATCCTAAACACTGGTATGTTCCAGCATATTGTCACTATTAATGTGTAGCAATGTTGTCCATATTTGTTATGCCATTTAAGTTAATTGTCTGCCTACTTTTCCTGTAAATGACTTTCCTAAACAGTCTGTGCTGTAGTATTCCATGTTGCAGTCAGGATCAGTGCTGGCAAGAGTCTCTGTCAGGAGTGAAGGAGAATCTAGAAACAGATATCGGATCAAATCTTGTGAAATTCGTAACAAGGGTCGGGGGAGGACGTGGGAGGGGGAGGCTTTTGGGTTTACTCTTTTACCACTGAGAATTTCCAAAGTACCTGTAAGAGTAGCACCTGACCAGTGACATTAGAACGGCAGAGGCTAAAGTTTCATGCCGAAGAAGAAGAAAGTTTCTGAGGTCAGGCGGAGAAGAGAGTATAATTGAGAGTTATCAAGGAAATCATAAGGCGTATCGTATAAAATTGGTAGAGTCAGTACTTGAGCCTTGCTGAATTGTCATGTGCATACAAATGAATAAAGAATAAATCTCAGCCACTGCACCAGGATTAGAGGTTGGAAGAGTTCATTGCTCCTAAAAGCATTTGCATGTTTCTTTAATTATCGCAATATACCATAAAAGCAAAAAGAGGCATGAGCTGTGGACTTCTACTAATTTCTTTAAGTAACATATTCTGAAACATTAAACAACAAAGAATGTAATGTTCTTTCTAGATACTGTAATAATTGTCTGTATGACACCTTTGGTTGAGTAGGTACCACAGGGCAGTATATTATACAAAATCCTAAAATGGAACTAATCACGGCCCTCGGGAATTACAAGAGTACAATAATTCCTTGAAGAAGATGGTATATACAGCAAAAGGCTCAAGTATATTTTGTGATTAAGAGTGTTAAAATAACTTATGTGCAAGTAAATTTCCTCTGCTGTAAAAACTGTTAAGAAAAAGATATATTCAGGAATTTTACAAATATTATTTTAATAGTGTCAGACTTCTCAAGGACTTTTTCCTCCCAGTCACAATGCTGGAGCAATATCTACAAGAGTTCTTTGTTTCTGATAACATTTGTGTAGTTTATGAGTTAATTTTTGCCTTTTCCAATAGATTTGTTGCAGGCATTTTTAATGGTATAAAGCATTCATTTGTAGTCCTGATTGTTTTTATAACATCAGACCTTTAAAATAGCCCTGCTTTATTATGTAGTACTATTTATATAGCAATATAGATATGCATAGCTCTCTCCAGGCATAAGAATACTCCTAGAACATAGCAATAATTTTCAGGCACTACTTCAGGACCTCAATATAGCAAGGTCTGGACATCAGGTCAATTATATTTTCAATCTCCACTTCCTTTTACTGAAGTAGTATTAGCTAAAGGAGAGGTGGACCTGCTCTAATGCTGCAGAGAAAGCAAGGGTCAATTTTCTTTTAGAGAGGGGAAGATGATAGTTTTTGACAGGTACCATCAATTTCAGCTTTTTGCAATAAAATGGGAAGTGTGTGCAGCATTTTACATCTAAATAGATTACCCAACACAGACACATGCACGCACTTGTCAAAGCTAATGGCATTCTTTCTGCTGAGCCTGACAAATTCCAGTCCTAAATCTAAACAAGAATAAATCTTGGACAAATGTTGACATTTCACCCTCCTCCTGGGGCTACCTCTCCAGGGAGCAGAGAAATTTCTCTTGTCCAGCATCCTGAGCTGTAGCGGTTAGTGCTATCAACCCTGCTGAGCTGCACTGTCCGCACAGCAGAGCAACCTTGCTCCTCACAAAATGTTTTCTGTGAAAAAAACCTAAAAAGCCATACTACAGCATTCATTCATATTAATGTTTTGTGGGTTTGCTCCACAGTGAGCTCGGATATTTTGCTTTCCATAAGCTCGTTTCAGGTTAACTATTTTAAAAGTCAAGCTGAACATTGCTTGTTGTCCAGTTTAAGGTTTTGGGTTCACAACTAATTGTACAGCAAGCTGGAGTACTCGGCCAGAAAAACCTGGTTAAGGTAAAATGCGTCTTTAAAAATTCAATTTTTAGTTTGCCATCGTGGTATAAAAACACTGCCTGCAATGCTAATTATAAGTAGGCTTTTAGGCATATTTGCCATCCCTTGTCATTGCCCAAAAGTACAGGGAGATGTTCCCGATGATCAATCACACGTATATGGTCTGTACTGTATTCTGTGTGTCTTACCTACTTAGTCAGACTATCCAGGGAAATAACTACACATGTAAGCCCTTAAGCATCATATGCAGGTGTAGGACTAAGTATTTTAGCTGACGGCAAAGGGAAAAGCAGTTCTCCAGCAGTCAAGGCCTTTCAATACCATTTGCTGGCTCCTGGGAAAAACACTGAGTGGGCTGCAGGAAAGCTGCCTGTCCTGGCTGTCTTTCTCAAAAGTCTCCTGCAGTTTGATGCTTTTCTTTAGGCTTTAGGCTTCCAGTCTGCTTGGATTAAATGAAAATCTTAGCTCTTAATGAAAAGTGTCCGTGGTTGTGGAAAAAACTTAAAAACGCAAAACCTTGAAAGCCATAAACCAACAGTGAAATAATGAAGAAAGAACAGGTGTTTTCAGGGAAGGAAAGGTAGGGGACATTGCATAGTGTTGACTACTTTTTTTTTTTTTTTAATACTATTTCTTTCACAGCAAAGAGTTTTATCCCATCTCACATTCCCAAAGAAAGGATGAGGTGGCTGACCAGGATTCTGAATATCCTTTACCGTGAGAAAGGATCTCTGATATCTCTTATTTTTGGAATAGTTCATGTGCTGCTGAGTTGGAAATGAAAGTTCAATATGGAATGTTGCTTTACAGAAATTATTTTGCTTTATTATTGTAATTTGATGAAAAACACAGGTGAGGGAAGAAATATGGTGATTCTTAATATCTCACATGTCCACTGAAGGATTTTCTCCAAGCAAAGGAAAGATAATTTTCTATCTTTCTGTCTCCCACAAAACAAAAAAAACCCTGTTGTTAATAGTTAGAGGCAACAGAGCTTTACAGGCAAAAAAGCTTTACTTTGACAGATGAAATTTCTCACTCCTTTTCCTGTTTTCTCCCCTGTCCTGCTGGCAGGGAGGGAGGGAGCCACCAGCTTTGTGGGTGCTTCCCTGCCAGCAAAGGTGAATGCACTACAGCATTGGACACAGTCAAGGATGTAAATCAACTGTAAATATAAAACATCAGATAGAATAGGCAGTCAATATTTACCGAGTCTAGAAAAATACAAGTACTGAGTAAAAATTATTATGGAGGATTTGGGAAAGGTTGAGATTTGGTGAGGGTTTGCATGTCTCAGGAGGCTGAATACATTGGCATTCTGATCTTAGGAAGCACAGACCCTTTAGCATTTATGTAGCATCTACAATGCTAAATAAAATAGAGCCAGAGACTGAGCTTATGTCCCCAAATATTTTCGAGGATATTTCAGGTAAACGTGTCTGGAGCAATATGAGGCGTGGATTGCAGCTCATCAAAGTTGCGTTTTAGTAGCATGAGACTGAAGAGCTTATTAATGACATTCTGTAGAGCACAGAACACACAGAGGAGCATTGGATGTGTTTGAGATGCAGAGATTGCTGGGACACTGTTGGAGGACTGTTTAGGGTAGAGGAAACTAAATTTGATGCAGTTGTATCCATAGATTTTCTGAAGGTCGTGTCTGGCATGAACCATCCTGGCCTGGACTTCGTCCTGGGCATTGTCCTGGAGAGAGTTAGTTTGGATTGTCCAAACCAGAGCTAAGAAATAAACTATCATTGAAGCAATGTAAGTGATTGAGCTTCTAGTGCTTGGGTTCATTTTACATCCCTCTTTTTTGAGCAATATAGATGTAAACTACTTAGATTCTACAGTTACTGTTTGCAGCCAAAACTTTCAACATTTCAGCAGGAAACAGATATTAGATCTGAATTTTACATAACAATGTGGGATTGAAGATACAGCAGCAGTGGCTACATTAATTATAATCAATTTTTGTAATTAAATTTGAGTTATTAAGACATCAATCTGCATGGGTTAAGAAGGATCCAGATGTTGAAGCTGGATTCTTACCAAAAAGGGTGCCTGTAGGCACAGCAGTTATCCCACAAATCTTTGCAGTCCTCAAACATGACTTTGCTGTCTTTTTATGCTGCATGTAGTCTCTCTACACCTCAGGTCCTACACAAGGGAGTAAGCTTGATGCTTACTTCCATTTGCCAGCACCTTGTACATAATATGTGAAGGGGAGGGGGGACCTGGGTTAAAAGATCTTCTCCAGGGGCTTGCCTTTAGCTGTGCCTTACAGCTCACATGAAGCAGGACAGCAAGCCTCGAGCCTTCTGGCCTACCTGAACACCTGCTTGGACAACTTCAGGGATGTCTCAGATTGTCAGATTGATGTCTGGTAAGAGCCCTGTCACTATCCAGGATGAAATGTCTGTGTTCTCTGCACAGAGACCAGAGGTAAAGAATAAACTCACAGAACTGCTTCAAGGCTGTGAGGCCCTATGCTCTTTTAGCAATTCCCGAAGACATCTGGAAGAGGACACTCTCTCTCTCTCAGATCAACCTGGAATACCCTTTAAACAAGAAACCTGCCTATGTTGGCTACTCGCAATATCAAGGGTAGCCTTGGAGCTGTGACCCAGCAATGTTTAACAGACTAGACGTATTGCACAACATACAGCTTTAAACAACATGGGGCAAAGACTGCGGTTGCAGTCCATGTTTATGTTCTGCTCTGACCTCCCGGGCAGTTTCCAGATGGAGACAGGGGCTGTGTGAGCAAACACTTTGGTTAATGGCTAAAAGGCAACTGGCATCCATCCCACCCTCCCCACTGAGCCAGCTCCTTATAAAATGTCCCAGAGACCAATTCTTCCCCTAAGAAACCAAAAAGACAAACTACTGCCAACCTGGGATGGCTTCTCCATGTGTCTCAATGCATGTTGCATCGTTATCTCAAAAGAGATTGGGATTAGAGATATCAGGGCTTGGCAGAGGTAGGTAGAGGGCCTCTGAGTGGGTTCTGCTATCTGTCTCCAAGAAATGACCACAGTGAACACTCCCACAGTGTTCCTCTTGTGTTCATAGGCCAGGCTAGTCCCATCATGGCCTAGAAGCGAGATAGTTCTGGGAAGGGTACAAGGGACAATCCACCAGCTCATCCCTTTGCATCATGCAGCCATTGCACTCTAGGGTCTGTGCAGGGTGATTCACGTACAAATGAAGATCATTCCTGCTGCAGAGCATGTTAGGAGGGTTGGTGGGAGGGAGAGACCATTGATGCAGCAGCCCTTGGAGATGGCATGCTGCTGGATGTGGCAGCTCTGGGAGGTGTGCTGCTGGTAACAGTGTCCCATTCAGCAGCCCAAGAAGCATCACATGAACCTGTTGGAACAGGTCGAGAGGAGGGGCACGAAGATGATCAGAGGGCTGGAGCACCTCTCCTCTGAGGACAGGCTGAGAGAGTTGGGGTTGTTCAGCCTGGAGAAGAGAAAACTCCAGGGAGACCTCATAGCAGCCTTCCAGTACCTGAAGGGGGCCTACAGGAAAGATGAGGAGGGACTCTTTATCAGGGAGTGTAGCGATAGGATGAGGGGTAACGGTTTTAAACTGAAAGAGGGGAGATTTAGGTTAGATATCAGGAAGAAATTCTTTACTGTGAGGGTGGTGAGGCACTGGAACAGGTTGCCCAGAGAAGTTGTGAATGCCCCATCCGTGGTTCAAGACCAGGCTGGATGGGGCTTTGGGCAACCTGGTCTAATGGGAGGTGTCCCTGCCCATGGCAGAGGGGTTGGAACTCGATGATCTTTAAGGTCCCTTCCAACTCTATGATTCTATGGTCATGAACCCCAGGCAGTCTGTGGTTCTGCATGTGACATTTTATCTTGCCACTTTCCCAGCATGTGTGAAGTGTGCTGTAAGACCTAGACAATATGGACAGTCAGGAAACCTGGCCACAAAAAGCATCCCTTCAGCAAGGTGGTTTCAGTGCAGCTTGAGCAGATGAGGACAAAACGTGACAGGACCTGCAGGTGTGGTGCTGAATTCCCTTAACTCTGCTGCATAAAGCTTGAGTAGCGTTACTAGTTCTTTTTTTCTTGGGTTAGGAGCTGCCAAACATCTTTGTTTTTCTAGTGGTACTAAGACTGGTTTTCCCCAGCCCTGCAGATGCCCCAGTACCCAATCCCATAGATACAATACCACTGGTCAGGTGTCTTCACCAAAGGATGTGCATTTTCCCTTAAGAGGATCAGGTATTTGTCCTCTCTTCATCAGTTAGAATTAGGAAAGTCAAAGTAAAAAAGTTTTCTGATTGAGTAGAATGGAAAGGCAGAATTGGAGTTGTGCAGGACCATTGCTTTAGGATTTATCTGAAGGTCAGTTTTTAGTCTCACTTTCATCTTTCTTTGTATACTCCTGCAAAATGGAAATCAGCCGCCCCCTAGAGTTATTCCCCTATGTCATCAATAAAATTTGAAATGCTGGGTTAAAAAATTGCCTGGAATACGGCTTTCGGACAGACCTCACCGTGTTGTTGACTGTTTTACTAGTACAGATCAGGTTTGCTGTCACCCTGTGACTCCAGCCTGATGGGGTGCTGGGGTCAAGATGATTAAAAACTGAGTGTCAGCTGGAGGATGACTCACGAAAGCAGTGTGTGCATTTGCATGCCTTGCAGCTGAGAGTCCGGTCAGGGGTGGGTCTTACAGGGAGTTGAAACCAATTGAAATGAAATTGAAACTAGATAAGAACTCTTTCCCTAGCCGCAGTACTCCTTCCTGACCAGGGAAAGTGCTTCTGAAGCAATGTCTGGGGTCGGAGGACAGAGGGGAGGCAGCAGGTACAGGACCACTGCTGCCTCCAGTACCCCGTTTTCATCTCAGGGTTACCGCTGGGATGGCAACAATAAAACGCAGGAGGCTGAAAACCCTCAGAAGCCAACAACATCTGAAGAGGAGCAAAGCAGCCAAGCATCAGTCTACCAACAACAGCAAGAGCAGTAGTAAGTAGCAAGGAGGCTGGCTGAGATGGTGGCGTGTATATCAGGCGCCTGTTCTCCACCTTACGCAAGGTGTGTGCTTTCAAAGGCAGAAATACTTTGTACAGAGCCTGTGAATGGGACTGGGCACATGAGCAGCTTGTTCTTGTCCTCTCAGAGCCACTGGTTGTCAGCCTGAAGCCTACCTATGAATGATAGGCTATATCATTCCTATCCTTCCTATATGAGACCCAAGTTGTTCTGGCAGGCTTCCTGATGGCATGGCTTACACCTCGTGCAGTAGCAGCAGCCAGTTCTGTGCATTTGATACTATTTTCTTGCCTTCTTTATTTCAAAGTGTAATTTCAAATCTGGTTCTAGCTCCCAGTTTTCTCTCTCCTAATATTTCACCTTGGGAAGTCTAAAAATTCTTCCTTTGGCTTAAGAGATAGACACAGGCTGCGTTCCAGCACTGATCTGAATGCAGTCCAGGACAGAGAACTGCTTCCAACATCTTCATGCTGACAAAAGTAAAGCCAAAGCTTCAGCCCTCAATTTTCTTTTAGGCTTTACTGAGATCTATGCTCAGCTCACCTCTGGTTTTCCAGTGACAATTTTTAGCTTATATAAACTCTAGCTTGCAGATGTAGAGGTAGAATAGAATACAGAAATAGAATACAGAATAGAAACTGTTAGTTGTGTGTGTATTTGATGCACATGTGCTTAATACATATATGCTTAGCTGACCAAAGCAAATTGTTCACAGTCTTCTTCCCCAAATGTGCTTTTTCTGAGCTGTTAGTAACTGTGCATGTAATGCTATTATTATTATAATAATGTGCTGGGTTTTCTTAGCTTGCTTTTTAAA
>NW_015094510.1:13029647-13056742 GCF_001431845.1 Calidris pugnax | reverse complement strand
CAGCTGAGGGAAACGGAAGGCTGTTTCAGTTTCCTTTCCCTTCTTTCTGGATGAAGAAGGTGGAGCCACGCTGTGCAAGCGGTGACAGGCTGCCGAGCCGCAAGCAGCAATCACAGCTTTCCATTGTAACCAGTGAACGCTTGCCTGCTAGGTAGTAATGATACCGGGACTATTAAGAGCTGGGTAGCTTTGAAATCCGACAGCGCTTTAACGACCGACTTTCAGGAGAGCAAACAACCATTCCTGAGTTACAGTCTATGTTTATTTTCTGCCACTTCCAGACATGAAAGACCCTCTGTCTTGCCTGTCCTCACACTGGCGTATATATCCACAGTACAGCGAGAGCAGCCTTGGTTAGCTTACGTATTTTTTGCTATGTGCATTTTTTTGGCTTTTTTTTTTTTTTTTGAGGGGGGAATAGGGGGAGTTTTCCCATTGGTATGGTCACTGCCCGAATTTAGTCTAGGATACAACCCCCACAGTTTAGCTGGAGATGGTACAGCAGAGGGCTACAAAGATGATTAGGGGCCTGGAGCATCTCACTTATGAGGAAAGGCTGAGGGACCTGGGTCTTTTTAGTCTAGAGAAGAGGAGGCTGAGAGGAGATCTGATCAACGCTTATAAATACTTAAAGGGTGGGTGTCAGAAGATGGGGCTGGTCTTTTTTCAGTGGTGCCCAGTGACAGGACAAGAGGAAATGGGCACAAACTTGAATATAAGAAGTTCCACCTAAACGTGAGGAGGAATTTCTTTACTTTGAGGGAGGCAGAGCACTGGAACAGGCTGCCCAGAGAGGTGGTGGAGTCTCCTTCTCTGGAGACATTCAAAACCCACCTGGACACCTTCCTGTGCAACCTGCTCTAGGTGGACCTGCTTTGGCAGGGGGGTTGGACTAGATGATCTCCAGAGGTCCCTTCCAACCCCATGTGATTCTGTGATTCTGTAATACTTAATCAGTTGGTTAACCTGAGTTCCCCACAGAATTTAAGGCTAGAGCAAATATATACCCACCAGTTCTGACCAGATGGTGGGATCCCCCATAAAACTCAGTAAGCTTTAGGGGAAGAATAATTTAAAACCCCATTCCCTTTTTCATCTTTCTTTGCAGCAAGAAAGCTGTTGTGCATCTACTGCAAGAACTGTGCACTTAGTATTTTTTTGCTACATGATGTGAAAGATTCTGTGTCTTCATAAAGCTGCAACAAATAATTCATTCTTAAACCTGGAGTGTTCACATGAATGTCTGCAGTAGTATGCAGTTAATGAGAAGAAGGAATGAGGGAAGCGCAGGTTCAAACAAACCATGCAATATGAGTAAGAAACAAATATTCAAAGAAAGAAGTGAACAAAACCGGGGGTTGCTCCTTTACCAAAAGAGGGGGATTCCACCCGTCAGTTTGAAGGAGATGAAGCCACTTAAACTGCACTTTCCTTACCTTCTACCACTTTAATCGGTTATCTGAAATGCTGAGGCAGACAATGGAGATTTTTATTGTTAAAGCAAAAATTAACTGTTACATTCATTGTTATATATTTGTTCTGTTCTTTCAGGTTACCTTTCAAGGAAGGTCTGGGATTAAGACACATTTCAGCAATGATAAAGCTGGATAGGACTTTTGCCTATCAATCCTTTTGAACATGATCCTTAAAACTAAAATGCTAGGACACCCTCAGAATAGCCCAGGTTTTCATGCTCTGGAATAACCAAGGGTTGAACAGAGCAGTTTGAAATCTAAAGTTCAGTGAACTACTGGAGGGACTCCAGAGTAGGGCAACAAAGATGATTGAGGGATTGCAGCATCTCCCTTATGAGGAAAGGCTGAGAGAGATGGGACTCTTTAGCCTGGAAAAGAGAAGGCTGAGGGGAGACCTTATTAATGCTAGAAGTATCTAAAGGGTGGGTTGAAGGAAGATTGAGCCAGACTCTTTTCAGTGGTTCCCAGCGATAGGACGAGGGGCAATGGGCACAAGCTGGAACAGAGGAAGTTCCACTCAAATATGAGAAACAACTTCTTTACGGTGAGGGTGATGGAGCACTGGAACAGGCTGCCCAGGGAGGTTGTGGAGTCCCCTTCTCTGGAGATTTTCAAGACCCCCCTGGATGCAGTCCTGAGTGATGTGCTCTGGGCAATCCTGCTTTAGCAGGGGAGTTGGACTAGATGATCTCTAGAGATCCCTTCCAACTCTGATGATTCTGTGATTCCATAAGGTCATAGGCTGTCAGTAGAAGGAAAAATGCAGATTAGCATTATCCTAGAAGGCTTTCTGGAATATACACAGCAGAGGGAACATGAGGGGCCCAAGTAGGATACCTCTGTGCCAAGGAGAGGCTCTATTCCAACTTGTGTGCTGCTTGCTATTTTCTGGAATTAGCTAGGGTATGGCTTTCCTGCCAGCAAAGCGGGAGTCAGAATTTCTGTTGGAGCCTCTGAGTATGTGCGAGTTGTTTCCACACAAACTCTGTCTTTGGGCTTTGCTTCAGAGTAACTGGGAGTTGGAAACACCTTAACAGCATCTTAGGGTGGGATCAGGTGACCTTTTGTGTAGACTGGATACCTGAAATGTGTGGGATGTGGCATGTTGTATTCTCATCCACTAGTCGATGTTCTAACTTGGCTATTAAAAAGTACAAGGTGGGCAACTGGTATTAGAGGATAATTTTCCTCTTGCTTTGGAAAAGCTCTTATATGATATGTCAAGGCTGAGAAGTGATAATAAAATGATCCCAATTAAGTTAAGAAAAATACTTGTTCAAATGCAAAATTGAAATGAAACTTTGTACAACGCTCTCCAGTTTGATACAGGATGTGGTTTCAGGCTGTGGAGAAAAAAATCACCAGGATGACAAGTGCTTGAAACTGCTTATAATAATAAGCTTGCATTAAGTTACTTCACTTTGTCTGCTAAGTGCCATGAAATTAACTTGTAGAAAGTGAATTCCCAAATTGCCCCTGTTCATGTCTATTCAGAAACAAAAGTCTGTGCAGAAGAAAAGGTTGAGGGAAGTGGGAAAATTAAAGGCTGAACTATAACGAGTGCCTGAAAAAGAAAATGCTGCCCCCGTTCAGCCGTCTATCTTTGGTGCCTTTAAAGCTGGCAAGAATAATATTGGTTCTGGTAAAATCCATTTAAAAAAAAAATCAAATTCAAAATAATAAGATGTGAAGATATATTGTCGCACAGCTGGTAACAGTCCCTCATAATTTTGTGTAAAAGGAGAGCAGAGTTACTAGAATGCTTGACTCATGAAATTGTATTCTTTGACTGCCATCAGAGTTTTCTTTCCTTCCTTTTCCAATCTTCATTCTGATTTTTTAAAAAAATAAAATCTATAGTGCTGTAAGACCTCTCAACCTTTTGCTGATAGAGTATACTTAGCAGTTCTGAAAAA
This sequence comes from Calidris pugnax, assembly GCF_001431845.1. Classification (NCBI taxonomy): domain Eukaryota; kingdom Metazoa; phylum Chordata; class Aves; order Charadriiformes; family Scolopacidae; genus Calidris; species Calidris pugnax. Next base: position 13,053,351 of record NW_015094510.1, on the reverse strand, counting down.
TTTATTTTCTTTCTTTTTAAAAACACCAAATTGGTCTATGAAACTGGAGGCAGGTGCTTAGAATAAATGCTTGCTTTGCCCACTGCCCTGCCACTGGTGAGAGCGCGAGAAGGGCAACACACATTGTGGACCATCTGTTTGGAGTTGTGCTGCACAGGAGAAATCTCCCAACTCTCTGTCTTTCATACTCATAGCTTGAGGAGGAGCTGTGGTGAGATGAATTAGGAACGTATGGGAGGATACTGTGTTCGGGCAGGGGCAATAAAAGGACAACAAAAACCGTGGTGCAGAGGAGGAAAGATATTGTTGAAAAGAAAGTGGGGGAAGCAGAGATGGCCACACCACTAGTGGCCATCTGAAGATTAAGAAGATCTTCTTAATCTTCATGTGATACAGCATCTGACCTGCTCAGCTCTCTGGGCGTGCTGGCAAGCCTGACTCCCAACACATGGATGCCTCTGTGTGGGGTAGCTGGGCTCAGCATTGACGTTGCCAAGCCCAGTGCCTGGCCTGCCCACGTAGGGATGCTCTGTGCTCCTCATGGCTAGTGACTACCAGGTGCTCCAGCTGGCTCTGCTGTGCTCGCTGCATCCCTGGCACTGTGCTGAGGTAACTGAGCTGCTTTGGGAGCTGGGGACAGCATAAGCACGGCCACATCTGACTTCGTAGGCTTTGCTGGGTCCAATGTTGATCTACCACACTGCCAGAGCAAACTCTCTCCCGTTGGTGTAGTCTGTAGTTTTCAGGGAGGAGAGAAAGCTGTGCTGCGAGCCGAGTTTGGGCTGAGAGCTATCCCTTGGCTCCCTGGTTTGATCCATCACTGTGACAATTTCCTTGGCACTTTAGAGGGTGGTTAAAATCATCTTCCAGCACTGTTGTGTTCAGCATGTGGGGTGCTGGTTGAAGCACCTGCCGTTCTTCCCACTCTGCTGTCCCCCGCTGAGCCCAAACCAACCTGCTGAATCCAAGCCCCATCTTAACTCTTGGCAATTCAGTTCCAAGTTTCAGTTTTACTCTTTGGACCAAATTTTAACTTCGGGAATTTCTCTACAAGTTTGTGGGTCCCAGAGAATTGAGATCTGAGTGCCAAGGGCAGAACTGCAGGTGTGTTGCTTTCCTGCTTGTTTCTGACTCACACCTCCTCCTGGGCCTCTCTCTGATGCTGTTTTCCTTCTCTTTCCCCGTGCAAGTTCACTTCTACAGGATTTAACTCTTTCTTTTATCCCAAGGTCTCACCGTGGCAAAGATGTTGGCTGTTTTAATGAAGGCTTTAGCTAACCAGGGGGACCAGATACAGAAGTGAGTTACCCTGGCTTAATAAGCTTCCACGCATCAGCCGAACTGTGATAATTAAGTGCACTCCTAGCCTGTGGCAAACACAGGACAAAATCCACGAACACAGACTTTTGATGATAAACATTTTCTGCTAATGCAGTTTATTTTCTGCCTCTCGTGTTAAGAGCACACTCACCGCTGGGATGAATCGGACAGCCTATAATGTTAAGCCCCAGTAATTCACTTTTTGTCTCTGAGCTGTAACCTGGTAAGAAGCTGCCACTGGTAAAGATGGAAAGACAGAGCCCCAAAGCTGTGTGCAAGGTTTGTACACCCTCCCGGAGCTCTGCTTGTGGCACCGTTGGGGCACAGAGCATATTGCTCCACTGAGCTCTAGAACTGGGGCTGTCGGTTATCATTAGCATCTGGCCGAGCGTGCACTGGGAAACAGGGATACCTACAGGACAGTTGTCTGCTCGCTGGGATTTGGCAACTTGTAGCCCTCTGATTTGGCAGCTTCTGTGGTGCTTTGCAGCATGTGGCTGCTCCATCAGGCGTAGGAGCCTTGGTGAAAACCATACCTTGTGGTGATGTGGACTTGACTGCTCCTAAAGCGATTCCTGATAACTGAATGCAACGTTCAGTTTAGTGTGTCTTTGAAGGGGATTTGACAATCGTCTTTGGCAGTTTGGTCCCTTTTCTCTTTTAAATTCAGTTTTAACATATTATTGAATGCATTATTTCACCTATACCTTCCCTTGAGTCCTTCCTCCAGACGGAACCTGCCCAGGTCTTTTCCCCAAGCCTTTGTTATTTGTGTTACTCTCCAACGAGCCTCTCCTTGGTTTCTGTTTCTTACACAGAGCACATTGCCCAGCAGAGCGAAATATTTAGCTTTCAGCTTTGTGGCATTCATGTACCGATGCACTCGCAATATAAAACACAGTGGAACTGGAAATAGTTTATAACAGCCATTACTTTTGTAACTCTTTAAACTATTTCACACTTCATTTGGAAGGCTCCCCAGTGGTAGATGGCTGGAGCAGGCTTGAGGAAAAACTGAAGGGCACATCTCTGCAAAAAACATCACTGGTGAACGGCAGTTCTCATGTGATCATTCAGTTTTAGAAATAAACTGTTTTATACAAACAAAAAAGGAAGTAGAACAAAAGTTTCTATGGTCTGCACCCTGAAAACATTGGAAAGGTGTCTTTGAGCAGTGCTAGTGAGATGATCAGAGTTGCACACAGGCTGAAGAATTTAAGATTGCAGGCATGGTGCTCTATGTGTTGCTGATCATTCAAACTGTAAACTGCAGCTTTTTCTATGACTGCATTGCCTGTTTATCCTCACTGAAATGTTTCTATATGTATCTATTTATATATACTGTTATATAGATATTTATTTTCCCACCACTATGGTCTTTGATGTCTGTCTGTTTGAAAATCATATAAAGTTGCTTTTTGCTTTTATTTCAATACAGATACATTCTCTTATTGGGTTATAACTTTCTTGCTCTCATTAATATCTGCTCAGTCTGTGTAATTAGTCAATATATTCCCATTTTCTGTGGAGAAAATAAACCAAAAAAAAAAGTCTCATCAAGATTAATATGATCTATAAAGGTAGAAGACAATTTGTTTCTCTATTTTGAAGAGCTATAACCTGGGTAAGCTCTTCCCCCTCGGCTCCTCCAGTGACTTCTGTATTTTTTTTTATAAAATAACCATATCTCAAAGATAAGCTTAAGTCATATAACAATAAGAATTATTATTAGGAAATCCGAAAAGTTAAATTCTTTATCATCTTTTCTGGCTGTGGATTTCGAAGCACTTCATGTATTGGTATAAAGTACAAAAAGTCTGCACATCACTGATAGCTTCAAATCTTCACATTTCCTTAATTGCTACCCAGGTAAGTAGGATAATTTGCTCCAGACTTATGGCTACTGTGGCAACTCAGAAACTGTCTGGAATATTAAACTGACAGGCTGTAGCAGGTTTTATAGGCTTTACTGGATCAGAGGTTTTGTCTGAACAAAGAAATGACATGCAATACCCTGAAAACTGGCTAAAACACAAGGCGAAAGCTAGTGGTGGGTATTTGCATTAACTTTCTTTCCTTCAAAAAAAAAAATCTCAAGAAAATGAGGGATGCTAGGTGTGGATTTTAATTTTAGCATTAGAACTGTAGGCAGATGCAGTCTCTCAGGCAACAGCTCGTCTGGGTCCTCTCTTGCTGTATGCCTGGAAAGCAAGGACTGGTTCGTACCCTGACTTTCACCCACCCCACAAGAAGTTTATCATGGGCTCGATCTTCCTTCCCTCTGATCCCAGTACCCAAAGCTGCACTCTTACTTGTCTATCTTTCCAGAGACCAAGGTAAACACTAAAAAATTAGAGAAACTCTCTAACGTGCTTTTTTTTTTGAACTTGGACTAAAACAAAGCATGTCGTATAAGCACTAAGTAAAAGACAACTGAAAGTCAGTGTCCTGTTCTCCCTTTCCTTCCCCCACGGGAGACTTGGAATCCTCCTCTTATTTTTACTTTGCCTTTATATCGATAACATGAAAACCAAATTTGCCTTTAGGTAAGCACTCTTTTAACCTCAATGACTCTTACGCTGCTCCTCAGAAAACAGAGCTGAGCTTTCCCTGGTGGTAGGTGTAGTGTCATCTCTACCCCTTTGGTAAACTGCTTGATCTTTGCTGTATTTCATGTGCTGTCCTGAGCTCCTGGGCAATACCCACAATCAGATGCCAGAAGAGTGGCCCATACTTGGCCTCCTGGACTCTCAAAGTCTTCCAGCCAAAAAACAAAAGCAGATAAAGGAAGTTATTCCCAGCATAAGGGCTGGATTTGATACCGTGATTTCTCATACATGTGCAGACACACAGAGGTCCCTGCTTTCTTTTTAATCGGATTCCTAATTTAAAAAAACACAACCAGTCGAAAACTGAAGTCATCAAAGTACATCTGATGATACAAAAACTCTTCTGCCCTCTAGTGCTGGGAAGCAGTGGGATGTCTGAGATGCACTGATGGTTTTTTGGTGGAAAAATATGAAGTCTTGCAATTTACAATTCCAGCCATATTTTTTTTCACTGACAAAAGGAGGGGAGTGTAAAAGGTACTTAATAAGTTGTTGTAGATGAACTTGAGAGAAACACGATCTTAATCTGAATAAGCCAAGAAAAACTACCAAAAAAATATTCTTGAAACTGATTAAAATGTACATCAGCTTGTCAAAGGCAGTTTGGGATAAATTGTAAATGCCACTACTGAGTGAAATAGAGAAAAACCTGAAAAAAACGTCAGTGATGGGGCATGTTATGCCATAAGCAAGATGAGTTGTTAACACTTCTTTAAAGTAATGGTTGCAGTTGTGCGGTGAATGCCAGAGGAGCATTGCTGCTCTCTTAGCTCCTGCCTTTGAGGGCCTGGGATTCGGTGGGGAGGTGAAGAACAGTCTCACGGGCACCAGAGTAAGCTGGCAGGAAGGGAAGGGATCATACTAAATGGCACCATTAAAGCTCACAGCTCGATCTTTACTAGTTTAATCTCATAAATTAATCCACATCCACCTAGAATAAGTCTTCAAAGAGAAAGAGGTAATTGGATATAAATACTTTCCTTCCCAAACCCTGAATCATGGTGATGCAGCAGCAGGCAGCTTTTTGCACTTTGATCTCTTTGCATGATTTTCATTCCCCTTTTTTAGCCTTAGTCTGGAGCCTTATTCTCTCATTACTTTTCCACAGCTCGCTGTGCTCTCTCTGTTTCCTGGCTTGTCCTCTGGCCACCCTCTGCGGTCCTTTCTTCTTTTAAGAGGCTCAGCCTTCACCCTTTGTTACCCTTTGTGTTCTGTTCCTCTCCTTGGGCCTTCCCCGCGATGAAGTCCGATGGAGTATTTGTGCCCGTGTGTGCAGACAAAGCCCTGACAAATGCTGCAGAGAGATGTGAGCTTACTCAGATATGGGGAGCCACCTGCTGCTTAGTGCATTTCTGGTGGACCTGCGCCCCGGTGGTTTAGCTTCTGCTGAGCGGGAGCAGTGTAAACTCCTACCCACACAATACACCATGTAGATAAACCCCTTTGTTTTCTCCAAGTGGAACTGACATGTTTTCATCACTCTTTTGATCACCTCAAGTCTCTAATACACTCTGAACCCTGTCCTGCTTCTTTGCTGTCACGCTAGATTGATGGCTCTTTGAGACAGCGACAGCATTTTGGATTAAGTCTAGCAAAACAGGGCCTTTGTCCTGATTCAGCGAGTCGGACCTTAAGGCATGACAGCAAGATAAATATGCCCAAGGAATTCCCCGTGCCTGACAAATGCAAGGCTGACAAGGAAACTGAGGCTGGGGCTGAGAGCAAGTCACCTGGGTCCATCACAAACAGTATGATTTTGCACACTCCTTGGACAACTTTTGAGCAGATGTTGCCTAAATCTACAAGGTGCTCGGTGCCTTTGAGGTGTGGGGTGGGACTGCCAGCCCCGCTGCCAGTAGACAGTGGTCTTCCTCTGTGCTTCAGCAAGCTGTGGAAGTAGTTGTCTACCACATGGAACTGTTTAGTTTGAGGAAGTGATTTGATTTGAAATGGCTGAGATTCGAGGTCAGCAGTCTAGAGAGAGACTTAAATAAGAAAAGTGAAGACTAAGCTAAAAGTGTCTGAAAATGTTATCCTTGGTGTTTGCAGCCATTTCCAAATATAAAAAGCATGTCTAGAGTATTTACTAAAAAATCCTGAGGAGCTGAAGCAAAATAAATACTGATTTTGATACAAAGTTGTTTGCTACAACAGCAGAAAACTGACCTGGCTGATGACCCCTTCCAGTCCTGGTTTCCTGTAGACAAGAAAAATTAAGTGTTCTCTTTCATTTTAGTGTTGGCCCGTATGTCTTGATAACTCCAAATGAAACCAGAAGAAACCAATTGCAGCAAAGTAAGTTGAGTTGTCTAATATGTTAATACATTATTTCTACTCGGATAAGTTTAGGGGTTTGTGTGCTTTATTGCCCTTGCAACTTTTATCCTCATTTTTACAATGCTTTTATATGTGCAGCTGTGACAGTAAAGTCAGTGCTGTGAGCATTCCCCATCAATGTGTAGGCTTTTGTTATGATTAACTTCTCATCTGGCTTAACTTCATGCAGAGTAAGTCTTGTTGAGGAAGAGGTTTTTGCTAATTTCAGTGCTGGAGCTATTCTAGCTGGCTTCTACAAGACTCAGCTGGAATTAGCGCTATCCCGCATTTACAGAATTGAATTCAGATTGGAGAACCCAATTTTGAATGCCCTCTGGGTTAGGAGGAGGAAGAAGAAAAATGTAAGTAAGAAATATTTTTGAAAGTACTCTCATGGAGACTCAAGCAACTAGAACCACCATGGATTCTTCAGTCTCCATTTAAGGATTGTACGTGGATCTTTTAATGAAGATGGGAAAGATGCTTTTAGGTGGAAAATACCTTCACTTTTGCTTGGCTTCAAGTCTTGCTGGTGAAAGTAGCTAAGCAGGAACACCCTGAACTTCTCCCAGAAATATTAGGCGTGTGTTAAAAAGCTTTCATTGCCAAAAGTTACAACAAAGAGCCATGAAATAAATTCTGTGTGCAGAGGTGACCAAGCACTGCAGTCCTGCACTTCTGGCTGTTTATTTGTGCAAGATCTGAAAGCTGAAGGGAGCATCAGGCAGCACTCCACATGTTTTTAGCCCTCAAGGAAACAGTGCAATAAAAAACATTTCTTCTCAAACGTTGTGAGTTTGGCTGAAATGCCTCGCCAGCAGGCTCCTGTAAGGTTGGGTTACCTTTGGTGGTGAGAAAGAAAATTGACTTCTCCTGAACGAAACCATAGTCTTCTGGAAGGAGGAATACAAGCAGATCATCATAAAGCTGATGCTAACTGCAAAGGTGATGCTCTAATAAAGGTGTGCTTTCACTTTGTGCCACCAGCATGCAAGGTCTGAAGCATGCCAAATACTTCTGCTTTGGATACTGGCAGAAATAGGGCCTCCCCAAACCCAGTCTCTAGCTAAGTGCTTGTTTTAAAGGTGAAATAACAAGCTGGTGTCAGTCTTGGGCCTCTTTAGAGACTTGCCCAGGAGCTGGCTTTGTCTTGTCCGAGGAGAGGTGGTGTTAGTGTCTGATAGCCAAAGCCTGCCATTAGAAAATATGGTCCATGTTGGTTTTAGTAAGAGTGAATTGAGCTCTTCGAGTAATGCCTCAGTTGCTCTAAAACACAGCTTCTCTTTCCACAGGCTTTGTGCACCTTGCTACTGAATAGAACTGGTGTTTTTTTTTTTTTACTGTGTCAGTTGATTTGAGAGAGCAGTTTAATCAGCCAGCCATCCTAGAGCATATGGCTGGCTTCCCTGTCCATGTTGACCAGACTTCCACTGATTACACCGGGAGCTTGCCACCCATCTCACACGTGGACACTTATGCTGAAGTGTCTTAATTTGAAGCGGAATCATGCATTCCTCCTATTTTCACTTATGAAGCATGTGGTTGGGAGGGAAAATTACTTGTTCGTTTCTCTGCTGAGGAGCGTTACACCACGAGCATTTCCCTCCACGCAGCAATAACATCTTGGTTGTAACAACATCTGCTTTACCTGTAGGAGTAAATACTGTGGCATTTGCCTACAGGTTCCCAGGAGTTAAAAAGCAGTCCATTCACAGTCCCTTAGCTGGTTTTTGGTTTGCTTTTGGGGTTGAGTCCTAGGGTTTGCTCACCATACAGTGTGAAGTTAGGCAGAATGTTTGCCTTGTTAGCTGATCACTGCAGTGGCTGTGTAACCTCCTGGCAGTTGTCTTCACCTCATGAGAACAAGTTTGTCTGTTCCTGGATGGGTCTTCAGGGTTACAAACAATTAACGATGTTGCCTGCTTTTTAGTACTGCCTCTAACTTCCACGTATTTGTTTCTTTTTGTACCTGCTCAGTTGCTCAGAAAGAGCTAAATGACCTGGAGCGCTGGAAGGAAGAACACAGGCCAGGGCCAATTAAGTTGGTTCCACAGAGACTGGGTAAGACATGTAAATCAGCTATTATGAACTGCAAAATTTTATTTTCCAGGACACGAGGCATTTTTCATTTTTTCTCACATGCTACTTCTGAAGGAGATTCAGTGTCAATAAGAATTAACATAAGCCTGCCATGCTTTGTGCTCTTTGATGGTCATGGCAATGAAGATGTTTCTGAAACAAAACAGCATAGATTGTCACTCAAGAAATCTGTTGGGATCAGTGCAGAAAATCTACACTAACATTTGGGAAAAAGAGGTGGATTATCCCTGCTGCTGCTGACAGTGTCCGTAGTTGATGTCTCTGAGGGGGCGCACACTTGGCATGAGCGTGTAGATGGACAGCATGTGTCAGAGACCCTCCAGTTACCCATAAGAAAACTCCTCTGTTAGGAGCCAGTACATGTGCTTTCCTGATGGCTGGCTCCTGAAGAGGCAAAAGTGATCCCTGCAGATTCAGGCATTTGAAGGCTAAATGTGCATGAGGCTGTGTATTACCAATTTTATCTATAAAAATAACAACAGAGATGGATAAATGAAAAACGGCATAAAAACCTACTAGGAACCTAAAAGGAACTTAAGTCACCTTGAACTGCAGTGATGGGTTTGATAAGATAACCAACTTTTTTTCTAGACAGTGGAGAGAAACTGTAGTGGAACTCTTCCATTGTAACCATTATAAAGCATTTAATTTAGTCCTATTTGGGAGTTAGTTAAAAGAAAATTTTAAAAGACAAAAAGGGGCCCCAGCCCGCTCCCAATCTTGTACAGAGAATAGGACTGCAAGTTCTGTTGAAGTAAAAGGAAGGTTATTAGAAGTGCTTTTCAAATACCAATCTTCAGACCTATCTTGTTTTAGTATCTTTCTTTAATGTCTTTGCCACAAAAAAGTAGGAGAGACCTGATGAAATTTGCTGACAAGACAAAACTTGAAAGCACCATCCGTATAGAACATGGTGAGGATACTGTGCAAGTAAAAATGGGGTGACCTTGAGGAACTGCACTAATAGAAATGGGACAAAATTCACCCTGACAAAGTGAATTATTAGAATGATGCCTTTATTAGCTTTGTAAATCTACAGCTTCTCTTCCTTCCCGTCGCTGTCATAAGAGAATTTGGGGTGCACAGTGCAGGCTATTGTCTGCCTTCACCTGGGAGCTAACTTCTTTCTTCGCTGTGCTACGCAGGATAAGCTTGGGGTTTTGTACTGTGTGTAAAAATAGATACCAGGTGGGAGAGAGAGGAATTTGAACTAACTCCAACCCAGATTTATTTTTGTGGTCAAGGTGATACTGGTCCCACATGTTTGGTTTGCCCTGCAGCCTGGATCCCAGTTGTTTGCAGTGGTGAACCTATTTTTGGTAGTTGGTGTAACGCCCTGTATTCCCACCATCATGTGCAGTCGTGTGGCCAGATGTGCTCTTTGTGAGTTTATCATACCTACTAGCTGCTTCTTGCCTGTGAGCAGTTCCTAGAAGACGTGCTTCTGTCCCAAGAGGCCCACAAAGCTTTTTGCTGAAGGAAGAGACATCTGAAAGCAGAAATTCGGCGTGTGGTGTCTATGCAGAGTGTGTGCAGGCTGGGGGAAAACGTGGTGGCAAACCCACAGTGGCTGAGTGTGGGGAGTCTTAACTACTTCTGATCCCACTGTGTTTAAAAACTTAATTGGGAAAGAAGTAAATTAAGAAGAAAAAAATATATTAAAAAAAAAAAAAAGCAAGAAAAAGCCAAAAGAATTCAAGGAGTTTATATGAGCTCTTCAGTCACTGTCTAGCTGCCACTTAGCAAGACCCCTGGAGACTGCGACACATGCAGTATGTTCGGTGCCTCTGAAAAGAGGGAAGGTGCAAAGATTATTAGATCTCATCATTCCCCCAGGAACAAATTTGGAACAGAAGAGAGCTCAAGGAAGGAGAAAAAACTATAAGTGGCATCTCTAATTTCACAACTGTAGGTACTCATTAAGGTAAAAAAGTATCTTATGTTATTTTCTCAAGTTGATTTTAAAAGACTACACGTCTATTCCAAATCACCAGAGAATTCATAAAGTTGAGGTTTCTTAACGCTCATGTTTTCCATAGGGAAGTAAGTATCTTGGATTTCAACTCTGTAACACTTGACTGGCAAACTTTCAGGTACCATGAAGGGATAAGAGCAATGAAGGGTGCAAGTTTCACCCTCCTCTATAAATAACGAGTGGAGCAACAAATCATGCCTGATAAATGTAATGGCCTCTTTTTTTGATCACGTTATACACAGCTGTTCACAGCATACTCTGACTCCAGTGAAATATTCGACACATTACAGCCAAGCCAATGTGAATTAATTAAACCTGACTGGAAGGCTATAGGTGGTGGCTAATAGCAAGCAGTAAAATACTTGTTTAGGAGACAATGTCCAGCAGGACATGCAGAAAAGTATAGTGAACTCAAGGGGGTTAAATGTCGCTAATAAAAAGCTAGAAAGAAGGAAAGACCAAGCATCCAAAAGGTTTCAACACTGGATTAGTAGTAATTTTATTTTCTAGACCTGGGGAGGAGCCAATCTACAATGGCAGCTGTATGCTTATTGCTACTGCAGGCCTGTTGCTTCTACATTGTACGGCCAGTCCTTCTTGAGAGCTGAATCTTATGGAGTTATTTGCATGCATAGAAATCTTTCCACACTTAGGGAATTGATCTCCCATTCACTGAACCTCACAAAGGCACCTAAAGATTAGTTACCTTCCATTAGGGAGTGGATAAATCTACTTTTAGTGAAGGGTGATCCCTCCCGAAAGATCTAGTATAGCTGTCTTACATTTCAGGCACCTCAAGTAAAATAGATCAGTTCAGCTGTTTTGGTAGAATTAACTGTCATATAATGGGGAACTTCTCAGGGGATCATTGGGTGAAAATGGGGTGGCCTCACCCTCAAAATGGGGTGGGGGCTGCTGCTGTTTTTCCAACAACCGAGGGAATTAATTATTTGCTTTCCCAAAACAAGAAAATACCTTGGAAATTTCTAGAGCAGAATGGTGCAATCAAAATTACTCCTTCGAGCCCTTAAGACCTGTTATCACTTCTTCTGTGTGGTTAGCTTTTTGGGGGTTTTTTGTTTGTGTTTTGTGTTGTGGGTTTGTTGTTTTGTTGTTTTTGTTTTCTTATTGGTTTTTTTAATTGAAGGTTGAACGCTATGGCCAGAGCTTTAGATATTCCTAAAAGAGAGCCTGTGCCTTTAGAAAAGGCACCTTCTGCTACTTGGATAGGAATAAGAGGTCTGTGGGAAAAAGCTTTGATTTCCATTTCAGAAAGGGGTTCTTTCTTAAGCCCAAGGACATTACTTAGAAGATATTCGAATGATAGCATGCCATTAGAGCTGGCAGAGACTGCAAGCTCTAAAATTTGACAAAAGAGAAACTTTTTGGCAATAAAATTTCTGACTCTCTGTGACCAACCGAGCAAAGGTGGAAATAGCTGGATCTGAAAATGAAGACTCATCTGCAAAGTGTGACTGATTTTCTGAAAATGGAATAGTTCCTCAGTAAACTGATCATATACTGTAGGGTATATTTGCTGGTAGAGTGGATGATACAGTGGGTGCTCTGTAAATAACAGGCTACTGCCTTTGACGGATGGATAAAATGATCAAAAAGGTCTCCTGTCTGTTCTCCTTAATGTCAGATAGCTTCTGTAATTATGAAAAATTTCCTGTATATGCGTATATCCAATCTGTTATATTGCTCTGTTCTGAAATGACTGGAATTTGAACTTAAAATGCTCATGCAAAATGCATTTTATACTTCTTTTTTTTTTTTTTAAGGTGGAAAGGAATCAGAGGCTCAAGCAAGACAAAAACAGCAAATGATGCTCATGCAATCTAAATACCAACAAAAGGTCAGGAAGAATAAATTTGTTTTATTATTTTAAGAAGTCAAAAAAAAAAGCTTTTCTTGAAGTGTTTCATATGGCTATGAAATAAACTCACAGCTGCTTGACAAAAGAAATTCATGAAACCCGAAGGAAGCAGCAGAAAACTAGAAACAAATGTTCTGCACCAAAGAAAATGAGAAATCTGCTGTAAATAGGGAGCAACCCCTATCGCAGATTGTATCTAAAATGATAAGCAGTACAGTTGTAAAGCCACTTACATGCCTCGCTCTATCTTCCAGCACGCTGCCTACACTTCGACTAATTGATCAATGTACACCCCATCCAGTGCTTATGTAGAAATGTTGTTCCTGTTAGAAAAGGTATAAATGCTTGTAAGTTATCAATCAGCTGTGTGATTCCTTGCATGGATGCCCATTTATCAGTCCTAGATTTCTCAGCCTTCATAAAGCCGATATTGGAGTAGCTGGTGCACAGCCTGCTTTATTCATTGCCTCATTTTAAGAAAAAAAAAATCTGGAAACTTTCCTCAAACACACTTTAGGTTTGAAAGATGTGCAGCATGGGAGTCAGGTCAAGTTACCTTATGTGTGCTTTGTATGCATATGTATGTAAAATAATTGTCTGTGTTTACGTCGTACAGCACAAGAGGGAAGAATACGTAAAAGCAAGAAAGGCAGCTGAAGAAGCTGAAATCCTGAAGAAGAAAGCAATTCAGAGAGAAAAGGTAAACATGGTTACTGAGGAATTGGAGCCATATAACAAAGTTTGTGTCCTGATGCTTGATTTTGCTGTACTACATGGAACAGTCTAATTAAATTAAATGGTATCCCCAAATTGCATTAAGGAGTTAGGAAATCAGTCCTCCGTCTCCTTGTATCTGACTGAAGGATGCCTGACCTGGTGTTTTTTGGGGCTTGAGCATTCCTTTAGCTCTTCAGGAACTCCAGCCTTTCAGTTGCATCCATCCTGAAGAAAGGGAGAACACCAGGGTCAGGATTAATGTTGTGTATACAGTTTATATAGTTCAGTTCGGCATGAGCTTTCTCTGTAAAATTGGATTCTGGCAGATGGCACAAAGATCTTATAGAAACCCATAATTGCCTGCTGTACACTTGGGAAGAATACAAGAAAATCCAACCTGTCATGGTGGAAAAGGCATCCAAATCATCAAAAAGGTCATTGAAAATTAACATGTCACTACAGCTCATCTGGGGAGGCACACCCAGATGCATTGCTAATATGTAAGATCACTTTTCCTTCTAGTATTGGCCATACATTGGCACCTATGATAGCTCACTTTCAGATCTTCAGTTTTATTTTGCATTTGTTTGTTTTATCTAGTAATTCTCACAAAGCGTCTTCTTGTCCTGTGTGCCACATAAACCTTCGTAAGAGTTCGTTCGTGTCTCCTTGGTGGAAATCAAGTAGTACTCGGTTGAGAATGTAATGTGGAATTCAAATGAAAAAAGAAAAGAGGGGGAGTAGGACGCTGATGTCCACAGTAGTAATGAGAGAAAGGGAGATTTCAGGCTTGCAAATTTTGTCTGCACAACAGTAAAAATGATCTTCTGTGCAGAAGCTGAATGCTGAGAGTTAATTAAAAAAATCATCACTACTGGATGGCATACAAGGACATGCATAAACAAAAATAGCCTTATTTGCCTTTAGGAAAGGGTTAGTCTGTTCCCAGTCTTTCAGTGGTTCGCATTAGTCTTTGGGGATAAGCGTATACACAGTAGCTCACAGGGGCAATAAATATTATTATGTGAAAACGTCATTAAAAGCTTGTGTATAGCTCCAGAAGCAGTGATAGCAACAGTGGAAAGGGGATTAATTATATTTTATTCACCTATTAAATATATGTTGTTTGCTCATGGGCATTGGACAAGAAAAATGTTGCAAGACTGCTATAATTTATAGTTACACCCAGAAAATATATCGATACATCAGTTTTGTTTTCATGCTCTTTAATTTCCTTACCTTCGCTCCCACAGATTATAAAATCTTTATAGATGTGTAGATAGTAAAATTGTAACTATCAGTTTCTTCTAAAGGAGAATGCAACATCATGGCAAACATCTTTGCCAAACAGACTGTTTAATTTGAATAAACAAACATATACCCACAAAGCAAACAAACAAAACAGAGGAGCATAAAAGGGAACTCTTAATTTGAATTTGTTTGTTCAGGTTGTCTTCCACAATAGTGACTGAGCTGATGAAGAGTTCAGCTTGGAAGATGTTTATATATTAAAAATTTAAGTCTGTGCTTAAGAAAAGCATGCTGGAAAGCCACTAAGAGGTGTCGATTTGGCTGTTTCATCATGCCTATAGATGAAAAGCTCCTGAGAGCTGAGGATGACAGGAAAGGGATCCTAAAGAGCTGGTACTGTACAACCAATGGCCCTGGTTACTGCAGGAGAGGAACTTTTTTTTTTTTAAAAGTAATAGCTTTGTAGACAACTGTACCTGTAGGGCATCCGCTGAGATCATGTCTTTCTGCACATTCACAAGACGCCTTTTCTTGCTTGGCCAGTCCTTCTTTTGCTCAAGGTTATTATTCATTCAGTAAAAACCAAGTTGTCTGACAGTCTGAAAGGAGACCATGTCTGACCAGCTTGGTCAGCAGGGGCCCTGAAACTTTCCCAGCTGGAGAGCTACTTTGCTGACAAATGTGAATGGTGAAGCCCAAAGGACTAATGCACGGCCACTAGAAAGGGTGCTGGTACTCAACCCAGTTCTTCCTTGATTGTAAGGATGAGGTACTGTAAGCCAATGCTGCCTATGAGCATAGGAGCTGTTTATGCTACTGCTTTAACACTAGTTTTGCAGAGAAAAGCAGTATCCACTCTTCCGTTACCTTTGTCACCGAGAGAAAACTGGGTGTCTGCCAAAGCAGAACCCAAATGTGGAAGGTCTGCCTTACCATCTGTACAAGTCCACCTGCCTCTCTCTGTCATTCTTTAATTAACCATGAGGTTAGGTGCTGGAATACCAACGCTCTTGGCATCCACCGAGTGTCTCTCCAGCTCCCAGAGAGAAGAATGATGGATCCTTCCCCCTCATTCTGTGTTCCACAGGACCAGTTTGTGTGAACTGTTAGTCGGGTCTCTGTGTGTAGCAGTGAATGGGATTTGGGGTCCTGTGTGCACTATGTCAGGCAGCTTGTCCTGGGGCTGCTTTGATTTGTTCATGGAACAACCCTGGGCTGCATGAGTTTGGATATTCTTCCAATCTAGTGATCACGGAGCGCTCACTGAAATAATTTTGGAGAAACTTTGTAATGCTAGCAGGGGAGTCCCTATTTCTGTATTTGTCCCTGCTGCTGAGATGCTTATCCAATCTGCAGAAAGTCTAGGAGTACATGGGAAGTAGCATTATTACTATTATTTGCTCATTAGTAGCGGGCCTCTGCAGTTGGGTATCTTTTGTGCAGCCCTTCACCTCACAGATTTTGACCAGACCAAACCATAACTTCCTTGTGCATTTTGGGTGAAAGGACTGTCAAAATTCCCAAGAAAATAAACAAGTGGCTGATATTTTTAAGCTTTCTGCATTTGTGCTGTACACAGAATAGTATAACTTTAGCAGACTGGATATTTCTGTTATTCAATCTCTGTTCCTGTTACCCTGCCTTTAGCCTTTCCTTGTATATTCTAATTCTTGACTAAGTATGAAAAGATTAAAAAGATTTGAAGTGAAAAGGCTCAGTGTAATTCTAGGGTGTACAACTTTCTTTTGCTCCTACATTACATAGTAACAGTCCTGCTATCTTTAGAAACTGTCCTATTTAGAATAAACTGTGATTTCATTTTATTCTTTATCAAATCATGTGCTCTTTAATTTGACTGTGTTAATCAGCACGAATGGCCTTTTTCAGGAATTTGTTAAAATCAGGCACTTTACAGACCTTCTGCTAATGCTTTTCAACATGTTTACCTTCAATATCACAGCTGTTCCACTCTTGGCTTTGTTTTTGAAGACTGTGCCAAATGTGGAGTGCTTTGGCAATGTCTATTGATAGATTGTCATTAGTTAGAGAGATTGTCCTGGTCCCGTTGCCTGTCGTTTGTATGCAGCCTAAGCAGGGGTCCCAGGGTAAACCTCCAGAGTAGAAAATAGTCGCAGCAGCCACAAGCAAATAATTTCAAGATGCTGGATTTTTTGTCAGGCACCATTCCGGTGGTAGAATAGCTGCAGGATATTTCCTCCTTTCTTATCTAGCGGGAGACGGGGGTGATATTGAAGGATTGTATTTATCAAAGCTAATATCACTATGTTGTTCTAGCTAGGAGCTAGACCACAGCCACTCCAGTGAGCTTTGGATTTGAACTCTCAGGAGCCTTGCAATATGAGGGTGGATCCCATGAGAAATATTTTTCCAGAGGCGAAGGCATCAGCTTGTAGTGTGGAGCAGGAGCAGGGAAAAGCCTAGGAGCTATTACTGGTGTCCTGAGAGCATCAAAATCACCTTTGACAATAATAGATACCATCAGATTTCATAGAATCATAGAATGGGTTGGGTTGGAAGGGACCTTAAAGATCATCTTGTTCCAACCCCCCTGCCATGGGCACTGACACCACCCATTAGACCAGGTTGCTCAAAGACCCATCCAGCCTGGTCTTGAACCCTTTCAGGGAAGGGGCAGTTCCTTTCTTCCTCTTTCCTTTCTCTCCCTGTAAGTTCTTAAGTAGCACAGATGGACGGGAGTCTTTTGCCTCAGAAATCATCTTTCTCTGGGTGGAGGGGTTAGGAGTAAACAATCCTTGAGGACTGTCAAAATTTACATATACTGTAGGGTGATATTCCTTAGTTTAGTTTGATTATTTTTTTTAACTGCCTCTGTACTTCATACATTCTGCCACTGTCTCAGATTGTCAAATGACTGAGCAACGGGACTTCTTATTCAGAGATTCATCTTCCTCCTTTGTCTATTTTCCCATTGCCTTTTTCCAAATAACAACTTCTAAGTCATTTGCCTTCCAACAGTTTATATCGTTACACAACCTAGTGGCTCTTTTCCTATCTGCAGACATCTGACAGGATTTTTTTTCTTAATCCAGTACATGCTGAGGAGGAATTTGCACTTGTTTTGCAAATCTCTTCCAGACAGTCATTCTTTATCCAATTAAAAAATACCCACTCTGAAATCACTGAAGGCAAAGTAATTGAGTAACTGCCAGTAGAACTGTAATTTTTCTGAAATGTTATTGATTGCAGAAGAGGAAGAAAATGATGGGGGTGGGGGTAACAGCCCTGTTCTCAACATCACTTTCCCCCTTGCACCCCCTTCAGCCCCCACCCCACTCCTGTTGTACTTGTCCTCACACAATATCTCCACCCAGGTGCAGTGTCCTCCCCCCGATTTGGTGCTCTGACCAAATGGGCCATTCCCACCTCCAGCTCCCTTCCCATCTCTGCAAGGTGTTGTCTGAAATTTCCAGGGCACGTCATTTATAGCAATGTCTGGTTGCTGGGTTACCAAATGATTACTTTTTTCATTTTGAGGGTGGGCGATGAGCCGAGTGACAGTCTGAGGTTGCAGTTTGCTCAACATTCCAGTCCTTGTGAACCTCGGGTGGGAGCTCGTTGGAGCATCCCCCCACCAACTACAGTGTGGGAGCTTGTGCTCAAAATATAGCAGGGCTGAAATCCCAGTTTGGCACTTTTGATTTGTGCTTTTAATACACTGAATTGCCTTTTGACTGCTCTTCCCACTGGACCTACCTACAGCCTGTGTGTCAAAAAATAAATTTGGCTGGCCTCCTTTTGACTGGAATTTAGCTTGAGCTATATATTGCTGTTACAGCAAGTTCTTTAGTTTCTGCCTTATTTTAATGTTTTGATCTGCTTGATTTTGGGGTGTGAGGCAGCTTAGACAATGCTTCCACTGGAAATTATGTGCGATTTTATATTAAAGGACCTAATCACTTGTGTGGCATCCAGATTTCCAGAGGAGTTTTGCGTGTCAAGGTTTTGGCTGACTCTTGCACTGGGCATGGTATCTGAGGCAGAATAACCCTGTTTAAGTGCAAATGTCTCCCACTTTCATACATCTTAGCATCTGTTCAACTGGCCAGAACTGCTTGAGGGCCATCGGTCTATGTGCAGAGTTACATGTACTTGTATCACTGCGCTTTCAGTGCTACAAGACTATCATCTGCTTTGGTGCAGGACTTTGCAACCTCTACCTTCTTACTAGGACAAACTGTTATACCAAGGTATCACTGATACCGAGAGGTGTTATACTGAGGTATCAGTTATATGAAGAGATGCCCCTAAATACTTGAATTGAAATAATCAGTGTTTGGTTTCTGGCTTACTGGTATATTTTTCTGTTTTTAATGCTGTAGGCAGAGAGGCTTGAAGTTAAGAAAAGGCAGCAAGAAATACAAAGAAGAGAGTCGTTTCTTGAAGATCAATATTAGTAAGTAACATTTGAAACTTACTCATCTGCTTGTCCTTCTGTTTCGGGGTTTGGTTTGGGTTTGATTTTTTTCCTTTGCTTTTCTCTGGTTTGGGGCTCAGGAAAGGTTTGGCTTCTGTTGGTTTTTTTTTTTTCACTTTTTGACGTGAAACTTTTGACTTCAAGGCAATAGGCACAAACTGAAATATAGGGGGTTCCTCCTGAACATCCGGAAACAGTTTTTTACCGTCAGTGTGATGGAGCATGGGCACAGGTTGCATAGGGAGGTTGTGGAGTCTCTATCCTTGGAGATATTCAAAAGTCCTGGGCAACCGGTGGCCCTCCTTGAGCAGGAGGTTGAACAAGATGACCTCCAGAAGTCCCTTCCCACCTCAACCACTCTGTGATTCTGTGAATTATTCCAAGCCCCCTCCATAACTGTGAGAAATTTGGTTCAGTAGATTTCTCTTAGCTTCTCAAAACATACACTTTGAAATGAAAACTGTGAATTATAGAATGACTTTGTGCTTTCTTTCTCTAATTGAATCAATATGTGGTCATTCAATTCAAGACTAACTATCGAAACAGGATCTAAATTACATCTCCACCTATTTCTTTTAGTGACTAGTAAAAAATTTTAACTCACGTGGAAATAATGAAGACTTCCTATATTTAGCATAGTCCTATAGCTTAAATGTAGAGATCTGCTGTGAAGACCTGTTTCCCAAAAAGACCTTCTTAATGTCAGATTTAGATATGGCTTAACTCCTGACATAATTAGTTCCACTGGCAGTGAAGTTCCTGCCTTGCCACTTCATTCTACCCTGTTTATTTATTTTTAATGGATCCAAACCAATTCTATCACATAATTAACACACAATGCTGTTTGGTCACCTTTACCTTTTTTATCTTTGGCTCCTGAAACTACTCACCTGCATTCTTAACATGATTAATTGCTTTTCCCTCCTCTGTGACCTTTAAAGGAGTCACTTTTGTCCCATGCTAGTAGCTCCAGTTACTTCATTATTTGCCCAGACTCTGTTCTCTAATGCATAGACATTTTGGTGTTTTCTCCCTCATCTCAGGCTTTCTTGTCTCTTTCCTTTTATTTCTTCCCATTTGACTTTAGATACAGCTCTTTTCTTAATGCATTGCCAGCATTTCTCGCTAGATATTGGTATTTTGCCTACTGTTTTTCCCCTGTTTGTCCTGGTGTGGGTTTCCCACACACACGCCTTGATCGCTCAGGATTTCTGAAGACCACCCTGCACAGATTTCTAGCTCTGCCTTCATGCTCTTTGAGCCTAACTCAGCAGCAACCTCATCAGATCTTTTCAGTGCAGGGTCCTCAGTTATGAGGCTTGTTTCTTCCAGAGGGGATTTTCAGGCTTCGCTTCTTCTACTTTAATCTGATTTTTTGTCTTAAGGCTTATTCAGTTATGAAAAGAGACATATCTCTTCCTTTCCCTCACCTTTCCTGTCTGTACCTTTTCTTGCTTAGAGTGAAATGAATTCTGCTGATCAGCCTTTTTTTCCATTAGAAAAAACCTTGGTTCTGTCAAAAGTAGGCCCAAACCCTCTGCAACACTTTCATGTGGACAGTTGGTTGGTCTCCAGGTGGTGAAGGAGTTCAGTCTGCCTGGGCACTGAGGATAGTGGCTGGCAGCTGTTCTGTCCAGTGATTTGGGAAAGCCTTGTGAGATTTTAGGAAAGCTAGTGTCATCTTAGGAAAGCAAACTGACTGATGCAACTGAAGGTAAAGATGGACTGTTGAGCTCCATTGCTTGAGATTATCATAGAATCATAGAATGGTCTAGGTTGGAAGGGACCTTAAAGATCATCTAGTCCAACCATCCAACCGCAATTATGTTCAACTATCAGAAGATTATTTGTATGTACTATGTATTGAACGTGCATGAGGAGATACTGTAGATGCTGCACCTGGAGAAGTGAGCTGAAAACCTACCTACAGTGAATGCAATTTTGGTTAGGTAAAAACCTCCCATACCATACAGAGTGACACTAGTGCCTTCCCTGGTCTGGAGGAATCCTCTGGCGGGAAGAGGAGTCTTTACCACTGGATGTTGCTGAGGTTGCATTGCTAAGATACATTGGCATTATGGAACACAGCATCCAGAAGTAATGGGGAGATACTGTGCAACATCTCAGATCTTGTAAAGTAATTCCACTGAAGTACTGCCTGTTGTTAGAGACATGTTAGTATTAAAGTACTTGGTATTTAAAGATGTGCTTTTGCCTACTTTGCAAAAATGAGTGACTTATTACTTCCATCATCTAAGACCCCATGTCTGGAGGCAAAGAGAACAAATATGAGGTTGTGCTCCTTTCCTCGTTTGCTGGAATATTTTGATCTCCTCCCCTGCTTGTTGGGTGAGGTGGGGGGAGAAGGAAGGTTGTGCGCTGCATATAAAGCAATGACCGCTGCAAAGTCATGGCCTGTGGAGCCATTTCCAAAGATAAGCTGCCTTGTTAGTCTGTCCTCTGTAAGCATCTGTAGCTGCCACATCACAATTTTCCTGGGGAGATCAATGCCTAGCAGCAGTCTCATTAGCTGGGAAACCTTTCAAAATTGATCAGCACCTCTAGCTGTGTCAGCCTCCATGGGGTACGGCCCAATCAGTACTTCTGCTGTATGAAGTGCCGCTTCTATTTGATAAGGAAAGGAACTTAAGATTCTCATATCATTAACATTCTGTGACAATAAAGTATGGTACTGGCCAGAAGTGTGTTGTTCTGATTAAATTCCTGTCACTATTAAAAACAAGAACTTCTCACTGACATCTCCTTTCCAAGGGTGTAATGTGAAGTAAGTGAATGCCACAAGAAAAAACTGTCTGCCACCTTGTCCACTGTCTGAAGAGTACAATTATTTCCTATCTCTTGAAAACCTTGTTACCTTCCTTGTGTACAACTGGCCTTGTGTACATTGAGGGCCTGTGGTAGAGACTGTGGTAAAAGGTGATGAATGCTTGTGTAGTCCATATTTTGCAATTGGCTACTCTTTGTGAGGAAAGGACTGAGCGTCCATCTTTCCAAATGGGAATGATGAAGAGGATAGATGTCCAGCCCAGGACTTTTCAGGACACCCCTCTTTAGTTAGGACACAAAAATTGTCATTTAAACAGTAGTGAGGGAAGGCTCCCCTTGCTTTTCTCTGTGGCTTACTGTGCAGGCTGTATGCATCTGTGCCTGAACTGTAGCATATCTCACCATACGGTTTTAGCCCTTCTCTCCAGTAAGGTGCTTTTATTTAATTTGGATTCAACTTCCCAGAAAGTGTAGTGTTGGATGTGGTCCACTGCTTTTCTAATAGCCGTCTACCTATTTATGTAATGGGAAAAGCAGTCTAGCACATAGGGTTTATTTTAATGGTACACGATGGCTGTTGTATAATTTCATCCTTCCCATTGTTACATATTTGTGCCTCTGTTTTTGTGAAGGTTGTACTCCCGTAAAAATTCCTGGCACTGCTGCACTCGGGTACATGTGTGTACTCAATATATTCTGCTCAGAATTTGGAGCTGGAAACAGAATTTGCCAGAGTGCCTGTAAGTGCATATTCCAAAAAACAATGCAAGAGGATCACCAAACCAAGCTGATATACACCGCCTGCCAAAACAGTTCTCTCAGAAGTCATAAAATGCAAGAAAATAAAACTTGAATCAAAACAGAATTTTTATTTATTTATCTATTTTTACAGGATAAATACTACTGTCCTTGCTAGTTTTCAGTCCCCTATGATGTGTGGTTCAAACAGCAGGCTGGTAACAAATTTTCCCCACAGAAGTGCAAGTGTAAACCTGACCAGACTTTTAATATAGGTTGCTAGAGAGAATGAAAGAGGGCTTGCACAAAAAGGGTTTGCAGCCTTGAGAATCTTTTGTTTGCTTCTTTTTGACACAATGGTCTTCGTTTTGTTCATTTGCTCCTGATTATTTTAAGTGTTGTCAATTATTTAGCTAACAGGCAGAAAACTAGGCTTTTATAGACATCCAAAGGGACTCTCTTGAGTGTAATAATGAAGGCAGTTTATTGAACGCCTGTGAGGTTGCTTTCTAATTGTGCGCATTAATCTGCCCATGCAAGCTGGCTGAAAATATAGAAGCAGATTGCACATGCAGATGGAGCACACAGAATGGAAGATCTATGCAATAGACTTATACAAAACTGCATTTTCCTTAAAACTGGATTTATGCTTATTACTTCAGATAATAAATGAAAGTTGATGTCTAAAATAACTTCCAAGACTATTGGGTGAGTTGGTGGGAGGAAAGAATACCCTAGCTGTATTATTTAATCCAGTCAGGAAAACAAAAAAAGCAAGTGGGTTGACAGGAAAGATTAGTTTTGAGTGTGGGTGGGAGGTGATGAAAATAATTCTACTGAGAAAGTTGCTTTTTTTTTTTTTAAATCTATTTTTATATTTTCTTGAGGTCTTATACCTAAAATGAACTAGTGCCACATTTTTTCTTCTTATCCCCAAGAACAGGAACACATGCTCAAGAACTTGCAAACAAGAAAGCCTAGCAGCCAAAGATAGCACAGTTTTGATCAGGTATTAGATTTGTCCAAGTCCTCCTTAGTATGCTTGTGCATTACTCCCAGTGAAGTCTGTGAATGCTGCATTAAGCTTGGTATGTGGCTACTGGAAGGATTTGTGCTGGAAAGCAAGTCAACTAAATACCCAGAGGATGGCCGTTCTTCCCAGCAAAGGGCATTGCAGAAGAATCATCAGCATCATACAGGAATTTAATGGGTTAATTATTTCACACTGTAATTTTTCACCTCATAGCTTCCAGCAAAAGAAGACTCCTCCACCCACCCACACCAAAACATGGACATAAGTTCATGTTGGCAATTTTGCAGGTCTGATGTTTGTTTTTAATTCTTACCTAAGAGTAGACTCTGTCCTGCAGATGTGGGTTGGAGTTGAGGTACAGGAGAATGAGAATTCATGTAGAGTTGAGGGCATGTTTATTGGAGATGTCTTTACTACCTTGTCCCTTGTCACAGCCCAGCTGTGGGGAACATGACAGTTGCTTGTAGCCTTCTGAACTTACTTATATCTTGTAAACTTCTTGCCATAGTAAGTATCTTCAAAA
>NW_015094510.1:13000479-13029261 GCF_001431845.1 Calidris pugnax | reverse complement strand
GAACGTGTGGAATTGGCGGGGGGGGGGGGGGGGGGGGGGGGGGGGGGGGAAAGAAGGCATGTATAACTGTATACCAACAAAAGCCATTGGTGTCCCCACTTAGACTGCTTGCAACTTTCTAATGGCTTAATTTTGAAATATGGCGGTATTTGGTGGTATTATCACTCCCACAAGATTTGTTCCCACTTTAGCAAATTATTTTCATTAGTGAAAGTCTCAGCTGCACCTCCCCTTGGAGTATCTTTCTCCATCTCCCAACATAGACTCTATGGGAAACTTGCATAAATGGGCAGCAGTCTCATCAGCCTTTGCATCACCTCCTGGAATTTCTTCTATTTTAACATTTGATTTTGTTAAGCCACATGACAGAAGAGCAGAAATGGCCCAAGTAACTGCCAGCCTGGCTTGTGGGTCATAGCAGGTGCCTGACCTGGATGCACAGGGCAAGGCATAAGGCAGAGCCCTCACTGAGGAAGGATCAAGGGCATCAGAAAGAGCACATCCACCATGGACCTTACAGAAAAGAAGGACAGCTTTTCTTCTGTGTAGGCTTTGGCAGAGTTAAGCAACTGATCTTAATTTCTGCAAAAGTTGAGGAAGTTGTTACAGTTAGCCAATTAAATATGTTAAAGTGGGGAGAAGTGTAGATATGCTTGTTGGTGCTGCATGAAGATAAGTCTTGATTGAAATACAGTTTTGTTTTTGAATTTGTTTTTGAGAGGGGGAGTCCTGCTATCATTTAAAAGCCATCATGAAACTTCTGGGCAGATGTGTGAAACTAACATTATCTGTGCATTATGCATGGTTCTTAGTTTGTCAGCTGAATTGGAAGAAAATGGTGAAATATCACAAGCATTGCTTACTGGCAATGAATTTGGAAGTCGATGTGTCTGTGTCATTCAGCATTAGATGCTACTTCTGTTGTCTTAGCGACTACTCATGTTGTCTCCTCTCTGAAATGGCTATAATGATTTATCTGGCTTGGAATTCTCTATTTTTATTTCTTATTACTGTTTTTGAATGTCTCTTAGCACACTTGTGGACATTCATTAGAGCAGAACTATAATGCTGGAGATCCTACAGCTTGAGAAAACAAGTTCAGGAGCTGTCTTGTTTTCAGTAGTAATAAGAGTGGCCATTATCTTTTAAAAATTGTCAAGAGAAATAAATAGATTTATGATATATGCAAAAGTATTGTGAATTTTTTTTTCAAAAGCACTGGCATAAAAGCCAGTATATTCTTCTGTATCCTGGCATTTCAATATCCATCAATTAAAGCAAAAGAATTAACTGCCACCAGTTTCATTGGGAAGCAGTAATGAAGATTGCAAGAAGCCTTTTTAATTGATTCATTTTTAATGTTAGTCTGTATAACAGACTTAAAGCCAAGAACTTTATGTGTAGACAGAAAAATTATTTTCTTTACATCTTTGTTCTGAGAGGAATACAGTCTCAAATGAAAAGCTTAGTAAGGGGTGGTGTGCGAATCTTGGGTGGAGGAAGATGCTGGGGCCTGAGTCCTTGTCCTTATTCATGCCACTGAGGATGAATCCTTCTCAGGACTGGCTCTTCTGCTTGCCTTATAGATGTGACAGGAGTTAACACCAAGTGACACACAAAGTTAAAGACCATATTCTGCACAGGACTTTAGGCCTCAGGTCCTGCAATAAGATCCGTTTTGGATCTTCAGATCTTCCCCAGTTGTACGCTGGAGTCAACCGTGGAGCTTTCTGCTGCTTGGCTGTCAAGGCTGTTGACCCTGTTAGAGCATGGGAGCTCCTACCTCGGACAGAGGGTCACGCCAGCTTTTATATCTACCCCCTTGTCTCACCCCAGTGGTAATGTAGAGAGCACATTTAGTCCCAAACAATAAGAAATTCCCTGATCTCCAAGTAGCTTATGAATGCAGGGTGCCAACTAGAAATCCCTAAATTAAACCGTTCTCAGTGGAACACCTAGCAAATTCATGTTTCAGAATTTTACATGTACTTGTTGAGCTTCACGTATATGCTTTTATGTAACAGCTTTTAAGAAAGGAGCCTGCCTGAAGAATAGTTGTGAAGTGGTAAGCCATATATCTGAGGACCTACAGAAAGCATCTGCAACATTAACTGATTTCCACAATCATGCACTGTCCCCTCCTAGCACGCTACTCAATGATCCTGGCAGCAGAGTCAGTATTTTCCTGTGGCAGTTCTTCAGAGTGTTTCAGCCCCTGAATCCAGTTTTGTGCTTTGTCCCCCATGGCTGCATCTCTACTAATAAATTAAACACTGTTGATCACCGTCACTTTTGAGGCCAGCAGGCCTGAGACTGCCTGCTTCCATTGCTAGCAAACCTTTTTACCTCCCAAAATGGGGTGGTTGCATCCAAAGTGCCTGTTGAGAGTTACTTATGGTTGATCAAAGGTCCCTTCCAACCATGAATATTCTGTGATTCTGCGTGATTCTGTGATACTTGTTCCCAGACAGCAGCCAGGAGGTTGGGAAAGTGGTATTTGGAACAGGTCAAAACTGTTCCAGAAGCTGTTACCACACCTGGCTGAGTTCCCATGCTAAGAGTATTGCCTGGTGCTATGAAATGTACCAGTATGGGAGAAGCCTATTTTAATTAGGAGAGCAAAAGGCTTGATCCCAGTGGTATAATGGGAAACAGGGCTTTTGAGAAAGACAAAATAACCTCATAAGATCACTCAGGATTCACCAGTGCTTCTGAACATCTCTCTTCCCATCAGCTTCATGCTTAGGGGTAGTCAGAGCTCGGGCTAGCAGCCTCTTAGGAAGGTGCCATCTTCTTGGTTTGTCTAAATTTTGCATTTCTTTCTGCCTAGTTATTTTTGAAGGGTATCAGGACACTGCTGTATTCAAATTACTTTGTTCAGCTCATGCTCTTCTTTCCCTAATATTAATTAGTTTAGAGGAACACATTTTATTAGCATCTTTGATTAGCCCTTGAAGTTTTAGCAGATGAGTGAGATGTTACTCCAGCTGTCTGAATGTGGAACACCTATGGACACTTTGAAATGCTGATTTCCTTCTGGAGATAATGCTTTCGTCTCTGGAACATTAATTGAACTGTCATCTCTCTGACTTCCCCCTTTCCCTGCATCATGGCTTATGCTACGCTCTGCATTGTTATGACTTTAGGTTTAATATTATGAAAAACACCATTCAGACAATATTTTGACAGTCTGGCAACTCCAGATGCATTGCTGGGTTTCCATAGAGATGATACACAGTGGAGTAACATATATGACTGAATTGACTGAGTTTGTCTATAGTCAGGTTCAGAAATGTGAGTCCTTTTCTTGTGATAGGGACACTTTATTAATGTATTACTTAATTTGGTGTAGTAGGGTTTTTTTCTGTATTCAAAGGCAGTGCACAGTCTTGCTGAGAAATTTCATTTTTTTTTCCACTCTTGTAATCATCTTTTCTAATACCGAAATGGAGTTAGCTTTTCATCTCTCAGTGTGCTGATCCGGGAAGTGCAGTGTCTTAGCTCTCCACCCCATTGTTATGCAAATAATGAGAACTTCCACATACTCCATGCCAATCCTTTGCCATCCATAAGGAATTAGGACATACAGGTATACCCCTAAGTTGCCAGATATTTCTTTGCAGAGCTTCAACATTCTCACGTATATTCCAGATTTTCTGTAGGAGTTCTTAGTCGTTCTGGTGCAGAAATAAATTGTTATTTTAGCATTTTTAGCATAGGTAGAGAAACACAAAGTCTGCAATTTAAAACTTCAAGTTCCCAAAATTATTCTGTGCAATCTCACCACTCAATCATTCATCTTTCATGAAAAAAACGTGTGTGCTTGACGCTTGGGTATTAATTTATTTAACCTTGACTTACAAGTGCGTTGTAGATCAGCGAATCTTATGTTTTACTTGATTCTTCCTGTGCTATGTGTTGCCTGAGGTTAACAGGCCATGGTAATGTAGGAAAGGGAGTGGACTGGGAATGATGAGACTCTAAAAGCATGGCTTCCTGCTGCTTCAGCAAGTACTCTGTACCTGATGTGGTAACATGGTTTTGTATTGTGTAGAGTAGCAGAGTAGAACTTGTGGGTTTTTGTTCTTTTTCCCCACTTCTCCTCAATATACCTACTGACCAGCAGGACATTTTCCAAAAATTCATATACTCACAGTTTCAGATCATGGAGTGAAAGACAAAAAACACATTTAGTAGTCTGTTTCACCAGTTAGTCATCACTACTCTTCAGCAGCCAAGGCTTTTTCTCCAAGGTTAAGTAGTTGTCTTTGGTAGTGGCATCTTCTCCCCCACAGAGCTAGGTGGTTGCCCTGTTAGTAGCATAAATCTTTGTGTTGAATGCCTCCTGAAGCACTGTTTCCACTCTCGCTTCAGTACTTTCATGCTTTCCAAAGCTCTATACGGAAATAAAAATTGCCTCTTTCCTCTAATTCTATTCCTTTGAGTGAGCAAAGGCTTAAACAGATACGCCTTGGACTGCAGGTTCGGAAACTGATTCCCAATCACAGCACTATTCTTAACATTTGTTTATGTTGTTCCTTCTGACTTTGTTTAACTGTACTTGGTTGAAACTGTGTGGAAAGCGATGCTACTTTGTAAATCTGGCTTATAAAAGATGCAATTGGAAAAATAAAATTGCCCTTGCCAGAATAAGAAATGACAACATTGTGCAATTCTGCTTCAACTAAAGGCAAGCTTTTTTCTTTTTTTTCAATGCTACAAAATGCTTCAAAGTCTTTCTGCTTGATTAACTAATCTGTTGTAAGGCTGCATTGTATTAACCATGAAGGAAAATTCCTTAAAATAATCTTTTAAATTACTTCTCTGAGATTTATGGATCTGGTAGAAGGATTTGCAACAATTCAGTGAAGCAGTTGCATCCTGATGAAGTTCGATGGAGTGTGAGTCTGTGTTTTAGGAGCTTTATAAAGAGGAAAGAAAGTATAGCCACTCTAGACCCCAAATATGAAAATGACAATAATTGTTTGCTTAAAAATTCCTCCCAGCAAATGTCTTATCCACTATATGGATTCTTTATCCTCTGTCCCATTTCATTCTGTTTGTCTCCATAACCTTTTGTGCCACCTGTGATGTTTTCCAGCAGTCACATGATAAAATGTCTAGGCTAGATTCCAAGGGTGGAATAAAAAGCTGTATTTATTTTTATGGAAGCACTAACAATTCTATTTGGATTGGATTTCTTCGTAGCAAAACCAATGAATTATTGAACAGATTGGACATGGGTTTGCCAAAGAGTGATTCCTGTCAGATTGCTAATCGTGGCCCAGAATCTACAGCATGGGTAAGCAAAATCATGGCATGTGCTATATTTTCCTTCAGCTTTCCAGGTGCTGTCAATACTGTAATATTAAAATATCCTAATTGAGCTTAATTGTCCAGGCATAACTCAATGCGTACCAAGGAGTCTTTCTGGGTGAATGAGATTGCCTGCGTTGTCTCTTACTCACTGGCAGAGTATCCTACATAGTAGGGGACTGCCTTTATTACTCACAGATCTCTCACTGATAAATGAGAACCAGTTTTATATTCTAAGGTCAGAGCAGAATCTTAAATGTGCTATGTACCCATCCTTTGGTGGCAAGCTTTCATGAAATCTCAACTAGTTCTTGTCAGCAGATGCTTTGCAGCATTTAAAATCTAGTCAGAAGAGAAGCTTATTCCTCGCTGCATCCTAAAAGTGATTCCATAGGCTGCTTATGGACTTTGTCCCAGTTTGAATGAGCCTGGTAAGTATCAGTGTAATTAGGAAATAGAGAAAGTATTGCTTAGGTTTCATTATTCTAATTGCCTCAAAAAGGCTTTTTCACATATGATTAGTCTCTTCGTGTCTAAACCAAGCTTCCCTACTGATGTAAAACCTTGCAGTGAGGAATATTAACCCTCTGACAGAAGTATTTCTCCTTTAGGGAGGTTTCTAATTGGGGGAAGACGGAGAGCAGACAGCCAAATGGACAGAAATTGTTTTACAAGCAATAGTCCTTAGTCAGCAGAAACTTGGAAGTATCTGGGCAGCCCTATGTTGTATATAACCTTGAACACCAACAGTTGAGTAAAGGGAGGGAAAGATTTACCTCCACATTTTCCTCAGAAGCCTTGAAAATGTGCAAGACCCTCCCATCATAGAAATTGCTGCAAAAAATATACAACAGCGCTGTCTTGCCTCAAGTATTTCTTCCTGGTTTTCATTGCACGAAAAGGGAAGGTGATATTGAAAATAAGTTCCTTTCCCTTTTGATTCTTCAGGTCATTTTGTGTCTGAAAACCTTAAAGAAATCTTAGTGTATGTGGGCAGATACATAGCTGGAAGGTGCCAGCTTCTGCCCAGCATTGCTGGAGAGTGGCTTTCAGACTGTCTTTTGTACTCCTGGGTGGATGAGCAAGGTGGACTATGGGAAGAGAAAAAAGATGTCTTGAAGCCACTTCTACCTCCCTCTTAAAGCATCTGATGCTCCAAACTGTGGGGAGCTGCTTCTTTGTTTAGGGAAGACCCAGCTCTGCATCCTTTGATATGGCGTGAATGTTGAACTGCAGAGACAAGTCAGCTCATGTCCCCAGGACTGACTTGGATTTCAGCATTTTACTGTGGTGTCTTCATATTTATACAGAAGTGGGTGGATGCCTGAAGGGCCACTGAATTCTTTCAGGCATACAGGTCCTACTTTTAGCCTTTGCCTTCTACTTCACTTACCTATGTGTGCCTTTCTCATTCCAGTTTTTGAGTGGTTTCTTAATAAAATATGCCAGATTACTGTAATCATCTCTGGCTTCACCAGTATCCAAGCAGATAAAATGCACAGTTTATCCATACTGGTTCTTAATTAATATCAGCTGATGTTATACATGTATTTTATGTGGCAGCTTTTCTATAGCTCTGAAAATCAATTACTCACTTGCTTGTAATGCAGCAATGCAGTTAGCAAAATGTCTTTCCAAGCAACTTGTATGGTCTAGAGGCATATGCACAGCCTCTGTGCACATGGCCAATGAGTTGTTATCTAAATAAACTTGGCATAGAACCAAAATGCTAAACCAGTGGGAAAACTTGAACTCTAATTTTGATGTTATCATGGACCTGTGCTTTGTCTGGAGTAATTAAACCATTCAGGAATAATGTATTTGAAAAAGAAAAGTGTGATAAGGTTATGAAGTGCCTGACATGCATGTTGAAAGGGGGGCTGATAGGTGTGATTTTTTCAATTTAAAATTAATGTTCTAAAAAAAGTTTGGAACAATGTAACATTGATCAATTTTTTCGCCTCACATCATTTCTTTGATACTGATATTAATTTAGCACACCTTGTTTAAATATCACTGTCAAATATTACTTGATGTGCGTGAACAAATTTGACTTCTTTGGAGTGACTCTGTCATCGGTGACTTTTTTGGCCTGCTTATTTAATCAAGCTCATAATTAATTTTAATCCTGTCTTTCAAAGTGTTACCAATCCTGTGTAGATTTTTACTGTCTTCCAACTTGATTAACATACCCTCCACACAATTCTCCAAGCCATTACGGAGAGTAATGAATAATATTGGACACAGAATGAGTCTCCCTGGACACATGTAACAACTCCTCCCAACTCAAAATTGAGCTATTAATAATTGCTTTCTCTATTCAGTCTTTTTAGCAAATGATGTGCCTGTCGTTTTAATGGTGTCATTCTGTATGCATTTATCAAGTTTCAAGAACATTGTGTAGACCTGCAACAAATTCCTCACTAAAGTCAAACCTGCACACTTCTTGTTTTAAATTATGCTGGCTCATTATATAGCATGCTATGCTACATACCTGCTCAAAGACTTTGCAATAAAGTTCCTATTTGTATGATCCTAAGGATCCTATAAGATCCTAATGGTAGCCTGGCTCTTTGCTGAGAACTACAACTTATGAAAGACCAGGGCTGGTTGTTTTAATGAAAACCTACACAGCTGAATACTTTACTCATGATGTGTGGTTCAGATTTTCAGTTCTCTTGACTGCCCCACAAATGATAGAGCAAGCTTGATCTTCCAGCTTCTGTTGCCCTACCTCCACAAATGCCTTTCCAATACTGCCCTGGAAATAATCCTAGGTTCCCCTCTGTTACCACACTCCCTTCTGCTTTGTCAACTTGGTAATATGTTCAGTACTTTTCTCTCTTCCCTGAATAAACCATCTCAGTGTCATATATCCTGGTTGTGTTTTCTCACAAAAGCTTGGGGTATCTTTATGCTTGCCACTGGGACATAGAATAGCATGTGCTGGGGCTCCCTGGTCCTGTTGCACAGATGGTCATTCAGCAAAATCAAATGACTGAGAAGCTCTAGTCTTCTTGTTTAAATTCTAGTCTTGAGACTAATCTTTTTTTTTTTTTTTTGAGTAACTGGAATCATTCAGCCGTTTCTGTTTTGTTAATTACCTGTATAAAGATTTGGGAATAAGGTTTGGGATTTTGGTCCCCCCCTTTCCCCACACCAATATGTTTATATTCTCTGCTGAATAATAGTCTAGGAGCCATACTTATAAGCAAGCTCTTCGAGAGGATGAAAACAGAAGATTAGAGGAAATGAAGCAAGAACAACGGAGGAAGGTAATTATACATTAACAGTTTGCATATTGTATCATTTTTGCATGCTGTGAAACCAATTAAATACATTGATTACTTGTAGCCTACGCACAGAGCTACTCTTTAGCAAAAGTGATTTAGTCACTGTTTTCAAATATTGTGAGAGAGATGAGCCAAGCTGTAAAAATCTGGATGGGGACAGGACAATTATCTTCTGGGTTCAAGGCTATTTGCATCTGGACGACTAGCTCCTGGTTGCCTCTCCAGTTGAACAGTAGTGCAGAGCACTTTTTGACCATGGTTCCCAATTTCATAGGCAGAGGAAACCAATTTCCTCTCTTTCAGGCAGAAGTAATCTTACTGAGATATTAATGATGATCTCAGATTCTGAATAGTTTCTTTCTAGAGAATCGAGGCTCATGTGCTCTGCCTCCCCAAATGGGGATGTGGAAACACATTTGCTGTTAGGCCCGAGCGCTTCCCTGTTCCCTTGCTAACCACCTAAATACAGAGGTTTGAATTGACTAAAAAGCAGGCATGTCCTAACTGCAAGCTTGGACTCCATCTTCTGAAAAGCATCCGAAGTCCCACCGTAATCCCTCTGGCATGGATTTGGGATCCATATCCGCATAAAGTTTGTCTGCACAAGGCAGTAGCACTGTGCTATGTCGCCTGTGTTGGCTCCAGATCTGACTGCAAATCTGGGGAGGGCAGCGTTGACTGCAAAGCATTCAGAAACACATTAGCAAATACTGAGCTTCTTGCTATGTCTCTACTGTCACTAACATCCAAATTAATGTTAAACTACTTCCCCAGAAGCAGAATCTTCATGCAACAAATTCCACGCTGTGAGTTTCTGCTAGAGCTGGACAAGTGACTCATCTTCCCTCACGGATATCTTTCTTTAAATGTTGGGGAAAAGTGTCCTCATTTCATAGTATTTTAGAGACCAGGGTTCTGGAAACAAAAAGGTGGGAAAAGGAGGCTCTTAATTGCTTTCTCATTAGGTGTATGCTTATTCCCAGGAACTATACAGGGGAAAAGTCTTTGAAAGCTGGTCCTGAGGGGCGTAAGACCTGTACTGCTGTATTCTTTACATTTATTCCTCCATAGAGAAAGTAATCACAGATGTGAATTAGCATGCCCCTACTTTATGAATTTGATTTAAGGGGCTCGAGTAGAGCTTTAGGCTCTTTCCCAGTTTCCACAGTTTGCTAAGAAGGTGTTGGCTGCTGCTAAGGCTGCTCTTTCTTGGTGCACGGTTCCAAGCGCTCTGTGCCTTCACAGTTGCTGCTACCTCTGGCGCAGAGGAATGCACTACTTACAAACCTGCTGTAAATAATATGCATTTTAAGGGCTCCAATAATTGTCCCTCAGATATATGTTGGCTCGTTTCTACTTCAAACTGATATTTATTAAAGTAATTGTGAATTCTGTCTTGTGTGTGCCTCCTAGCACAGCGTAGCTATAAAACGTATAGGTATTGTCAGTTCCTTCTTTTTCTTTCTTTTTTTTTTAGAACAGGTTTTAGTATGTATTGCTTGATTTAGAAATTTTCAGTAAGCTTTGAACACTGCATCATATACACACAATATATTTCAGAACATTACTCCGAGAGAGGACTCAGCATATTGGAAAGTCAGATACTGGGTTTTAATTTTCAGGTTGAATAGTTATTTAAAACATTGAAAATTAAGGTTGGCTTTTTTATTTCTTAATCCTGTTTCTTCTTTTAGGGCTAGACAAATATTGATACACAACACATTCACAGTTATTGATTTTCTTCATACATTTATTGCGTAGTTTTTAGGTAATGTTCCACTTAAATTGATTTTTTTAGAAAAACTTTTGCAGTTCCATTCAGTTATTGAAGCTTTTATCTAACGGCATCGTTTCATTTTAGTTCCTATTCCTACTGCTGCTCCGTTGCTATGGAAAATATGAAAGATGGGTCAGTTCCTATCCCTTCCCCTTAGTCCTGCAAGTCAAATTTTCTTTGCAGAAAAATCTGCATCTTCAGTTCTTGGGTGCATTGCAGGGAGCAAGAGCCAGCCAGACAAACGCAGAGGCAGAGCAGAGTCGTGCAGTCTGTGTTTCCTTCACAGTCCTGGCTAAAAGTGCATAAGCAAACTCTCCTCTGAAAACAATCCCCCTTTACAATGTTTATATCCCTTAATATTCCATGATGTAAGGATGCTTGCACACGCTTTCACCACACCAAGAGGTACCATTTGCTCTTCCCTCACCCTTGGGAACCCCAGGGAGCTGTAGGTGACACACCACATCACATATCCCCATTCTTGTCTTCTCCTCACCCTCCGTGGAGGCAGGAGTTGAAGAGCATGATTCCTTCCTACCCTACAGGCACGGTGGCTGTGTCTGCTCCTGCTAGATGACTTCAGCTGCCTTTCCCCTTGGACCCCCAGGGAAATTCCAACCCATGCATTGGGGCAAGGGGAAGCAAACTGGTGTCCGGGATACAAAAACCTTTAAATGTAGGATTGTAAATATCTGAATCCTGTAACTTCCCAGTTTTTAAGACACAAACAAAACTCATCTGGCTCAACCCTGAACAGAAAAGTGAACTCAGTTTTTAACATAGTGCTGTCACATAAATAAACTGCTGTTCAGAGAAGTTCTGGGAATGATACCGTGTGGAATTAATTAAGTTTGCAACATAGGGATGTTAATTAAAAGTAAGTTTGCAGTTTAAAGTAAGTTTGCTTGTTTGGGTTTGTTATTTTTACTTTTATCATTCCCAGGCTGAATTAATGGAATTTAAACAAAAGCAGGAAGAGGAAGCCAGGACAAGAGCACATCAAAACGAACAGAGGAGGTATGAGTCAAAAATGTAGAATACACTTTAATTGCATTCCTATCTGGAAAGGCTCTTAAAATTGCAGGCATTCGTGATTTAGAAGATGATTGCAATGAGGATTCCTGACCTCACCTCAACTTTGCCTTCAAATGAGCCGCTAACATCAATCATTACAGCTGCTCACTGTAATGCACTATGGCCTAGAGTGCCTTTTACATTTTATTTATCCTATCAGTGTAGGATACAGCATAGGGTAGAAACTATTAGTAGTTTCATGGGTAACTACTAGTACAGTAGTTTCAGCTGGAAAACATTTCATTTATTTACCTAAATACCTTTTTATTTATTTATTTTCACTTTATTTTAGAATGGACTACTTTGTCCATGCTACATTTTGTGATTGACTGTCACTGAGGTTAACAGGCACAGGTAAACCATAGAATCATACAATGGTTAGAGCTGGAAAAGACTTAAAGATCATCAAGTTCCACCCCTCCTTCCCACTAGACCAGGTTGCTCAAAGCCCCATCTTGAACACTTCCAGGGATGGGGCATCCACAGCTTCTCTGGACAACATCTTCCAGTGCCTCACCACCCTCGCAGTAAAGAATTTCTTCCTAATAACTAATCTAAATCTCCCTTCTTTCAGTTTAAAATGGTTACCCCCTTCTCTTGTTGCTAGGCTCCCTGATCAAGAGTCCCTCCCCATCTTTACTGTAGGCCCCCTTTAAGTACTGGAAGGCTTCTATAAGGTCTGCCTGGAGCCTCTTCTCCAGACTTAACAGCCCCAGCTCTCTCAGCCTGTCCTCATAGGAGAGATGGTCCAGCCCTCTTATCACCTTTAAGGCCTTCCTTTAGACTCGCTCCAACAGGTTCACATCCTTCTTATGTTGGGGACCCCAGAGCTGGGCGCAGTAAACATGGGATTTGATATCACTACAGATGGAAGCTGCAGAGCAGCAAGGCCTTCTTCTACATCTGCACTGCTGCGTGCCCCAGGCTGTGCCCCACTGCTGAGCTCTCTCTGTGATCAGCAGCTCTAATCTTGCACTTCTGTCACTTAACTGACTTTCCATTATCTTGAAGCAAAGTGTTATTGTCAGCTTTGTTTCTCAGCTGGTAAAAGGAAACAATACTCAGGCTCAAAAATGCAAATACCATTTGTTTCTTTTTTTATATCATTAGGGAAATATATAAAAAAAAGAATAACTTCTGTAGGCAACCGCTTTCCATACTGCTTTCATTTCTTTTTTTTTTTCTCTAGCAAAGATATTGAGATAATTACCCATAGAAGTTAATGAAGGATTTTTTGATTCAGTCCATCTCATGTCCCTAGATAGAAATAATCCAGTATCGTGCATTTTACATCGTTCTTACCAATAGTGTTGTAAGACATTAAAACAACAGTCATGTCTAAGCATGTGTGTCAGTCCTAAGCATTAATAAGGGGAAAAAAGAAACAGTTTTCAGAAGGTTTAAAAATATGTAGAAGACATTGAGGAAAAGTGTATTTGTTCATGCTTTCCAGATTGATAAAATGGTACAAGAAACCTCTAGAGTTGATTTCAGAGCTGGATAGCAGGGAAAGTTGTCAGCTACATGAATTGTCTCTATTAGTAACAAGCTTAAGTGGTTGGTTTTTTTTTTTGGTTGGCATTAGGAAATCAGTACTTCTAGAAATTCTCCTTTTGTACTGAAAGCTGAAAGACTACCTAAGGTGAATTGTTGAAATAGCTCTTCTCCCTGATAAGGTAGGTGGTGGTATGTGGGCTGTCTTTGTACAGAGAATTTTGGTGCATTTCTCACAGCAGCCAAAGTATTCCTTTTAATCACAGCAGACTGATCACAGGATAAGGAGGCACCTAGTGAATTGAAAATGAAATCCAGCCTATCTCATGCTAGTCCATGGTTACTCAGCACAGGCTTGAAAAACATATGAAGTTGGGTATTGAACTGAGACTAGGGAAAGCCACTCATGGAATGTTAAAAATCAAAAGTTTGTGAATTCCTCAGGTACCTTCAATCATTATTCATTTTTTGTTGTATTTTAAGGGTAAATAATGCATTCCTGGACCGACTCCAGAACAAAACGCAACCTAATAGCACCTACCAACCTGGATATTCTGGGAGTCCGGACTACCTCAGTAACAACGCCTGGGTAAGATTTTTGGGTACAGAATGTGAAAGCAGTGGGATTGTTTGGCCCCATCTGGAGTACTGTGTCCAGTTCTGGGCTCCCCAGTTCAAGAAGGACAGGGAACTGCTGGAGAGGGTACAGCAAAGGGATGCAAAGATGATTAGGGGACTAGAACATCTCTCTTATGAGGAAAGGCTGAGGGACATGGGTTGTTTTAGTCTGGAGAAGAGAAGGGTGAGGGGGGATCTGATCATGCCTATGAATGCTTAAAGAGTGGGTGTCAAGAGGATGGGCCCAGGCTTTTTTCAGTGGTGCCCAGTGACCGGACAAGACGAAATGGGCACAAACTTGAACATAAGAAGTTCCATCTAAATATGAGGAGGAACTTCTTACCTTCATGGGTGGCAGAGCCCTGGAACAGCCTGCCCAGAGAAGTGGTAGAGTCTCCATCTGTGGAGACATTCAAAACCCACCTGGACGCGATCCTGTGCAACCTGCTCTAGGTGGATCTGCTTTGGCAGAGGAGTTGGACTAGATGATCTCCAGAGGTCCCTTCCAACCCTATATCATTCTGTGATGCTGTGATTCTGTTTAAAAGTTGACTTTTTCCCCAGATACTGTTATGTGTCTGTATGCATTTAGCCTGCCTGACAGAAGTTACAGTCCTGGCTGGCTGCCTACAATAGCTTTTAAGAAGAAATCCTGTCTTAAATATATAAGCTGTTCAAATGGGAGGAGGGGGGAACAGCTGCTCTTGCAGCAGAACCTGATTGCTTTGCATGCAAGATACTTACTGCAAGGAACCGCATCCAAGGTACTTCCTTAAGTTCAGAACAAGGGCAGTGAAAGCGTAAAGGATTTTTTGGAAAGTCTTTAAATGAAAGGTGTTTGGAAATGCTGCAAATATTTTAATATGATAGTGAAAGTGGAGGGAAAAAATCCCATGAAAGCTACAGCGGTTTATTCTTCACCCATATAAAATTATGACAAAAATGAGCCAGCTTATTTAAAATACATAGTATTTCAAGGATTCTTTGAAGAAAAGATATCTTGACTGTAGCCTATTAACCATCCATCAGATCTTTTCAGTTGTCCTAATGAGTCAGTAATGTGACTGTTATTTAGAATTGCAGTCTTCACTGTTAAAAAAAATATTGTATTATTCCTATCATGGAAATTTCCATTAGGTTGAAATTCCATTGCTGAGAGGACCATAGTGCAAAAATGGAAGATTTATAAAGACTGAGCAGTGTAGACAAAAATGTTTAGTTGATAACCAGAAAAACTCAAATTGGATTGGGACTGTCAGGTGCAGAGGTGTATCTTAGCAGATGAATGCCGGGAAGACTTGGGTTCAAGTATCTACAAAGTCAAGGCATGATGAAGAAGCGGATGCTTTTACTGCTGGAGTTTTCCAGATACTGGAAGTGGAAATAAGAGTATCTTAATCACTACAAGCTTTGGGCAAGCCCTGGGCAATGGCAAATTGCTCAGGACCTGCGGACTGAGGCTGCCTTTGTGCATAGCAGTTCTCTGGGTCTTGCTGAGAGGAGGCATGACCTGCCAGTTCAACCTCCCATAAGGTCTATGGGCAGCTGCTTGGAGAAGCAGGTGGTTAGAGGCTTTACTGGTACGGCCTGTATCATATGCCAGGAAATCCAGAAGCTGTTGGAAGCCAAACTGAAGATATCCAGGCTAAAAGAGTACAAGAAAGCACTCTGTATGACAGGCCTGAATCATCTCATGAAGGATGGTGTGTCTGCAGATAGCAGAATTAGAGACTTCAGGTAGGACAGAGCCAGCTGATACCTAGTAATGTCTGCTGGATGGGGCTGGACTAGCAAAGATAATAAGGGCAGAAATCATTGCTTATATTTCACTTTGTGTCCTTTATCCCAATTTGTAAACTGTTTCCCAATAAACTCAAAAGAAAGGCTGTGTCACAGCCAAGATCCCCAGTGT
The DNA here is from genome assembly GCF_001431845.1 of Calidris pugnax. Lineage (NCBI taxonomy): Eukaryota > Metazoa > Chordata > Aves > Charadriiformes > Scolopacidae > Calidris > Calidris pugnax. The sequence goes on along the minus strand of NW_015094510.1, from coordinate 13,013,777 downwards.
CTAAACTTGAGCATCTCCACCAGAGCGGCTGCTGTCACTGCTGAAAACCTTGCCATTGTCTGCAGAGGGAGTTTTGCCTGAAGCCAGATGCCATATGTCCTCTTCCACAGGGCAGGTGTTGGTGCCACTGAACAAGTGCATTCAGCCCAGGCACAGTTTTAACAACAGACGGCTCTGTGACATATGCAGCCAATCTATGCTTTGTAAAAATATATATATATTTTTTTTTTTTTTTCAAAGAAAACATCAACACAAATGCAATAAAACCCTGTGCATAGAAGTGATAAATTTCCTACTCTGATGTTTACTTAATGGCTCCCAAGGAGCCTGCCTTCTGTTGGGTAATGCTAGATTATCCATTTTTCCTTTATGCTATGATGTGAGATTAGAAGACTAAACAAAGCAAGGGAAGGATAAACGGTGAAAGCATATGTCATCATGGAAAGGAATTAAAAATGAGTATTGGTTAGAGGAACAAGAAAGAAAAATATCTCTCAAAAGACAGATTGGAGGCTGCAACCTCAGTGTCTGTGATTATACCAAGATTCTTTTCCCTTCCCTTGGGATTTTCAGCAAAAAAACCCAACAGATGATCTCCAGGTGGGGCTTACAAGTCATGTAGTCTGCAGCGTGGTGTTTTACATTACAAGGGAGTTAACCAAAGCAGGTCAGACTGTAGACTAAGATTAAAAGAAATGGAAAAGGTTCCCAAAGTTAAGACCTGCAGGTAATTTTTGAGCCTGCTCCTTCTGTGCAGAGGCACTGAAGAGAAAATATTTGTTCTCTTTACTGCTGCTTCTTTTTTCCTGTTTAAACTCTTTGCAGGCACAACGGCTTCATACTTACAGAAACTGAACATCGCACCGTGTTATCGATCTACCTGTTGCAGTTTTCATTATTATTATTATTTCTATTAGCCTGGTTTCCTAAGGAAATGAAGTTTGTATGATCACTCTGTCTGCCTACATGTAATACAATTTTTAAGCCTGGTGGCCAATCTTGAAAGGGAGTATAAGTCTCGAAGATAATTAAGTTTCTATGTGTTTTGTGAAAAGCAATGGCTGGGCAGAGGAGGAGAGACCCCAAACCAGTCCCCTACTCTGAGGGGTGGTGGGAAGGACCTGGACACTCCATGCATTGACCGGCTGCAGGCCCCCAGCCGATCAGTGTGGGTACAGCTCCAGAGCAGCTGCAGCTCTGCCCTGCTTTCCTGGGGGCTAGGAGAGGCAAAAGGGGACTTGGATATCCCAGGGGAGATGGAGAGGTGGTGGCATAGGCAAATTTATTGTGTGTGTCAGGGCAGGGGTGAGGAGAACAGTTACATTGCCCGATTGTACCCTAATCGATAGGAAAGCAGCTTTCATTAGTTCATCTGCCCTCCAGACATCTTGTGTTTTATTAGAAATATTTATGAGCTGTTATTTCAAGAAGTATCTTCATGACAGTAATCTTTTCTCCCTTTTTGGTTATAAATGCCAGGGTGCTCTCTGGGTGGTTGTGTGGTTTCCTTTTTTAATGGGAAGACAAATTAATGAATTTCCACTTCTCTCTGTGAGCTACTGCACACTTGAGAGAGCATCGAGTCTTGATGTATGATATCAAGGAAGTTTTGATGTCCTTTGGGCTGCCATTATCTCTAACATAAGGCTAAACCTTTTAGGCTATGAGGGCAAAAAAAATAACAGTTGTCATTTTGACATCAAAGTTTAATCAATAAGATTTAATCCTTACTCAGCTGGGACCTCTGACTGAGACAGTATCTGTTCACTGTAATGGCACAAATGATCAGTTTTATTTAAATATTAAAACACTTCTGTTTTTACAGAAGAATAGCTTTAAAATAGTTGCACATCTTCATATTCACTCCCTTATGAGATTTGCCCATGTTCAGGTACGGAGGGATTTGCAGAGGCCAAGTGCTAATGCATGGGGGAGCCTGAAACAAAGCCCTTGTTTATTTTTTGTGTGGAAATGGAGCACTCACTGTCAAGGACCCTTTTGTCTATTTCTGTTAGAAGGGGAGAGGTCTGTTAGGGGAGAGGTCACATGGTTGAAGAGATGAAATTTATATATTTACTCTTGTTTAATGAAATACTAGTTGTCTTGTTGAAACTCTCTGAGCTATAGTAGAAAGTAGAAGGCAACATGACATATTACACCTTCCCGTTTCATGTCTCGATTACACCCGGTGTCATGCATAAGAATGAGAAATGCTCTCTTGGATGCTGACTCTGCTCTTTCAGTGGATGCATAATTCTAGATATTTGTTGTGGGAAGCAACTATGCCCTGAATACACAGGTGCAGTGTGACAGGAAACCACATTTTTTTCCTTTCCCATAAGAAGAACGGAAACTCAATGGATGCTGGATAAATCTGTTTTGAGGAAACAAGATTTATGGATAAAACTATTTTAAATAAACATGGTTTGTGGGTTAGCACTTGGTTTAGTTCTTGAAGCATGATCCATGGGAATGTTTCTTCGGAGTCTCAGCCAGCGGTTGATTTATCCTATTTGCTCCCAATTGGAGAGGGAGCACGTTGTGAAGTTTACTGTTGCACAGCAAAAAAGAATCATAGCTCAAAGGTCCCTGAAGTCACAAGGCCAGCATGCATGCTACAGTTTTCCATGCACAATCAGTCTTTAATGCAGACTTTCATCAACTTTTAGATGGATAAAATTGCACTGAAAATGCTGGTTTCCCAGCACGAAGAAAAAGCTTCTATTTAACATGGGAATATTGAGAATAGAATATTTACATAAGAAGGTTCCACAGAGCAATCCACAATGGTTACATTTGTTTTAACAAAGAATGTGGTTTGCTAACTTAGCTATAGCTTGGTTAGTCAATGTACAATCTGAGTTGAAAAGATTATTGAATTTTTTCCGAAAACTGTTTGTTTTGGGTGTTTTTTTTTCCTATCAAGAGTAGTGTGCTTGTCTTTCCTGGCAGAAGGATGGCAGAAAATAAATAAACTACTCAGCAGAAGCATCAGCATTGATATAGGAACCTCAGATGAGTAGGTCTCGGCATGCTGTAGCTGAGTTTAATGACTTACCTCTGACAAGGCAGTCAAACAGCATATGCAGATGTGTTCTGCCTGGCTTGTCTTTGAGCTCAATCATTCTTTCCTTTGAAAATCTCATCCTAAAAGAGGATAGCGGCAGTCTGAGGAGGAGCGGAAGAAACTTTTCACTCTTTCAAATTGTGTGAGATCACAATAGGATTGAGGCATCTAAAAATATTTGGAACACTTCTAGATTGATTTTTTTTCCAGAAAAAACCCCTATATGTTTATCTCCTGAGTCAATACACCCTGCTATTGATATTGAGTTAAAATCGAAGAACTATTTATTGCTAGAACTGGAATCTTGCAGAAGCGTTTACTTGTTTTTTTAAGTGGAGTTTCAAGAGACAGGAAAGGGCACCACGTAATCAAGAAAGTTCCACACAACTGGATAACCATAATCCCTTGCATAAATATGTGATTGTTCTGTACATTGTACATAGCACTGTACTAGTGCATTTCTTTTTTTCTTTTATCCAGGAGTCAAACTACTTGAAATAAAGGAGGAGAAAGGTAAGAATAATGAATTTGTTCATCATTTGAGTTCCGATGCTGATGTTAATTGAGCTTCATATTTGACATTTCATTATGACAGCTTATGTGGTTTAATTCTCAAGTTATATGAGAAGGGATCTTAAAATAAATGCTTTCCAACTCTGAGTTTGGGGCCAGGCAACGGCACATACCTTTTCTGAAACACGTTCTCATAAAGAACTGCGGAACATGTATTTCAAGCCAGAGGAAGTGTTGATGGCATGGAAGGCGTCTGCTGGGGGTGCCTTGATATTTAGTGCTAAAACCTCAATGCAGCCATGTCTTCTGTGTTATGGACTGTGAGTGGATAAACCTGGGCGGCTGAGGAACGTGGCTGGAAATGCAGGAGGCAATTCTGCAGGCTTTCAGTGGTCTTAAGTGAAAGAGGGTGACTGTTGTGGAAGCTGCATTCTTCACGCTATTTCCCGTGAGCAAAAGGGAAAACAGTTCGTATCAGTGGAGGCTGTCAGTAAAGCATCACACTTGAATTGGAGAAATCAGGCCCTCTGTTTTCAAATTACCTTTTCATAAGGCTCAGTGCACCTGTGTTCTTTTCTGAAAGCAGTTCCCTACCCTAATTCCCAGTTGCGACATAAAGATTTGTGCTTGGAGACTTTTGAAGCATGTTCAGGTACTGACATACATTATCCTTGCCTTAGGAGATGGCTTTGACATATTATTTTTTTTGAGAGCTAGGATCTTATAAAGTAGAATTTAAAAAAATCAAACTTTAAAAAAGCCTTTGCTTTCAACCCTTCTCCCCCAAATGCAGATATTCTTCTGTGACTTTCTTCCTTATTTTCTGCTCCAACAGTTATTTTAGTGTTTTTGCAGCAGGGTTGTATTCTGCAGATGGTATCTAAATGATATCGTTGGCTTCCCATGAGTCGCCATTTCAGTTTTGTGAGGAGCAAAATTGTTATTAAAAATTAACTCAAATTCATTAAAGAAATGACAATGAGTAGATAAGGACAGTTCCTCACAGGAGAAGAAACTACCATCTTTTGCAGCCCACAATACTATTAGGTTTTGTAGACTGTGGGCAACTGAAGGAGTTAAACACATTGGATTCTTTGGTTTTGGGGTTTTTTTCACAATATCTACAATACCAATAATATGTTTGCATATGAACTGTACAAGAATTACGGATGGGTGTACTTTTTTAAGCCTTGTTTTTCTGTTGTTTGGAAAACACATTTCAGCCTGCTACATTAATATATTGTTCAACGAGTTATTAATATGTCTGCAGATAATTAGGACATTTTGTGAATTAAATTTACAAAATGATAGAAATCCCTTCATGAAGGCTTTACATAATTAAAAGCTAAAACCTGTCAGAAGAAAAGGCAGACTTTATTTTCCAGTGGACTTAATCCTAGAGAAGTTGACTTTGATTTTTTGTTTTTTGCTGCAAAAGATAATTTTTCATTCTGTTTTCTCCTTCTTGTTACAGGGTATCGGAGAAATATTCACTTTTATCTGGCCTTGGCCAAATGACCTTGTAAAAGCTCCAAGAAAGCGCTCTTTTATCATAGTGATTTTTTTTTCTTACCCTGACTTCAGCTTCACACCCACTTCATGAGCAATCTGCAGAGACTGGTTTCTAGCTGTCATTATTCACGCATATTTGAAGCTGCTGATTATGGAAGTCCTATTTAATTTTTAATAAGAGAATGTGTCATTTTTTTTTTTTTTCATAAATTGTTTTGCCTCTTGCAGAATGTAATTATCCTAGTCTTTGGGATCTCAGAAAAAGAAGACATTAGTGACTGCAGAAGCTGCAGTAATATCTGTGTTTACTGCTACTCTATACCCAGCCAAAAGCTTCTCAGAAACTTGAACTAAGGAAGCACATAGAGGGTTTTCTTTTGGCGTGAGAAGGAGAATTATTGTTGGTATGGGGTTCTTTTGTTTTGTTTTGGTGAGGATTTTGTGGAATTGTTTTACTATTATATTCAACAGCAGAGACTCAAGAAGAAATAAATGCGCATATTGTAGACAGGATCTTTTAAATATGTTCTTAGAAAAATGCAACACATGAAAGAAATAAAACTTGAAATAACACTGACATTTATTCTATCTCTCCCACATCTTTTGTGATATGATATACCAGTTTTTCACTTTGCCTGTTTTACCTTGGTAACTTCTGTTACATGTGTGGGAAAAACTACTGCAAGGTTAGCTTTAGTTTCTTGCTTTTCTTTGTCACTCTCATCTAATGGAACTTAATTTATATCTCCCTGTTTCTGCAGATGAAAACATTTTACTACTTTCCATAAATCAGATGCATGACCAAGATATTTCTAATGGAAAAGAAGGGTCCACAGTACGTTAGATAAACCATGCAGAGAAGAAAATTGATCTGTGGCATTTACATGTACATCTTCGGCAAAGTTAAAGGTTTCCTGAGTGTTTTGTTGGTTTTTTTTCAGTTTGCAGGCACGCCACAATATTTTTCCATCACCTTTGCAACATGGGAACTTCATAATGGATCACCTGAAGTTTTCTTTTGAACTGTGGATGTTGCTATGTTTTCTTTCCCTTCTGCAACTCTATACAGTTGCCCTTTACTCTCTTTGCCTCAGAGAATTACTCAAATCTCTCATACTGCTAGCTAGTTGATGTTAATAGGAAATGCCAGGGATCTTGGTAATACTCAGAAAAGTTTAGCCTTTTTTGAAGTGTCTGACATGGGGAAAATTCCTTGGGAAGACTTTTGGCACTGTATTGCAAGTGGTGCTTGTCTGTGCTGTCGGCTGCTTGGGAAATTAAATTCACATCTCCCTCCAAGAACTCCCTCACCCAGCCTCTTTTAGTACATCTCAGGTCTGGGGCTAAATATCTGCAGAGTGGGATATATGTATAAGTGTGCACATACTTTTTAAAGGAATTGTCATTGCTTTAATCAGATCCTTGTATTGCACTCTAATCAGACTAAGACTTGTAGGTGGTCTTTTTGAAGTAGTGAACCTGCAGCCTCTCCACACTTGACGTACCATACCCCTAGACCCCATTGACAAAGGCTGAGTGGGAGGGGAAGTCACCATGGGCACTGACAAGTTAAAATTCAGTGTGATCATGTTGCTGTGTTTCTCTATCCAAAGAAAAGAACTTTTTATTAACCTGCTACTTTCACATTCAGGAACAGTGATGGCAAGTCACCTTGAGTAACCTCTTCCATTAAGCTTGTCTACTTTCTTTTGGCTGTCTTCAAAGATGGAACTTGATCACAATCTTCAAAGTGCTTCCCCTTATCCAACATTTCAATCTCCTATTTGAAATGCTCTCTACAAACTATTTCAAACATTAACTATTCCAGCCCTTTTTAGTGGTGAAGTATCTGAATTTTTCCTCTCCTATCTTTCTGAATAGAACAAACAAATCTATATGAACAGTGGCCTGGGAAGTGTCTTTGAGAGCCATAACCTGCAACAGAGATGATAAGAAGTTACATGCATCCATGAATTGATGTTAGTAGGATGTCTGGAAAATGTTGTTCTTATCCTTTTGGAAAGCTTGCAGTATCTCAGAATTACCACCTCGCCAAACACACATCCTGCCAAAACTTTAAGCTTGAAAGCAAAGGGATGTTGTGACATCTGTTAAAACGGGTTATAATGAAATAAACTGGCAATAGACTGGGAAAATAACTTTATGTCTGTCGAGAGTTAGGAACTGATAGTTGGGTGTGTTTGCTGTCTACCTGTTAGAGTAAACCTTTGATAAAGGTTTTCAAATACGGATTCCTCTAGTTATAACTTACAGCAACTGAATTAATTATCTACTGTGCAGTGGTTTAAAACCAGATTACATTACTATATAACAGTAAATGGAGGTTCAATTTTTTTGTTTTTAAAATTGTTGTTGCTTCAATATAATCTGCATTGATGATCTTGCTATTTCAGAAACTAACCTTCCAACAGGGAGTGGTATGGGGCTGGAAGTTACAAAAGGAAACCTCCTTCGTTTTCATTGCTGAGACAAATTCATTTTAGCAAACTGACTAAACCATTATGATCAGCCATTCTGAATTCTGATATAACTTGACAGCAAGATTCCTATGTTTAGATTTTATAGTCTGTCTAAATCAGAAACTACCTTCCTATGAAGAAATGCAACATTTGTTTAAGGACTTCCAATATTGATTCTCAATTATGTACCTAAAAGTTGTTCCAATGTTTTAACTATCCCTGCGGTTAAAGATATCTGCCTGACTCCTAGTTCAATCTTGCCAAGTTTCAGGTATCTGGTATTGAATTTTCTTAACCACTTGCCTGGTAAATTAAAGACTTTTCTGCTCTCAGGACTCATTTTTTTAAAATGTGCATGTTTGGACAGGTTCATTCAATTTGCAGTCCTTGTTCAGCTTTTATTCTTAAAAATATCCCAGATTTACAGAAAGCCTTAGATGTGATAGGATTTGGTATAAGTGTACCTTCTTTTTGGTATGTGCCCCGACACGCAGACTCTGAAGCAGAATATTATTAGCTACTAGAAAGGGAGCTAATCCATAGCTTACATTTTATGGTACTCATCCATGTTCAGTTCATGCCTCTACTTCAGGAAATCCAAATCCCTGTCTCCTGTCTTGGAGAATATTTTAATCACCGGGCTCTTTAGGGTAGTGAGGATCTGGACAAAGAGATCTGGACAGGCTGGATCGACGGGCTGAGGCCAAGGGGATGTGGTTCAAGAAGGTCAAGTGCCAGGTCCCACACTTGGGTCACACCAGTAGCTCTACAGGCTTGGGGCAGAGTGGCTGGAGAGCTGCCTGGCAGAAAAGGATCTGGGGGTGTTGGTTGACTGTCGTCTGGACATGAACCAGCAGTGTGCCCAGGTGGCCAAGAAGGCCAACAGCATCCTGGCCTGTATCAGGAACAGCGTGGCGAGTAGGACTCGGGAGGTGATCATCCCCCTGTACTCGGCACTGGTGAGGCCTCACCTTGAGTACTGTGTCCAGTTTTGCGCCCCCTACCATAAAAAAGACATTGAGGTGCTGGAGCGGGTCCAGAGAAGCGCAACGAAGCTGGTGAGGAATCTGGAGCACAAGTCGTATGAGGAGAGGCTGAGGGAGCTGGGGTTGTTCATCCTGGAGAAAAGGAGGCTGAGGGGAGACCTTACAGCTGTCTACAACTACCTGAAAGGAGGGTGTAGAGAGGTGGGGGTCGGTCTCTTCTCCCAAGTCACAGGCGACAGGACAAGAGGAAATCGCCTGAAGTTGCACCAGGGGAGGTTCAGATTGGATATTAGGAAAAATTTTTACACTGAAAGGGTTATTAAGCATTGAAATTGGTTGCCCAGGAGAGTGGTTGAGCACCATCCCTGGAGGTGTTCAAGAGACGAATTGACATAGTGTTAGTGACATGGTTTAGGGATGGGTTGTGGGGGTTTTTTGGTTTGTTTGTTTGTTTTTTTTTAAATCAGAGTTATGTTGATGGTTGGATGGTTTGGATCTTAAAGTTCCCTTCTAACCTAAACAGTCATATTATTCTATGATTGTATGGATCTTCTGCTATATGCAAAAAGAATAGAATTTCATGTGAAGTGAGAAGTCATATGGCTTTATCTAGCTCAACAGTTGGATGTTCCTGCTGTGGCCCATGCCATTACTCTTTTCCCCATTGTAGTCTTCCCTAAGTGTTCCCTCACATAGGGCACTCACTCCTTTATATTTCCAGATACTTGTTTTCTCCAGTCCTGCTCCTGGGCACAGACTGTCTGGCAGAAATACCTTTCGCATCCTCTCTTAAGCATTCCTCCTCTTTTTCCTTCAGTCTTGCCCTCTTTCGTGTTAAGTCCCTCTACTTCAACAGCTGCATTGAATGAAGTGCCTCTAACCTATGGATTCTTCTTCTGCACTCTTGACTCCTTCATCAACAGGTCATTGCCAGTGGGTCAAGAAAGGTGATAATTCCCTTCTGCTTGGCACTGGTGAGACACAACTGGAGCGCTGGGTCTGGTGCTGGGCTCCCCAGTGCAGGAAAGAAAGATATGAACATGTTGAAGTGAGTCCAGCAAAAGACCGATCAGATGATGAAGGGACTGAATCATCTTTGATATGAGGACAGAATGAGAGAGCTGGGACCGTTCAGCCTGGAGAATATAAAGCTCAGAGCGATCTTATTCATGTGGGTAAATATTGGAAGAGGGGGAGTAAAAGAGATGGAGCCAGGCTCTTCTTGGTGCCAGTTACAGGACAAGAAGCAATGGGCAGAAGTTAAAATACAGAAAATTCTGTCTGAAAACCCCCTTTTTCTTTACTCTGAGGGTGATCAGGCACCAGCACAGGTTGCCTAGAGAGGCTGCTGAGTCCCCATCCTTGGAGGGGATGAATATTCAAAACCAAACTGGACAGTCCTGAACAACATGCTGTAGGTGTGTGGTGGGTTGACCCTGGCTTAATGCCAGGTGCCCACCAAAGCCACTCTATCACACCTCTCCTCAGCTGGACAGGGGGAAGAAAATATAACAAAAGGCTCATGAACAGAGGTAAGAACAGGGAGATCACTCAGCAATTACTGTCACGGGCAAAACAGACTCAATTTAGAGAAAATTAATTTAATTTATTACCAATTCAATCACAGTAGGGTAATGAGAAATAAAAACTAAAACTTAAAACACCTGTCCCCCTCCCTTCTTCCCAGGCTCAATTTCACTCCCCATTTCTCTACCTCCTTCCCCAAGCAGTACAGGGGGATGGAGAATGAGGATTGCAGTCAGTTCATCACATGTTGTCTCTGCTGCTCCTTCCTCCACAGGGGGAGGACTCCTCACGCTCTTCTCCTGTTCCAGTGTGGGGTCCCTCCTACGGGAGACAGTCCCTCCATGAACTTCTCCAAAGTGAGTCATTCCATGGGGTGAAGTTCTTCAGGAACAGACTGCTCCGGTGTGGGTCACCCACTGCCAGCAAAGCTGCTTCAGTGTAAGCTACTCTCTCCATGGGGAATCTCTGCTCTGGCTCCTGTAGCACCTCTTCCCCACCCTTCTTTGCTGACCTAGGCATCTGCAAAGTTGTTTGTCTCATGTAGTCTCACTTGTCTCTACAGCTGCAATTGCCCAGTCCATTTTTTCCCCGTCTTATTAAATATGTTATCCCAGAGGCACTACCACCATCACTGGCAGGCTTGGCCTTGGCCAGCAAGGGGTCTGACCTGGAGCCGGCTAGCATTGGCTCCATTGGACATAGTGGGTGCTTCTAGCAGCTTCTCAGTGAAGCCACCTCTGTAGCCCCCCAGCTACCAAAACCTTGCCATGCAAATCCAATACAAGGTGACCCTGCTCTGAGCAGGAAGATTAGACTAGATGATGTTCAGAGATACCTGTGAACCTCACTTGTCCTGTGGTGATGTCCTAATCTGTCCATAGCTATTTTCATTTTCATCTGTCTCCCATTCCTTTCCTCAGCCCACATTTTCCACCCCTCACCTGTAGAGGAGGAACCTGTTAAGTATCTAATGTTTCCTGGAATAAATACTTTCACTTGTCCTGGCCTTAAAGGAGTCACCTCAGTCAGCAATCACGTTGATGCTGTAGTAGAGGGGGAGCGTTCGCTGTGTCTGGGGCTGGCTAGAAATGCAAGTATGAAGATGAGAGAAAATTCACTTGAGCTTCTTCAGTCGCTCATTAAAGGATTTCCAAATTTCAAACTTTTCTAGGGATCTCATCTGAACTTTCTCCAGTCTGCTCTCATTAAAAAAGGGTGGGTTTGTTCTTGCCAACATTAATTCATTTTTTATTTCACTTACAGTCCACATTCCCTGTTCCTAGCTGTTTGATCTTTGCACCTAGCTCTTTAATTAAAAGAAAGCAAGCTCACATTTTCCTGCTGTCTGGACCTCTCTCTAGAAGTTATCTTTATGTCTCATTCAGGCAGTGCCAACCACAGCCTTTACCAACAATTTCTCTTGCCTTCCCTCTCAGTCCATGAACTCCCTTGAACTACATTTGGATAAGAAAACCCTACTAGAAATGTTATTTTTGAAAAGATCCCCATTTAGTATTTTTTTTTAAAATCCCTCCAGTAAATTTTTAATTTGCTTACGTAGACTTTGAAGTTTAAACAGTTCTTTCTTTTTTAAACGAGAAAGTCATATGGCCTTATATAACGCTGCTATTTCAACAAATGCACATTTTGTCAGACCAGTAATCCCAACAACAGTGTAACTGATTTATCTTCAAAGTTTTATCTTTCATTGAACAATGTTGTCTGGTATTAATTACGCTCTTCGCCCTTAATTCTTTATTGAAAACATCCTTTTTTGCCTTCCTGAGATTTTGCCCTGGGTAAGCATTAAATTGACAGTCCTATAGTTACATTTTCAGCACATTATCCTTTGGAAATATTGAAAAATTTGTTTCCTGTCTTCTCTGTTCAATCTTTTGGACAGTCGCAGTATCTCAGAGGACTTACCCAGTATCCTACTTTGAAAACAGCAATTTAACACTCTCATCAGTCAATACATCTACAGCCAATGGTCCAAGTTTTCTGCTTTGTTGATATTTAGTAACCCACTGCTTTACTAAAGGAATAAAAAAGTACATATTTCCCTGTTCTAAACTGGAAATTGTCATCTGTGTTTCCCCTAAAATAAATAAGAATTTGTTTTATTACCAGAAGTGAGGATTTTGCGCTTTTGCCTCCTCTTTGGCACAGTGTTTGTTATTGAGCTAATCTGTGGGGGTGGCAGAGTTTCTTTCCTGGTCCTCCTTGTTTTGGATACCTTGGTCTCTGCCTGGAGCAGGGTGTTTCTCTTGGGGGTAGGCACATAGTAATAGTAACGTCCAAAATGACCCTGGCCTCTTAACAGGAGACAAAATCCAGTGCCAGTGATTCCGAAACTCCTCTTGGGTTACAGATGTTCCCAGAGGCTCTGTTTGCAGAAGCTGTGGTACATGACTTGTGACTGCTGGAGAAGCAGGGTAACTCATTTTTGTAATATTTCATCCTCAGAGCAGATGAGATTTAGTATGCAACTTCCATATTTACTCCACCAAGGAAAATATTAAATCTTGCATTATAAAGGCAAAAACAAAGTTATACAAAGAGGAAAATAACAAATGCATTCTTGGTGTATCCCTGACACCACAGCTCTCATTTAACTGTCACTTCAAAGCTTTCAGTAATACTACGCCCCAGCAGCCAAGAGGAAAACCGCCAGGTCTACTTTTCATTACTGTCCTCTCAGTTACAGCCTAAAGTTTTCTGGTTTGCTCAATGCAAAACCAGAAAAAAAAGCATTTCTCACCTTGAAAACCTACAATTTCCTCCTTAATGTAGAGCACCCTATGCTATTTCAGTTTTGTTCTGCTTTGATTGAGACACTCTATTGCTATTGTCTGTCTCTCTTGGAAAAAAAAAAAAAGAAAGATGAAAAAGTCTTGTTGGAATCTTGGTTTGCATTTGTTTTGTTGATCTACACAACTGAATTGCTTCCTCCTTCTTCATGGAGAGTCTGGCAAACAGATGTTGTGCTGTTGTAGCACATCTTGACGGTCAGCAATTGCAAGCACAGCAGAGACTAGAGCCTTTAATCCTGGAAATCGGACTGCTTCTGTTTATTCACATACCTGACCCAACCCCACTTAAATAAATCAAAAAGACGTGCTGCAATTAATTAATCTGGACTTTTTATTGGAGCTTAAGGTAAGTGGATTGCAACTCCAAAACTGTAATGCATGAGGATGTTTCTTATGTAAA
>NW_015094510.1:12980389-12998507 GCF_001431845.1 Calidris pugnax | reverse complement strand
GCCCCCTACCATAAAAAAGACATTGAGGTGCTGGAGCGGGTCCAGAGAAGCGCAACGAAGCTGGTGAGGAATCTGGAGCACAAGTCGTATGAGGAGAGGCTGAGGGAGCTGGGGTTGTTCATCCTGGAGAAAAGGAGGCTGAGGGGAGACCTTACAGCTGTCTACAACTACCTGAAAGGAGGGTGTAGAGAGGTGGGGGTCGGTCTCTTCTCCCAAGTCACAGGCGACAGGACAAGAGGAAATCGCCTGAAGTTGCACCAGGGGAGGTTCAGATTGGATATTAGGAAAAATTTTTACACTGAAAGGGTTATTAAGCATTGAAATTGGTTGCCCAGGAGAGTGGTTGAGCACCATCCCTGGAGGTGTTCAAGAGACGAATTGACATAGTGTTAGTGACATGGTTTAGGGATGGGTTGTGGGGGTTTTTTGGTTTGTTTGTTTGTTTTTTTTTAAATCAGAGTTATGTTGATGGTTGGATGGTTTGGATCTTAAAGTTCCCTTCTAACCTAAACAGTCATATTATTCTATGATTGTATGGATCTTCTGCTATATGCAAAAAGAATAGAATTTCATGTGAAGTGAGAAGTCATATGGCTTTATCTAGCTCAACAGTTGGATGTTCCTGCTGTGGCCCATGCCATTACTCTTTTCCCCATTGTAGTCTTCCCTAAGTGTTCCCTCACATAGGGCACTCACTCCTTTATATTTCCAGATACTTGTTTTCTCCAGTCCTGCTCCTGGGCACAGACTGTCTGGCAGAAATACCTTTCGCATCCTCTCTTAAGCATTCCTCCTCTTTTTCCTTCAGTCTTGCCCTCTTTCGTGTTAAGTCCCTCTACTTCAACAGCTGCGTTGAATGAAGTGCCTCTAACCTATGGATTCTTCTTCTGCACTCTTGACTCCTTCATCAACAGGTCATTGCCAGTGGGTCAAGAAAGGTGATAATTCCCTTCTGCTTGGCACTGGTGAGACACAACTGGAGCGCTGGGTCTGGTGCTGGGCTCCCCAGTGCAGGAAAGAAAGATATGAACATGTTGAAGTGAGTCCAGCAAAAGACCGATCAGATGATGAAGGGACTGAATCATCTTTGATATGAGGACAGAATGAGAGAGCTGGGACCGTTCAGCCTGGAGAATATAAAGCTCAGAGCGATCTTATTCATGTGGGTAAATATTGGAAGAGGGGGAGTAAAAGAGATGGAGCCAGGCTCTTCTTGGTGCCAGTTACAGGACAAGAAGCAATGGGCAGAAGTTAAAATACAGAAAATTCTGTCTAAACACACAACCCCCTTTTTCTTTACTCTGAGGGTGATCAGGCACCAGCACAGGTTGCCTAGAGAGGCTGCTGAGTCCCCATCCTTGGAGGGGATGAATATTCAAAACCAAACTGGACAGTCCTGAACAACATGCTGTAGGTGTGTGGTGGGTTGACCCTGGCTTAATGCCAGGTGCCCACCAAAGCCACTCTATCACACCTCTCCTCAGCTGGACAGGGGGAAGAAAATATAACAAAAGGCTCATGAACAGAGGTAAGAACAGGGAGATCACTCAGCAATTACTGTCACGGGCAAAACAGACTCAATTTAGAGAAAATTAATTTAATTTATTACCAATTCAATCACAGTAGGGTAATGAGAAATAAAAACTAAAACTTAAAACACCTGTCCCCCTCCCTTCTTCCCAGGCTCAATTTCACTCCCCATTTCTCTACCTCCTTCCCCAAGCAGTACAGGGGGATGGAGAATGAGGATTGCAGTCAGTTCATCACATGTTGTCTCTGCTGCTCCTTCCTCCACAGGGGGAGGACTCCTCACGCTCTTCTCCTGTTCCAGTGTGGGGTCCCTCCTACGGGAGACAGTCCCTCCATGAACGAAAATTAATTTAATTTATTACCAATTCAATCACAGTAGGGTAATGAGAAATAAAAACTAAAACTTAAAACACCTGTCCCCCTCCCTTCTTCCCAGGCTCAATTTCACTCCCCATTTCTCTACCTCCTTCCCCAAGCAGTACAGGGGGATGGAGAATGAGGATTGCAGTCAGTTCATCACATGTTGTCTCTGCTGCTCCTTCCTCCACAGGGGGAGGACTCCTCACGCTCTTCTCCTGTTCCAGTGTGGGGTCCCTCCTACGGGAGACAGTCCCTCCATGAACTTCTCCAAAGTGAGTCATTCCATGGGGTGCAGTTCTTCAGGAACAGACTGCTCCGGTGTGGGTCACCCACTGCCAGCAAAGCTGCTTCAGTGTAAGCTACTCTCTCCATGGGGAATCTCTGCTCTGGCTCCTGTAGCACCTCTTCCCCACCCTTCTTTGCTGACCTAGGCATCTGCAAAGTTGTTTGTCTCATGTAGTCTCACTTGTCTCTACAGCTGCAATTGCCCAGTCCATTTTTTCCCCGTCTTATTAAATATGTTATCCCAGAGGCACTACCACCATCACTGGCAGGCTTGGCCTTGGCCAGCAAGGGGTCTGACCTGGAGCCGGCTAGCATTGGCTCCATTGGACATAGTGGGTGCTTCTAGCAGCTTCTCAGTGAAGCCACCTCTGTAGCCCCCCAGCTACCAAAACCTTGCCATGCAAATTCAATACAAGGTGACCCTGCTCTGAGCAGGAAGATTAGACTAGATGATGTTCAGAGATACCTGTGAACCTCACTTGTCCTGTGGTGATGTCCTAATCTGTCCATAGCTATTTTCATTTTCATCTGTCTCCCATTCCTTTCCTCAGCCCACATTTTCCACCCCTCACCTGTAGAGGAGGAACCTGTTAAGTATCTAATGTTTCCTGGAATAAATACTTTCACTTGTCCTGGCCTTAAAGGAGTCACCTCAGTCAGCAATCACGTTGATGCTGTAGTAGAGGGGGAGCGTTCGCTGTGTCTGGGGCTGGCTAGAAATGCAAGTATGAAGATGAGAGAAAATTCACTTGAGCTTCTTCAGTCGCTCATTAAAGGATTTCCAAATTTCAAACTTTTCTAGGGATCTCATCTGAACTTTCTCCAGTCTGCTCTCATTAAAAAAGGGTGGGTTTGTTCTTGCCAACATTAATTCATTTTTTATTTCACTTACAGTCCACATTCCCTGTTCCTAGCTGTTTGATCTTTGCACCTAGCTCTTTAATTAAAAGAAAGCAAGCTCACATTTTCCTGCTGTCTGGACCTCTCTCTAGAAGTTATCTTTATGTCTCATTCAGGCAGTGCCAACCACAGCCTTTACCAACAATTTCTCTTGCCTTCCCTCTCAGTCCATGAACTCCCTTGAACTACATTTGGATAAGAAAACCCTACTAGAAATGTTATTTTTGAAAAGATCCCCATTTAGTATTTTTTTTTAAAATCCCTCCAGTAAATTTTTAATTTGCTTACGTAGACTTTGAAGTTTAAACAGTTCTTTCTTTTTTAAACGAGAAAGTCATATGGCCTTATATAACGCTGCTATTTCAACAAATGCACATTTTGTCAGACCAGTAATCCCAACAACAGTGTAACTGATTTATCTTCAAAGTTTTATCTTTCATTGAACAATGTTGTCTGGTATTAATTACGCTCTTCGCCCTTAATTCTTTATTGAAAACATCCTTTTTTGCCTTCCTGAGATTTTGCCCTGGGTAAGCATTAAATTGACAGTCCTATAGTTACATTTTCAGCACATTATCCTTTGGAAATATTGAAAAATTTGTTTCCTGTCTTCTCTGTTCAATCTTTTGGACAGTCGCAGTATCTCAGAGGACTTACCCAGTATCCTACTTTGAAAACAGCAATTTAACACTCTCATCAGTCAATACATCTACAGCCAATGGTCCAAGTTTTCTGCTTTGTTGATATTTAGTAACCCACTGCTTTACTAAAGGAATAAAAAAGTACATATTTCCCTGTTCTAAACTGGAAATTGTCATCTGTGTTTCCCCTAAAATAAATAAGAATTTGTTTTATTACCAGAAGTGAGGATTTTGCGCTTTTGCCTCCTCTTTGGCACAGTGTTTGTTATTGAGCTAATCTGTGGGGGTGGCAGAGTTTCTTTCCTGGTCCTCCTTGTTTTGGATACCTTGGTCTCTGCCTGGAGCAGGGTGTTTCTCTTGGGGGTAGGCACATAGTAATAGTAACGTCCAAAATGACCCTGGCCTCTTAACAGGAGACAAAATCCAGTGCCAGTGATTCCGAAACTCCTCTTGGGTTACAGATTTTCCCAGAGGCTCTGTTTGCAGAAGCTGTGGTACATGACTTGTGACTGCTGGAGAAGCAGGGTAACTCATTTTTGTAATATTTCATCCTCAGAGCAGATGAGATTTAGTATGCAACTTCCATATTTACTCCACCAAGGAAAATATTAAATCTTGCATTATAAAGGCAAAAACAAAGTTATACAAAGAGGAAAATAACAAATGCATTCTTGGTGTATCCCTGACACCACAGCTCTCATTTAACTGTCACTTCAAAGCTTTCAGTAATACTACGCCCCAGCAGCCAAGAGGAAAACCGCCAGGTCTACTTTTCATTACTGTCCTCTCAGTTACAGCCTAAAGTTTTCTGGTTTGCTCAATGCAAAACCAGAAAAAAAAGCATTTCTCACCTTGAAAACCTACAATTTCCTCCTTAATGTAGAGCACCCTATGCTATTTCAGTTTTGTTCTGCTTTGATTGAGACACTCTATTGCTATTGTCTGTCTCTCTTGGAAAAAAAAAAAAAGAAAGATGAAAAAGTCTTGTTGGAATCTTGGTTTGCATTTGTTTTGTTGATCTACACAACTGAATTGCTTCCTCCTTCTTCATGGAGAGTCTGGCAAACAGATGTTGTGCTGTTGTAGCACATCTTGACGGTCAGCAATTGCAAGCACAGCAGAGACTAGAGCCTTTAATCCTGGAAATCGGACTGCTTCTGTTTATTCACATACCTGACCCAACCCCACTTAAATAAATCAAAAAGACGTGCTGCAATTAATTAATCTGGACTTTTTATTGGAGCTTAAGGTAAGTGGATTGCAACTCCAAAACTGTAATGCATGAGGATGTTTCTTATGTAAATTTCACCTATTTTGCCCAATTTCTTTTTAACAGGAATAAAATGGCAAAAAAAAACCCCAAATCCCCAAATAAAACAACCCCTCTTTTTTTTTTTTTTTTCCTTTTCATTTCCTCCAGAGCGAAGAAATGGCTGAATTTGATAACTGGAAATGTTTTTGGATTAGCCTTTATTTTACGTGTCTTTTCAGAAGTTCTGCAGTACCTTGTCACACTGGATCAATTCTGATGAATTCTCTGTTCTCTTGAACTTTTATGTTTTCTATATGTGAGATCAAAACTCAAAGTGCCAATTACTTTACTCTTTAAATCAATGTCTCTCTTGGCTCTCCTTCAAAAAAAGACTGTGTGAAGCAGTGATTCATTCTGCTTTCTCTGTTTAATCTGGGAAAATGCATTGCTTGCTCTTTGTACCCTGGCAATTGTCTCCAGCAGAAGGCAATGGGAAGTACTGGAACTGAAATAGGTTAAACTGATAGGAAAGAAACCCAACCATAAAGATTAAATAATTTAATAAATAGATTCAATGTAATTATTGCCTTACAAACCTATTGACTTCAGGTAGGATAGCCAGCACTTGGGTCTCCTGCAGATGAGCTCTCTGGTGTCACAATATGTATCAGTCAATGGACAGCTCTAAAGACTTGGGAGTCGGTATGTGGGCTCACGAACAAGTACTGAAAACAAATGTTACTGTGTTAGCAGTTTGCAAAATTTATGATTCATAGATGATATCTTTCTTACTGGTTCCATTTTCAGTTTAATATAGGTAACAGCAATCTTTATAGTGGTCTTTCAATGTGAGGCTGAATAAACTGTAAAAGTAGGTGGAATACAAATATGGATGGTGGTACAAATAGACAACTTATTAGGTTTGTAGTTTACACGTGGAAAGGAGAAGCAAACACAAATTGGACCTGCAGGAGCAGTTTATTTTCAGTTCCAAGGGGTGTATTACTGAGGGAAGGAGTTGGTTTTCTCATCTGTCTGGAGAGCAGATCTGTGGAGCCATCTGGTAGGGGAC
Source organism: Calidris pugnax (assembly GCF_001431845.1). Taxonomy (NCBI): domain Eukaryota; kingdom Metazoa; phylum Chordata; class Aves; order Charadriiformes; family Scolopacidae; genus Calidris; species Calidris pugnax. The sequence goes on along the minus strand of NW_015094510.1, from coordinate 12,992,467 downwards.
CTTTGACGCCTGAGATGAATCAGCCTCTGAGGATGTCTGTCTGTCTTTGCTTTCTATGGAGAGAACACAAATGATCAGCACAGACTATGTTCCTAATTTTGGGGGGACATAAATTCCAACTCTATCAGCCTAAGCACCAAGCATAGTGATTTACTTGCAGCGTATTCCCATGGTTGCAACTATATGGTTAGTCCTGGGGCCTGTTTAAAAAATTGCTGTCACAAATAAACACAAGGCTTTTCCACGAGGTTACAGTACTCCACACTTAAGTCCCTCAGTTATCGCAAATCGGTCTTTCAGGCAAATAGAGGGATCACAGTTTAAAATGGAGGCCTCGGCACTCATTGACATCTCTTAGCTGAAATTATATGTTGATATGTGTGGCAGTAGAAGCTTAAGGGTTGTTGGAGGGTCAACTGAGATTAGAAGCCTATTGTGTAAGCTCACAGTGCTGCGCATTGCTGTTCGGTGAGAGTCCCTGACCCAAAAAGGCTTTGCTCAAACAGGCAAGGAAGAGGGTCGGGGAAAAAGGAATATAAAATATGAACAGAGTGATGGCTGGCAAACAACAAATGAATTCTCAGATACCTTTTTAAATTATTTAATTCTTCAGGTGTTCATTAGCGAGGATTAACTAAACAAAGGAAATAAGGGAACGCAGAGAGAAACCTGGGGTGGAGGGGGGTGATTAGCGCGGGGTAGAAGAGACCAGAGGAGCCTGTCACTGCAGTGAAATGGTTGTGGAAACAGTATGGGAGCAGCCAGCCAGCTTAAATGCTTTTGTGGTCCCAGGAAGGTGACATCTCCCTAGAATTGTCTTTCATCAAGTCCACATGGCTTGAGGGGTAGAAAGAAATTACTCCGGGGACAATATGCACTGAGAAATGTGGCTCCAGGTATGATGGTTGTGCTGGAGTTGGAGGGGCACCACTCAATGGCTCTGCAGTGGGATTGCCAAGAAGAAGCTCTGACTAAGGCTAACTTCAAATCTTTCTCCTTTCTTCCCTTTCTATGGCCTGCAGAGATGCCTCTACCAAGCCTCTTGATGGGCTTTCATTCACAACCTAACTAGGAGGCATCTAGGCAGGGTCAGGCCTTGAGAAGGTGATACGTTATGAATTCATTTTTGCTAAAAAGCCTTTTCATCCCTGAGCCACCTTGCTTTGCTCAGCTGCTGTTTGTCAGGCATCCGTTTGAAGGGGACGACAACAGCCATAAATACCTAGGACCAGTACTGAAGTTTATGTCACTTGATACACTATTTCATCCTAAAGGCAATACAGACCACACAGGCCTCTAAGATGCCTTGAATCTGACAGCGTTTTAAATAAATATGTATGGTCAGATTATAAAGAGGGGTAAATCAGCATAGCCTCGGTGAAATTGGGTCCTTTAAACTGCACATGAATTACACGTCTCGGTGCAAGCAATCCTGAGCAGCTGAGGCTCATGCATTGTGAAGGAGCCGCACAGCTGGCTCTAGGCAGGCTGGGGGGATTTACGGACACCCCCTATGGCAGATTGGGCTGGCAAGAGGCTTAATCCTGGGAATACTTTTCAGCAAGCTGCAGCCTATTGCTGCCGCACCTCCCAGCACCTCCTAAACACACCAACTGGTGCATCTGCTGCGGGTGCCAAAGCGGAGCGGTCGTGCACATCACAAAAGGAGATACTGGAGATGCCCGGCGGGGTGAGCGATATGGCAAGCCACTGCCTGATCTCAGTTACAGCTACAGCCCACAGATGAAGGCAGAACCAGCTCACACTGTTTAATTGCAAAAGGACATTAGCTGCGGAGCTGCGAGGCCAAATATTTGGCTGCTGTGTTCAACCCTTCCACATGTCAGGGAAAAAGGCCAGTAGTACTGTGTGCTAATGGCTCCCAGTAGTGACAAGTTAGTCTTTTTCCTTGGACACTTCCTTGCTAATGGTTCTATGAAGTGTTTTCCTACCGTAATAAGGTACAGTTAGCCTGTCAGAGGTGGTGTTCTGTGCCAAAGCCTATCCAAAAGGGTTCTACAAATATTTTGTTCAGCAATTTCCTCGAGCTCACAGCAAACAGGTCATCATTCGTCCACCAAAAGTTGCATTCCTCAAGTGTTACGGAACCAGCACAAGTCTGCCATAAACTTTTATAATGAGCTTCTGTACTGAGCATCCAGCAGTCTCACTTTCTCTGTTACCTGGCCTTGCACATGTATGGATCAGACCCAGCCCATTCTGGGGTGCCCGTGTCTGTCTGCCGCTAGGAATAGATCATGCTGGAATTTATTAATCCACTTTGCTCAGCTCTGCCACTCCGCTTGGCACTGCAGCATTAGTTGTGTTCGCGCAGTACTTCCACTTCTTATTGAGTGATGATTACATCTGAGCAGTGGGGACCAGTGAGTCATCAAAGGGTATAAATTCCAGGCTCTGTTTAAATGTTAAAAAGGTGGTAAATGCATGATATATTAACTGCTAAAATCTTCTGCAGTTGGGAAAGCAGTATGCTATAAACAGGATTTATTTTCAATATATTAAAAATTTCTTGAGTATTCGGCTGATAAATATCACAAGGGGCTGTATTCTTATTGTGCTGTAATTAAAATGAATGTTTCAAAGATGCCTGCCCCCAGGCTGACAATAATGACAGTGGAAACAGGTGAGGAAAATAAAAGTTAATGAAACTGGACCAGAGTTAAGACATGTCACAAAATCGACTTTATCCCATATGTGCACAAGTTCCATTTAGAAATATTTAATAGTATGCATATAACTATTATTACGCTCATAAATTAATCTTTGCTGACAGTGAATAGTTCATTATCGGTTGCTCAGAGTCAGAGTTTAACACCAAGCACGCAGCTTGCCAAAACCTTTCAGCTCAGGGACAACAATCTTCGAAAGATGACAGTGACAAATATCCCACACATTTAATCCAAAAGGTCTTTGGATGCGGCTCTGTGATCTTTTGAGGGGCACCTCAAGACAGCTTTCTGCTGGAAGTGCCAGCCTGGGTGCCCCCCAGGGCTCCCCCCCATAGCGCAGGGGAGGCTGTGCAATCGAGTGTGCCTATGGCATTGGCGTCAAGGCTGTTGCCAGCCCCTCCTGCCATCGGGGTGGCTGGAAGGCATCCATATGTCTGGGAACTGAGCTAGTCAGGCAGCACCGTATGCTCCTGCTTGCTCTTTAAAAAAATAAAAATAAAAATGTGTTGAGCCGCTCTTTGGGTAGGGATTAGCTTTTAGGATTAATTCTTAGTTTGATCACCAGCACAAGAAGAAGGCCCAGATGTCTTTGTTGCAGGGCTCTGCAAAAATGCAAGAACGCAACAGAACACAGAATGCTTAACCTAAGCTGGCACAAGGAGCAATTCTGTCTTAAAAACTGTCAAAGAGAGGCACTGGATGTATGACCAAGGAACAAATGTCTCAAAACATCTTTGTCTTGGAATAAACCAACCAGCTAGGAACCAGAAGACAAATAAAAAATAATTTCAGAAAGACCTCAACCAAACATAAAAAAAAATAAGAGGAAAAGTTTCCACAATGAGATCAGCCATGGGAATAATGTCCCCAGGGAAGTGGTGAATTCCCCAACACTGGCCACTTTTGGGATTCAGCTGGACAAGGTGCTGGGCCATTTTGTCTAGACTGTGCTTTTGCCAAGAAAGTTTGGACCAGATGATCCTCAAAGTCCCTTCCAACCTGGTATTCTATGATTCTGTTCTTCTATGATAAAAACTCATTGGATTAGTTATCATAATTAGGATGTGAAACCATTTGAAATAATGAAATAAGAAGATTCTTATGTTCGATGGTCTAAAAACAATGCTTATAAGAAACAAATGCACTTCCAACCTAATAACAGCATGAGAAGGAGATCAGGAAGAAGTATATTGAATTTATTGAGGAAGCCCTGTAAGGAAACAAAGAACTGAAAGTCATACGAAGGTAAAGGAAAGGGAACGGAGCCAACGTGAAGAGCTCGATAGAGATGGAAATTAAATGCCAGTCAAGCACTTAATAGCAAGATCTATGAGCAGGACTGAGGTGTGATGTACAGCTCAGAGCTATTGCAAGTCTTTCTTCCACATCCCTGGGAGATAAAACTTCATTCTGAGTCCCATCTTTGGAAGAAGTCTTGTAAAAATGATTACGCCAAAAAGGAGTTGGTCAAAAAGCCTATATACTTTCACAAGGTGTTTATCCATCTTGTTTTACTGACCCATAGCATCAACTAGCAAAAGTGCAGTTGTTTACTAAGTGCTGTGATATGGTTTTAAAATGCTATAGAAAGCTCTACAAACTCTACTGATTTCTATATGACTTACAGGAGGACAAAAGTCAAAGAACAAAGGAAGAAGGAAATACCTGGAAGAGATAGAACCAGCATTTATATTGGTAGCAAAGGACTGATACCCAAGTACAGTATGGAAAGTATATCACTAAGATGGGACAACGAAGCAGAAGGATTTTTCTCTGGGGAAAAAACTAAAATGTTCTCACCTACCTTTATTAGTGTGTCAATCCATTGCACAATATCCATAACCGTATTGCAGAATAATAGGGAACAAGCTACAGGACTTACTAGTTTTAATGAATTGTGATGTCGTCCACAAATCCCAGTCCAGTGACATGAGTTTTCTTAATTTCTTCACTCCATAACAGAAATACTTGCATAAGAATAAGGGGATGGAGTTGCTTTGATGTTGCCAAGTAAAGCAGCAGTGCAGGTAAAAGTGAGAACTATAAGGCATGAAATAGATAATATACCACCAGAAAAACAACTGACAAATGCTGTATTCTTACCATGAAAGAGAAAAAGGTAAAAGAAAAGAACTCACTGATTTTACATGACTCCAGCAAGGTGAAACTCACCATAAGGCAATGATACTAAGCAGCAGTCCTAGATATGCATTTTCTATAACAAGCCTGAGGAGCAGAGCTTTTAACTGATAATTGCTTATTGCATATATAGTATTCTGATTGTGGACAATATTTTTATCTCAGCTAAATTCTTCCATGTAAACACAAACCATCCCCCTGACCTGTCCCTTGAAGAAATTTTCATCATTGTGGGCATTTTTATTTTGTTATGCTGAGATTTATAATGGTTTCAATATTTCAATTTTCTTCTTCTCCAAAATCTTAATTTTCCATCTCTTTCTAACTAGTCCTCATATAGGATTCATTTGCTTCTAAAACCAAAGCACATAGGTCTGACGTAGTTACCTTTGGCTCCTTTTGGTGTAGTAAAAAAGGTATCTCCTTTGGTGATGAATGGGTGATGGCTGGGTGATAAATCTTATCCTAAGGTAAGTTTCTAATGTAGGTAATTCAAAATTCTTTTTGGAGGCCCATCTCTCTTCGTTTGCTGCAGAAGGAGCCTCCTGGGATTAGCTCAGATTTATACGTCCACTGCTGGGCAGTGAAAGCAGGCTGATTTGGATCCCTTGAAAATCGTGAGACCTTGATATACCCTGTGGGTGTGGGTCAGTGGAGCATGATGAAACTACACCAGAAAACAGTGGGCAGCATCTAGGAGTCCAGTTGCTCCTAGTCTTATTAGGTCCTCTGTGTTGTTCTTAGTGAGGCCAAGCTGATGACTCGAAATGGGTATCTGTAAAGGTCAGATCAGACTGCAGGGAACCTGCCTTTGTGAAAAGCAAGAATCCTGCCTGGTGCCGGTAACTGAATTGCTGAAAAAAGAAATTAATACAGCAGGTAATAATAATGAAGACTAGCAAGGATATTGCTTGAGAAATTGTGTGCATTCAAATGTGTGCTTTTGCTAGCTTGGCTGGGATACAATGGCTATATTATACTAGCAAGGGATTTTGCTCAATAGGATCAGATTTGTAGAGCGAAATTGTTGTTGCTGAGAAACCCAGGCTCACACTATCCTGATTTTCAGTGGTTTGACTATGGACTAACTCCACAGATCGAAAGTTCATTACTGATTGGAACATAATGGAGACAGCACAGGAGTCGTTCCTATGCTTTAGCTTTGTCTGGAAAGAATATGATCCAAGACTATTCTGAAATGTGAGCCCAAGTGTGGTGACTGGCACACAGAAGAGATTTGCTTCAAATGTACACCGCTGATCTGAATTAAAATACTGATGTAGATGCCCAAAATTTCAGTTCCATTGAAAATCTCAAGACCCTGAAGAAAATGTTCATGCAGAGTCAGAATGATGAGAACTTCCTTCCCTTTCCCTTTTCTACAGGATTTTATTTCAGAAAGATTTGGAACAATTTGTTCTTCTTATAATGATGAATGATCTCCCTGTATCTACGTGAGAAAAAGCAAGGCTTCTCTGCATACAGTGCATGGAAGACTCCTTGGTTTGGGAACTCTTAAGGCAACTTGCCTGGGAATGCAGTCAAGACATCAGACAAGTCTCAGGTATAAGTTTCATCACAAGCAGTAAGTCCCCACTGTGTCCCTTTGAGTTTATTGAACCAACATTTTTTTGACAAGTATTGAAAATTCTCAAATTATTTATTTAAATGCTGCTCAATATAAAGTCACCCCTCTAGAAATAGAGAACAGAATCCAAACAGACTAGATATTGTCTTACAAAGCAATAACTTCGAGAAGACCTTGGATATCTTGTTAGATATCCTTGTTGGATAAACAACTAACCGTTTTCTCCTAGTGGTTTAATTATAACTCCTGGGGGGCTGGCTGTTTGTGGGGACACTAATACATTTTGTGCATGTAGGTGTAGGAAGGTAGTACTTCCCCTTTCTCTAGCATTGGGGAAAAAGTGATGGATATCTAGTCCAATCCTGTGGCCAGTGCTTTTGAAAAAACGACATCCAAAAAAAGTCGAAGTTCAGGGAAAGAAGCCACCATAGATATGAAGTCTGAAAAATGCATTTCATCATGGCAGAAGGCTGAAGGTGTACCATCTTCATTGTTTGCTGAGAAGCTGAGGTGATGACTTGATCAAATTCAACAAGCTGTATTGAAAGGATAAAGTATAGAAGAGCCATCTAGTTAAGTGTAGAAAAGAACCAAGGACTGAACATTAAGAAAACTGGACAAAAAACACACCGGAGAATAACTGTTAAAGGAAAGGGCCAGCTGTGGGGAAAAAAAAAATAAAGAGAAAGAGACAGACATCAAATATTGGAATAATTTTTACCCTATTTCCAAGAGAATATTTTTGTGGTAAGTTGAGTTCTCGGGAAAGTGACTTTTCTGTGTGTTCTTTCTCCAAGGTGCTAGCAAGTTTTAGGCTTTTTGCCTGTAAATCCCTGTTTCAGAGTGATGCCTGTTGGAGTAATGCTGAAGAAGCATTACAGACAAATCAGAAACTTCTCCATCGTTCCAAGTCATTAAGTGAAACTAGATGGCCTTCTAAAGAGATGCATTTCTTACTCCCCCAAGGGAAGAGAGTTTAGTCTTAACATTTACAGAAGAAAGGTAACCTTAACAAATTCCTGTATTAGAGTTCTTACATATGGCAGTGCCAACTGGGAGGATTTGGGCTGTGACTAATATGTTTCCAGTTCCCACAGTGACTATCAATGAGAAATTATAGCCCCACAGATTGAAAAATGTAACCATAGTTCAACTAAAAATGTATGGTCTCACGGCAAGGGTGGGAAGGGCAGGCATGTTACTCAGTATAATCCTATGATTTTTGCTGGTATATAGGAATTGACATAATCCCACATCACTTAAAATTAAGAATTATTCCAGGAAAATGTATGGAGAACTAAGCCGTATTTGCCATGTTTCTGGGGGAGTGTTAATGTGGAAAAGTTAGTCATATGAATTGGAAAAGAGCAGGTGAATTAAATCATAGTTCCTCTTTGATCTATGCTCCTTCCCTTCTTGGTCCATGCCTTCCTCTAACATAACCATGCAAAGGAAATGCTGGGGTGATCCCAAAAATCAGGTATTTTAATGCATTTCCTGGTATTGGCTTATGGATTGGGGATACTTCTCCTTCTCTGCTGGAGTTAGCACAGATCTATGCACCAAGAACAGTGCAAAAGAAATGACAAATAACAATAATAAACAATGCAGACATTCAGATATTCTACTGTTTTCAGCCTTTCTAAAATATATGGTATCCCTGCACTGATGCTGTACAAGTAACATTAATGTGTGCAGTCTGCATCTAAAAATTCATTAGGGTTTGAGTTTGAACTACCACATTTTCACATCCCAATGCAAGGCTGAAAGACTTGGCAAGGCAGTTTTTACTTCTACTTCTTCTTCTTCTTTTTTTTTTTTTTTAAATTGAATTTCTTTCTCTTCCTTGCTCTGTGTGTGCACAGACCGATCCCACCTGCTCTCCTCACGCCAGTGAATCCATTGACACAACGAGGCCGCTTCCAGGAGAGCGTTGCCTGCTCTGGGACTCCTGGCGCAAAGCAAAGCAAATTTGACATCATTTCAATAATTTGATGACATTACAGCTGCTTTCCTCCGTGCTGGTTTTTTTTTTTTGTGTGTGTGTGTGTCTCTGCAAGCTTATATCTCCCTTTCTCGATTATCCTTGCTGGAGAGCTGACTGCCATCTAGTGATCCCTTAACCACCTTGTTCCCTGTTGTCACTTTACAATATGCTTGTCTTACAGCACCAATCTTTTAGTTTATAGCCTGCCCTCTTTCTCTTTTTCCCTGGCGTTATGAGCAATATCAATTATGAAGCTTTGAAACACAGCCTACCAATCCCAGGAAAGGACAAACTAAATGTAATATTAAGTCGTAATTTTAGTCCACGTAATTTTTTTTTTCTCCTTCTGTATTTTATAGAAGGGATATTGGATTTCTGCGTTTCACTATAACCTTGCTGTCAAATAAAATCCTTCAGCAAGGGAGAAGGTTGTTTAACCCACCAGCAATGAACCATTGATTATGGCTGAATGTATTTAGCACTTTAATGTGCCCATCTACCCTGGTACATGCTGTCCATGCTTTTTGGCTGTTTCTCTAAGTGACTTGGTGCGGCTGCCTGTGTGTTGAGGGAGCAGACCGAGCTCAAATTTTTCCAGCATCATGCCAGGAAAACCTGCTCGGAGCAAACCCTGATGACTCCATGCTGCAAAAAGAGGTAGCCTCACTGCACAAGCCCTTAAATGTCAGCCATCCCCCAGCAGGCACTTCCCCCAGCAACCAGAAAATGAGACACTGTATATAGAAACAAGGTCCTTTTTTTCTGAGTTGTTTAGTCACCTAGTCCAAATGAGATGCAAACTGTCCTTAATTCATTAACATCTGAGCAAGGCTTGGAGGAGGTAAAGCACTCTCTAACTGCTGAGAATCATGATAATTAATTTCCAAGTCCAATCCAATTAAAATATAACTTCAAAGGGACTTTAGGCAGGGAAATCTGAGATGTAAGTTATTTGAAATAGGAGATATTAAACTCCATTCCCGTACAGTCTTAGATATGCCCACTTAAGCAAGTGAAGGTCTTCCTGATGCTTTGCCTGTGTGTCCATTTGGAAATGTGGGAGGAGAAGGAGGATAACAAATTAAATATTTTGCAGTGGCAGGCGAACAGCATACTATCCAGATTGGCAGGTAACCAGTCTGTATTAAAAAAAAACAACCAAAAAACCCCCCAAAAAACCAACCAACAACTGTGAGACTAATGTTGAGCTGGCAATTTTTTCCATGCATCAGAATAGCAATCGTATTAAAAAGACAGGTGCTCAAAAACACTAGAGAAATCAGTGTGATTTATTCAATGCATTCAGGGAATCCCAGACACATGTTGATCCTGGGAGAAGAGCTGAAAGCTTAATTTTTCAGTGAGCAGAAAAAAAAAAAAAAGGGAAAATTTGTCCAAAGACCATGAGGACTTAAAAAATGCAAATAGCATCAAGGCAGTATGAACGATTTTGTTCCAGACACAAGCATCACTCACATTCTAGTATCAACTAGCCAAAGTTGCATTGCAATATATATATATGGTGTAGCCACACTGTGCATCCAGGTCAGCTTCAGAGGTCTAGGACTGATGTAAACAGCATAACTAGCTTTGAAAATTACTCAGGTGAGACCCATCATTTCTCTTAGGGCAAATGACTTCCCAGAAGAACTGATTAAGCAAGCATGGGCAGATACTGGGAAACAGTGCACCTAGGAGGGATTTTGCAAACGACCTGGATTCATTTTCAGCCTCTGCCATTGCTCTCTTGATCATCAAAAGTAGTTGCTACTGTCTCCTTGTCTCAATTTTCCCATCTGGAAAAGGGGATAATTATGGCAGTCTTTGTTGAGCTTTCCTATTGAGACCTATGGAGGTAAAACACTATTCAAAAAGAGTTTCCTGCAACAGAGTATGCTCTAGGCACACCTATAACAAGGTCAGTGCTGGGACTGCAGGTCATGGTCATGTCCCTAGCTCAGTTTCAAGCTGCCTTCAAAACTCCTTCCTAAAAGCCAGGTTAATGGGGTGAGCTGCACACCTCCTGTTTTTACTAGCAGCACCTGGCTGCAAATTTGAGGCTAGTTGGTCTACAACAGCTGAAGGCATGGGATTGTGCTATGAAGAAGGCACCCTCTTGTGCTGGGCATTTGCATTGCTGGCAGAAAGCCTTCTCACCTAGCAATTTGCTGCTAAACATAGCAGCAAACCATGGAGATGTTTCAATCCAGCGGCAGCGGCAGGTGGCTTCGCAGTAATTAGTCACATTCTCCTCCCTTCACAGAAATCAATTCATTTCCGCATTATGTCTCTGTGTCTGTCGTATTGATTAGTGATACACAGCACAACCCAGAGAAGCCATTCCTGGTCAAACGAAACTCCATGTTAACATGCAGGAAAATACTCCGTGAAAATTGACTGCCCAAGCAAAGTGCCCAGGCAAAACGGAAAGCAAAGTCCCCAGGAGAACAGCCTGTCATGTCTGTGACCCTGTCCCCTTGTAACGGGCTACAGCCAAACTGCAAACCTAAGTGCTGGAGGGATCTGCCCAAGGAAAGCATTCAATGGGAGCTGTGGGACCCAGAAACCCACAGGGTTATGTTCCCAGGAGCTGGGATCTCTTGCTTGCGATGCTCAGGGTTCACCCCGGTGGGAGGAGAAGTGAGACCTTGTCCCGAGGCAACCTGAGAGAGTGGTGCCAGTGTGCTTTTGCAAAAAAAAAACCAAGCTGTCCTTGGGAGATGAAACCTGGCTCAGCAGATGTCATTAGTAGCATTGACTTCAGCAGGAGCAATACTTCACACAAGAGCAGACAGTGTCACGGAGGACCATCCAACTTGCAGATTGGACTAATTAAATTACTGCTATTCTGCCAGCTGGACAATCAATGTCTTTTGTACTATTAAGGAAACTAATAATTTGCTGGATACCTTTGTGAAGTAAAATAGCTCTCAAGGCCCTTAGATTAAAAAAGGAAAACACAACAAAACCTTTGATGGGTACAGACAATATTTCCTGATTTCCTGGGTAAATACGGTATCAGAATTTGAGAAGTCTTGAAAATGTTGGTTTCTACATGCTCGAATGAAGTAATTCCTTCCAAATGATACCCAGTACTTCACCGGGCTGGTGAGAAAGCATCAGGAATTGAATTGTAACATCAGCCATTTCCTGTTGCTTCCAGTGATGATAAAGTACTTTTTTCTTCTTATAAGTGAACATTTTGTAACTCACTTGTCTTATTTAGGCTGTAAAAGGTTTGCCTTGAGATGTTTATTATTTACTCAATACTTAATTGCCGCGCTAGAATGCACTCACAGAAAAGCACATACCAATTTTATTATCAATCGTGTGGTCCTGTTTCTCTTTAAGAAGCAAACAAACAAAATATTTCCTCTTGTGTTTCAGTTATCCATCGATCCTTAGGCAAAAATAGAGCAGAAGTTCAGAATAATATGGTTGTGATATAATACTCTTATAGTTTTATTGTAGAATTGCTTTTGTCCATTTATGTTTCTGATTGGCTGCTCTGGCAGAAGGAAATTAAGCCATAAAGAATAAGTTGCTGTAGATGGTATTTCATTTCTGGAGGAACTGGCAATAGAAATGTGCGGGCTGGGGGCCCCCATGCATTCGTCTCTCCTGGTGTCCAGAAGTGAAATGAAATGTCACATACAGATGTCCCAGCCCCCCCC
>NW_015094510.1:12875264-12979857 GCF_001431845.1 Calidris pugnax | reverse complement strand
CCCCAGCTTATTTCACTGTAACATTTCAGTAAAAGACAGTATTCAAGGGAAATCCAAAACCTCAGCCAGCGTTGGTTCGAACAGCTTTAGTGTGACTCTGTTTTGTTATTACGCAGATGACAGCTCCCTGTTTTATCTCTCTGGCCACTCCATTAAAGTCTGTCTGACTATCATATCATTTTGCCCAGCACCAAAGGGGCAGTGGTGTGTATGTGCTCTCATTGCTCAGAAACTGCTCTGAAAGGTGCCCCCAAGCTGGGATGCATTGGGATAGTCCTGCTCCTGCACAGTCCTTGCATGTCTTTGAGCAGGTGGCTAAGTAACCACAGCGTGGCCATGCTGTGAGAAATCAAATCTATTCTCTGATCAGCACTTCTGTTTTCTTCTAATTTTCCTTTTTTTTCCTTTTTTTTCCTTCCTTTTGGTGCAGGAACAACCAATTAGCAAGAGAAAGCAGAAAGAAAATAAGTCACTTAAAATACCCTGTAACATTAAAAAGTACAGATTTAAAATGCAGTTTGATAAGTAGCTCATTCAGTCTCTTGCAGACACCTTCGCTTTTTTCTGCAGTGAAAGGGAACATTTTCTTTTCATGGCCACTGGGATGCCAGCAGGGGGTTGACTTCAATGAAAGCTACATTTAGCCGTAAATTTAGATGTGGTGCCAAACTGTCATGATTAAGGAATTATATTACATTGGGTCTTGAAAGGTGAACAGAAATATTAATAAGAAAAAATGGTATTGTGCTACATAGTGAGGCAAAATGTCCTCATATGTACTGTTAGCAGACACTTCAGTCATTTTTTCCTAAGTATAAATTTTTCTCTCTCTTAATGGTTCGTTGCATTCCTGGTCCATTGCTGATCTTCTGCATGGAGCCAGCCCAAAGACTCCTGTAGTCCCCAGGATTCCATCTCTTCTCATCAACAGGTACTGGACAGGATTAGCCACGAGCTGTCCTGATGGTTCCTGTTGCGAGGGAATCAACAGAATTCCTGACGGCTGCTGAAGAGCAAAACCTGCTGATATGAACAAGGGAAGACACACTTTTTCCCTGAAGTTCATAAAAACAGTTTTAAAGCATTTTAAATCTGAAAAAAAGCTTGCATTTTAGTTCAGGAGAACAAATACATATATATATATATATAAGTACACACACACACTAAAAAATTGCATTTGAAAAAAAAAACAAATGAAGAAAAGTCCCCAGTGACATTTCAGGAATATATTGAGCTTTCATCAGTATAGACAAAAAGTTCAAAATAATCTGAGTTTTAGTGTAGCAGGCTATTGTCTGTCAGAGATACTGACTGGATGGCTGAGCAGCAGTATATTAATCCATAAAGAATATGGCTTAATCTTTTCATTGGTTATCATATATTATGTTTTAAATATGTTCGGTACATATGGAGTAGATTATTTTTGTACTCATAGTTTCAAATATTTACGTATAAAGTTATGTGCACAAAAATATACTAATATATAATAAATGACACTAATATAATATAAATTAACATATGCATATAACATTTATTCACATACAAATATATCTATGTGTTTAAACATACATGTATCTCTATCTTGTGATATCATATATATTCTATATGATATTTTTTATATATATATATATACACACATCTATTGGAATGGAGGGAATTGGATAGTGTTGGTGCTACCATATGCCCTTCACTCTGCCTTGATTATCCTGAATCCACAGTCTGTTTCAGTGTCCTCATTATCCTTATTATTATCACTCATTTACCTTTAGGTACTGTTGGCAACCCTAGAGTGGGACACACTGGGACATTTATCACAGGCAGAAGATTCTCAAACTGGGGAATCTTTAGTTAACTTAGCTAACTTCAGTTAACTTTAGTTATTGTCAGTCAACATAAACACCCAGTAACTTATCTGGGTATTGAAAAAATAAAAAGAAGAAAGATACCAGATTTTTAAAATTCCCCTCTTGGGAATGTCTCTACCCTGTTTGGTGCTGATGGTCTTCACATCCCCCCAAGACTGCATCTCCAACCTTAGCCACTGCTGGTTTCTTTCCGCATGGCCTTCCCCAGAACAGGCCCCTTGAGGGACAGTCTGCAGCATGTGCCCCATCCCGCAAGGTATGATCCTTGCAAACTCCACCTACCAACCTTTCAAAACAGATATTTAAATATCATGTTCAGACTGTTACAATTTAACCTGCACAATCAGTCTGAGCAAACAGACATTACTCCAGCCCAAAGCTCCAAAACTCCAGCTCAGGCTGTGTGCCAAGCATGTAGGCTGAGGAGCCATGACATTTACTTGGCTGAGAAGAGACCTGTGCACAGCCTTGTCTCTGTGATGCACAAAAAGTAGGGCGATGACTGAGGTTTTCCAATAGGGTCAAAGCATTAACTTTAAATCTTCAATTATTCACTAGGCAAGAAACTATTCAGCAATTTCTTTTCCAGGTTGGCAGTGAAGGAACTGAGGTGAAAGGAGAGTATCACCAATGCCGGCCCACCACCCACAAGGAGTGGGGCGGGTGCTGGTGATGTCAATAAGAGAACAAATGTAGGAAATGTTGCCCGTGGGTCATGGCATAGCTACTGCCTGTGAAGATGTGGGCCAGTAGGCCTCACCAGAGCCTATTCCAGGCTAGTGCAGCCCTGGGCCTGCCTTCAAAGCTGAAGGAAATCAGGCAGAGCAGAGCACAGGGACTGGACGGAGAGGACCTTTTGATCATCACTGCACACTGCGTGGTGATGTCCTGAGTGAAGGATGGATCAGTGCTTTGAATAGTATACACTCTGCTTCAGCAGATTTTGGTTCTTGTGGGTGCTAACCCAGAGGCTCATGTAGGCTGAGCTCCTACATTGCTACCCTTGCCATTGCTACCAACGCTTCTTATTAGAGGCTCCAGAGAGTTTGCCTGTCTGCCACAATATCATATTCTGTTTGTGAGATGAAATGAGCATCTTGCCTGTGAATGCCAGACTCCTGAGCAGCACAGGTCGTTAAGGAACAATGGAAAAGCAAAAGATAATGTGCTGAGCTGACATTTTCTGAGGTTTCTGATGTTATCTGTTGACACAGGGTAGGAACCTACACTTTGTTCAAGCTAGGGTCCCCGTGCAGCTGCCCACCAGAGTATAAGGCAATGAGCTGGGCTGTTCAGGACTTTAGCCATCAGTTTTTTAAAGTTTTCCTATTGAAAATGCTTCTTTCTGGTTGTAGGTCCTGAGTGTGCTCCCAATAGTCTTCACAGCTCAGAAGAAAATAAAACAGCTATGATCTCTGCCGCGTCCTGTAAAAGTAAACAAATCTTTCTCATTTTGGATGTAGATGGAGGCAATATATTGGGACTGCAATGTGTTTCCAATGTTCCTCTCTGTTGTCTATATACCCCTTTCATTACTTCCTGCACACTTCCCACCAGAAATTTGTGCCAGGTATTTTTGGCTTGTTTCAGTACCTGTCTATCTCATGACAGCAGGACTAACTGCTCGGATGCATGAAACAACATCTTTTCCTGCACATATTGAGCCTATCCTTCTGCCTTTACATCTTTGAAATTTGGCCAGTCTTGGATAAAGGTGGTTTCTCTGCCTTAATCCTGCTTCATGTTTCATTTAGCTGCATGGGTCCTGCCCTCTGATATACACAAAGGACCCATTTGCAAGCAACATACACTTTGAGGTACTTTGTTCCATTTATGGGAAAAGTCCTGGGAAGTCTTCAGCCCCTGGCATATTAATGACATGGCTCTTAGGAGCACTTGGCAATGGCTCCTTCATCATCTTTCCTGATGGCTGGTGATCAGACTGTGCATCCATCTTATGTCTGGAAGTGTCATACTGGCATCATTCTATTCCAAGGAGCAGAGCCATCATGTTTATTTATTTATTTATTTATTTATTTATTTTCCTGAGAAAATCACTTGCTTGTGCCCCCTGGGCTTCTTTTGGCTGGTCAACGGCTTTCCATTGCTGATATTCTCCACCGATGTCCCAGACTTCAGCTGTAGCTGGTCCACAGAAATGTAGCACTGCAGAAATGGTGTTGACTTGGAACTGCCTTTAATCTTACAGAAGCTGCTCCTTTGGTCTTCCCCACTCATTATGTGGTGACTGTATTAATAGCTCTTGGCCTTCTGACACGATGCGCTCATCCACGGATGGCAAAGCTTTTAGATATTGGCAGCAAATTTAGCTTAAAAAGCACCCCAACTCTCTCATTACTGATAGTGCCAAGACTAATCTCTGTCAGTGTCAAATTTGGTAACAGGGCCAAGGGCTTATCATTGCTTGCCTAATTGGAATTTTAGATCTATTCTCTTCCTTACAATCCAATCTTGTCTATTTAGTCCTTTTCCCTTGGTACTTAACCATATGCTGAGGAATCCCATTCTTTTTCTGGCTCTGAATCAAGACCGGGAGACCTATTGTCTCTTTAAGTCCTGACCTCAGCTTGGTTAAATTTCTTCTTCTCAAGCTGAACCTGATGATGTGAACTTCTCTGCTCTCTACTCCCTGCTGAGAGGAAACAGTGTGCATTAGTTCTCATGCAGTCAGGATGTGTGGTTTCTGCTACTGTACAGTGGGTCCATAAGCATGTGCAGGAAGCCGTATAGACTTTCAGGAGAATGAACTTATGGGCAACACATGCTCGCAAACTCCTTTTATTGTAGATATGTGACTCTCTTATTTTTACTCTATACTACAGGGTTTTTTAACTGTTATTTCCTGCCTACCTTGCAATAATTGTGTGAAAATTAATCAGTAAATGTTTGCAAAATATTCCAGACATAAAACTGCTAGATAAGTACTAAGTATTATTTTAATTACAATTAATAACAATAATAGAACTAGATTGAGAGCCTTTCCATGACCGTAATACTCGTTTTCTGAGGGAGACCTTAAACTGACCTGCGTATTTAGCAAGTTACAGCTACATGGTGTAGATAATTAAAAATAAATTACTATCAGGGCTCTAAAAGTAATTGAAAATCATGTTAATAAATTTAGATGGGAAAGAAAAAAGAGCCCAGTGTAAAAAACAAACCAGCTCAGCTAGCCATCCCAGGGGTTTCTGAACAAATGCAAAGGATTGAAGCCTACAGGATGTAGAACAAACCTATAAATCTCTGAACACCACTGGCAATTCTTATTGCTTGCCTAAAGACCTGACCTCTTAAGAAATGGAGCAGAATCAAACGTGGCCAGGTGTCCAGTGGGAAACAAGATGTAACAACCCCTTGAGATAAAACAGAGAGCAAAATATGATGGTAGCAGTTTGCAGGTAGATAGGTCGTGCTCTGTTTGGATTAAGCGCTGTTGGAAGCTGAAAAGGGTCTTTACTGTCTTCTTTATCATAGAATCAAAAGCACTCAGGTGGTTGATTGTAACAACTCCCCCGTGCTATATGCACATCCAACAGCTTAAATTTGCCCCTCTCTAGCTCAAGAGAGCTGCCCCTCCATCCAAAAACTCCAGTTTTTACCACTTGGGCTTACAATAGACATAGCTGACAAAGCATGGGTTGGAAAAGTGGACAATGAGGTGGACAGTGAGGAGAGTGAGTGCATCAGCTACTACAGGGATGAGAACAGGACGAGAGAGTCTCAGTAGGAAGGGGTAGAAAGAGGTGTTGCAGACAGAGGTGCTCAGGAGATCAGCTACTCACCAGCAAGGAATTTGTGTCAGCCCCACACTTGTGCAGCTGTGCTGCCACTGGCAAGGATTTCTTTTCTCATCTCTGATTTTAGCACCTGTATAAATGCCCTCAGCAGTGCATGAATTACCATTAATAATAATGGTATTATTGCTCTTCATCTGCATAGACTGTTTTACCCAACTCTTTCCTAATTCCTGCTAGGTTGCTTGCTCCCTAAGCCTGGCAGCCAAGAGCTGCTACACTAAACGTCAGTGAAATGAGAGTCCTGACTGTTCATGGTTTAATCAATAATAGATTTAGGAGATGAAGTCGCCCATGCTCTTCATTATTGGATCTCAAGCCCCATCTGCTGCTCACTCACTGATTTGGTCTCTCTCCTGTGAATGCCTCTCTGATGATCTTGTTGTTTACTGCTGGTAAAATACTTGCCACTCAAGAGTTCAGTCAAGTACATACTTTTGCGGTCTTACCCATTACAGAAAACATTGGTATTGCCAAAATATGCTCTCTTTTGCATCATAAATGCTGCCTGATACCACGTGAATGTTTATTTTTGAGCATTTTTCACCTGAAAGAATCTGTAGGGAGACTGCAAAATGAGACAGACATCTGGGTGAGGAAACGTTTCCTCCATCTAGTATTTAGCTTTCTTTTGATTAATAAGGTATAAGCTAATCTGCTCTTCTAGAAAGTATATTTGCACAGTCCACTGCACATATGGTCTACAGAACAGGGCCAGAAATGAAGGCAGAGGCCCACATACATTTAATTTGTTCTTTTTTGCTTCTCCAGTGCCACAGCTGCACACAGAAAGCAGACACGAACATGTGAGGCAACTTTCATGGCTTTTCTTAGGAGCAGTTGGCAGCAGACCATTAATATAGATGCCCCAGTGCTGATAATTAGGAATAGGGAAGGGCACACATAGGTTGCTCTGAGCCCCCCATCAGCAGAGCGTCTCACTGCTGCTTCTCTCCACAGCGAGCTAAAACTGGTCCAGCTGCACCAACAGCTCTCTGCTGTCTCCTGCATCAGGGCTGCTCTAAGTGGAAACAAGCGTCAAACCTTCTGCATGCAAAGCATTTCCACTCTACACAACAATAATGTAGGAACGGTACAAGTAAAAGCGTGGGGACTCTCTTCTTAGGTACCATTTTCTGGTGTCCACTGAGCTGAGGTCTCTGCTCGAGTGATGTGACCTGTGGTTCATCCAGGCAGAACCTAACAACACCATAAACTGCTACGGGCAGGGCAGGAAGATTTGAGGAGCTTGGTCCCAGGAGTTTTACAACAACCTTCCAACAATGTTTCAGTGCGTTACTATCTCCAGGACACAGTGGACAGAATCTACAAAATCTATTGTGTGGCTGAATCAACAAACTCTCTGTTTCCCCCCCAAAATGACCCGTAAACAAAGAAAACCTCCTTCCAGATTCGAATTAACAGAAAATAGCTTTTATTCAGCTCTAATGTGGACAAAATCCCACCCTTTTACATCAAGACTATGCGTTTCTCAGAAGAACAACTCTTGGTTACAAGAACACTCGATGCTATTGCAGAGAGGAGTTCACACTGAAATGCTGAAAATCTTCATGGGAAACAGAGGTGGGGCACCTGCAATTTATGGACCTGGCACGCACTGTCATTTAATTTCATGCCAGCTATGGTTTTAGTGGCATTCATGTGAAATAACAGTAGGATGCACGTTGATTCCTGGTTCACCAACCGTGACATAAAAGCACAGTATTTCAAACATCTGTGGAAGACCCAAACACAGTTCCATGTGTAGCTGTAGAGGGTGTACTTATGGAGTAACTACAGAGCGACATTTCAAAAGCAATTACACTGATTCAGCTTCTAATACAGAGGACAATCTATTACCTCAAAAGCTGCTCATTGCAGCTGTGTTCATCCTGGAGAGGGGTTGTATTGCTTTAACAATATCAGTCCTGTTAAGGGAAAACAACTTCTGCTTGTGGACTTGAGAATTGGACTCAGTGTCCTAAGTGAAATTGATGCACCCACTAGATCTTCTTGCTGCAGTTGTGAAGCTTTTTTCAGCTGGCTTTAGTTTTTCTCCCTCAAAAACTGTGTACTGCTACTTAGTCATGTCTCTAAATGTAGCATATTGGCATGAATATTGGATGATGATTTGGAGATGCTTAGCACCTCAGGAAAAATAATTGCAGCATGACCTCAGGTTTAAACCATCACCTTATTCTTATGCATGGCAGCTACTTTACACTGTGTTTTTAATAAGGCTAACACCTTATTTCCTCCATCTCATTTATTGGAGACCGCTGTGTGAATGAGATTTGGACATTTTTTTCCCTAAGCCCAGCAGATTGCTGGTCCATCTCTTTAATGTGCATGTCCTGCTTTTTTAGCATTTCAGATTCTACCAAACTTGATTATCTGGGGAAAGCAAAAGGAAGCCTTGCTCCTGTTAACAGGTTTGAACAGTTGCCCACGACAGGACAGGCAATGGCTTAACTCTCCGTTCTGTTGCATCTGGATTTTATGGTGCCTGCATGAAGCTGGAGTGAAAGAAGAGCTGGAGTCAGGACCTTCACTTTACATTCCCCGCTCACTTTTTTCCCCCTTGCAGAATCGTAGATGCAGCAGCTGCTGCATATGTGCAGAAGTATGAGGACAGGCAGAGAGAGCTGGGGTTGTTCTCCAGGGAGAAGACCTTATAGTGGCCTTCCAGTATCTGAAGGGAGCCTACAGGAGAGCCAGAGAGGGACTCTTTGTCAGGAGGCGTAGCAATAGGACGAGGGGTAACGGTTTTAAATTGGAAGAGGGGAGATTTAGATTAGATATTAGGAAGAAATTCTTTAGTGTGAGGGTGGTGAGACACTGGAACAGGTTGCCCAGGGAAGCTGTGGATGCCCCATCCCTGGAGGGGTTCAAGGCCAGGCTGGATGGGGCTTTGAGCAACCTGGTCTGGTGGGAGGTGCCCCTGCCCATGGCAGGGGGGTTGGAACTTGATGAGTTTTAAGGGTCCTTCCAACCCAAACCATTCTATGATTCTATGAGAATTATATACCATTGCATTTCTTTTGGTTTAACTGTCTTGTTGTATTACATCGCATTCCCACAGCACAACATGTATTTAAAAAAAAAAAACACAACACCAAAACTACAACACAACACAATGCCACAATAACAGACAAGTACAGTGCATGGAAAACACAAGCATTTAATTGCCATTTGCTGGTACATGCCCACACTGGACACAGGTGAAGTAGAGGCACCTGAACTAAATTTGAGTAGGATATAAACTTCTAATATCATTTTCTGTGAGAGGCCTGTTTTTATTCCTTTTATGCTTTCAGATCCACTGCTGAGAGCAAACACATTTTCTTTTCCTAATATACCTGAATTGAAAGATGTGATTAGAATCAGACGTATTTTTACATTTATTTACTAAAGAAAAGCAGACTTTGGACTGCCAATATTTGAATTCTTTCCCAAATACATGAATATTTACAGATTAAATAAAGCAGGTTTATATTTTTTTTTCTGTTGGTGGGGGATGCAATTCTAATAATTTCTTTTTTAACAATTATTAATAATTCAAAATTTTGAAATATATATAACATACTATATATAGAGAGGTAATCTTCTAATGGTATTTCAAGACTAACTTCAGATAAATTGAATTTTTTTAAGTATGAGAAAAATGCACAAAACTAAACTGAAATATCTCATTTGTGGTTGACCGTAAAGGATTTCTGTCACTTGAAATTTATTTTCTTCATTATATTTTTGTTTTAGCCGCCAAGGTAAAAAAAAAAAAAAAAAAAAGAGAGGTAGTGGTATTATTAGTAAGGCCACAGATTGAATCATATTCAATCCACAGCATTATTGGAATGGGAGATAGAGAGGATGCTTTATAACACCCTTTGTCAAAGATAAGTGAATCACTGGGGAGAGGTCAGCTACTTTAGCACAGGTACACTGCTGGGAACAAGAACTTTGTGTCACTCTTGAAAGTGCCTCTTCCCTCCTAGGAAGCAATATGTGCACACTCAGTAATTCACCCTTCTGGAGAAAACTATCTGTGACTGCAATCGACCGAATTGGGGAGAGAAAAAGGGAGTAGAGACAGTGGAGTTTAATAACAGTCCCTGGGCTGACACAGAGGGGAGAGGCAGATTAAATACCTGATGGGTTCCAGGACCATCAAGATACCTACCAGTAACTTCACACAAAATAAGAAGGGTTCCCAGATCTCTGGACTCTAGATGGAGGCTGCAGAAGGTGGCAGCAGTGACAAAATGGAGAAGATTTGCAGAAGCTGCTGGATTTTTAGCCTGCTGTCCCCTGGGTGGGTAACAGCTCGGGCAGTGTTGGGAGCCCATAGCAAAATATCGTCCTGCTTCAGACTCCAGGAAAGCACTAGGATACCCTAATGGTTGATCTACAGATGGATATTATTTTGTGGTGAAATATTGGGGCCCACAGGAGTTTTTCTGAGCAAGGGTTGCCATTGCTGCTGCTGCTCCTACCATACAGGGAGAAGGAATGAAGCAAATTATCTAAGACCTTATTGTCTGATTTGGCCTGGGTACAAGCCAAAGGATTTACACTGCAGAAAGAGGTAGAGTCTGCTTTTTTTTCATGATGCTTCCAGTGTTTGATGCTTTATTTGTACAATTTCCTTTTAGTGTTTTCAAGGAAACAATTAAACTATGGACATTACCTAAATTACATACAGCACAGCAGGAGGATACCACTGGGTTGATGTGTGATTTCCAGACTAATCAGCTCATGTTTCTGTATGGTTAGCTTCCCTCTTGCTTGCTGATGTTTTGGCCAGTCAAGGTAATACACAGGCTTTACAGTTAGCTGAAGAAGAGTGATATATCATTTAAAGTATCCCTCTGCTAGATGAGAACTGCACACAGTTTCCGTGCTGTCAGCCTTTAAATCTTCAAGACCACAGAGGTGGTCCCCTTGGATCTAGATGATGGCGTACATATTTGTTTGAATGTTCTTCCCTAAATCATGAAGATCGTGCACTGTAGATTTGTAGTCATTGGAGAAATCGGTACTGCTTATCTAACATTACAGCAGGCAAGGCTCAGCGCTGTGAGTTAACACTCACACTCCAGTTCTATATAACCATAGTGTCTTTTTTTCTCTTCTTTCTTTTTACTTCTTCTTTTTTTTTTTTTTTTTTTTTTTTTTTTTTCCCTTTTTATAGTCGTAGACTTTATTGACCTTAAAAAGCTTTTCAGATAAACTAGGAAATAAAGCCACAAATTTGCTAAAGAAAAACCAGACAGAGATTCATGAGTACTGCTCCCAATTATATTCTCCATTTACTACTGATCACTTCTCGGAGAACCAATTCTGGCCAGGGCCTGAATGTCACCTGTTATTTCTTTCTCCCTCTTTTTTACTTCATGCCTGACCTAACATGACATCGGTTTGTCCAAAAGGTGGCACTGCATCTTTGAGCATTTCATGGACTGAAATTGCTCTGGTGCAGAAGAGGTCTTCTGTATAAATAAGTAGAGCTGCTTTGCAGATCTACTAAACATTTCCACTGGCTTTTCAACCACAGACCCCTTCTAAATTAAGTCCTTAAATTTTTTAAAATTTTAAGGCTTTCGTAAAAACCAAAGCTTGACCTTGAGTTTCCTCACATAGAATTTTAATGTTATGGCTAAAAGCAATCACTCCAGTCAAGTACATCCAGGTAAGAGATAGCTCCTCTTTGGGAAGCTGTTTAAGGAGAGTTGTAATTCTGAGCTTCCAGAAAAGCCCAATGTCTTCCACTGTGACAGGGAAATTATTGCCCCATCAGTTTGTTTGCTTGATCTCTCTCAAATTTACCAGTTGTGCCATGCAGAGAAATAAAATTTACTTTAGTATGAAAGGTAAAACTTTTACCTAAGACACCCCTTCCTCCTCAAACCACCAAGCTCAAGCCACAGCCACAGTTTTTCAGGCCCTAGGTAGTCAATTTGATCTAAGAAATACAGAACTATCCTTTCCGCAACACTCTCCAGAAAACAATTTGACTCGTGGCATCAAACCACAATGCCATGTCCCAGATTAGCTCCTTTGCTTGGCTACAGTCTCTTTCTCACAGTTTTCTGGTACCACACAGATGGTAGGACCACCAGTAACCCGTCTCCCTGGCTTCTGTCAGCTTTTCAACAAAGGTTTTTTCAACTTCTCCTTCCTCACTTGGCCCTTGCTTTTTTAGGTCTTGCTGAGACCTGGCTCAAGGCACTTGTCCTCCAACTCCCAAAGCCACTGCAGAGATGCCACATTCCTACTCTTACTGCCTTCTCCTGTCAGGTCAATCTCTATTCCCCTTTTATCTTCCTTCTCTTTGGAAATCCAACTACTTGTCTCTTTTCTATCTTCCTATGAGTTCAGCTTACTTTTCCCTGAATTTTCGTTATTGTTTTTTTTTTTCCTCTATTTCAAGTCCTCTCTTTCTTAGAAGACCAGACTTCAGTTTTCACGTTGACAGTCAGCCCAGCTCTAGTCTTTCACTCCTTGAATTTAAATTCCTGGATTGCTGTCAGCTTTCAACTCTCTTATTGGTTGCTGGAGTTGTTCTCTCCAGTTTCCACTCAGTCTTTCCACACCCTTCAGTCACTTTTTGCTTTTCTTGCTTATATTTCATTCTTTCCTCTGTCTTACAAGTCCTCTAATGAATTTCAGTCTCCTAGCATGTTCTTTAGCCTGCCTTTTCCTCTCCCAAATTGCATTCTACCTTTACTCTCCTGTCTCCTTTTCTGTGATGCTTTTCATTGCTTTACATCTGACTGTAACCAGTGTGTATTCTTTTTTTCTTTTTCCCCTCTTTTCTGGCCTTGCTGCTATCATTTAGTTATGCTTAGGACCCAGTAGAGCAAGAAACCCCATGCAGGGCCAGTTCAATTGCAGGAAGGTGTACTCTGCAACTAGGAAGGAAATTGAACTGCTTCAAAGCTTGGAGAAGCTCTGTTTTGATGTCTGAGGTTGATTGATGCCAGAGAGTCTTCAATCAGAATTTGCTGACAAACTCTTATCTAAATTTTTAAAAATGCACCCCATTATATGGTGCTTTTGTTGTTGCATAAGCTTGTAAGATGTCTTTCAGTAGCACTTATGAGCTATAGGGCAGAAGTTATAGATATGCATGGCTTTGTGAGTGTTTTATAATGATCACATCTTCCTGACAGTGGCCAAATGAATAATATAAAGTGTCATGATGATGAGAGCTGCCTAACTGCTTCCACAGGCACGAGAGCTATGCATGGGCTGTGTAGTGGACATTGCCAATCAAAGGTTATTTTTAAGAATCTATTGTAGTCAGAAGGGGTTTTTTTTTTTAATAGATTTGGTTGTTTGGGGTTTTTTTCTCATTAATCCAGTCATCTCCATGTTTGATTCACTTTTTTCTTGTGAGAGGTAACAGCATTGCATAAAAATATCTTTCCCAGTAAAATACTTCTTTAACAATTTGGCCGTGATACAAAGCCAGATTCCCACCAGAAAAGATTTTTATCTCCAAGCATATTGTGGCCAATTTCCTTCCTAATTAATACCATATCCACCTCCAAATTCCATTTCAGTTCCCAAACGAAAATTGATGAGGCAGTCAACCACAAATAAGCACAATATTCCACTGATAGTTCGATCAGCACAGCTTCCAGCATAGCAAGTTACTAAAGCACAACCAGCATTTATGTTTCCACGTCGCTTGGGCATGCCCGACTTCTAGGATGTTACTATGATAACTCCAAGTTACACTCAAAGAAGGTTTTTTTTAACATGAAGTTTGATCAAAGAGTCAGCTCTGTATGTGTCAAAATGAAGCACGAGAGGTAAAATCTTTTCTGAGGAGCAAAAGCAGGGCCTGAATGGTGGCATGCTTGAATGGAAAACAACAGAGGCTGGAGCAAAGGGAGGTGCATAGACCATATAAGCACTTCCCTGATGTACTGGACAGTTTGCAGTACCCATCCTAAGGGACGATGCACAAATGCAAGGCCACTTAGCTGCAAATAGCATTGCAAAAGTGGACTAGAAATGGCTTTTCCCAGGCTGAATGGTAGTATTGTGTCCCTGATCATCTGTGATCTGGACTTGTCTCACATCAGTGCTACCAGGCAGTGTGATCGATGCTGATCGTGGTGCCAGTATTTGCAACACCTTCACCTATCCTTGAGAATGACACAACAACTGGTCCTTGCTGGCCTTCTCATAAGAATCTTTTGGGAACAGACATCAAGGAATGAAGTGACAATAAATATGTTTAAATATTCTGGCTACCATCCTCCAAAGTATATACAAAACTTAAGTGTCTACAGTGCAATTGTCCTCTTCCCTGAGCAGAGTCTGTGTGAAATTACATGCTGCCTTCCAGGAAAGCAAATGCATTTACCAGAAGAACCCAGACCACCAAAGTCTTTGTGTTTTGGATAAGTGGACACTCTGCATTGATTATCAGAACCACATTCATATAAATTAAAAAGCTTCTGTCTCAGAGTCAGCCTGTGTTTTCTCACCTTGCCTGCCTACAGAAAATCCTGGAGAAAATACTAAAGAGTATGTTTTCATGTTGAGAGGATATTTAGAATATAAATGACTTTATGTTAAAGTTGAAAAACACTGAGAAGAAAGTGCCAAAGTTAGACATTGGCAATAGTCCTTTAAAGTAGCTATAATAGCTATGAACATGTTTTCTTCTGCTGGGGCTTATCCATGAAGCACAGCTGTTGGTTGGTAAAAAAAAAAAAGAATCCTTTCATGTAGATGAAAATGCTCTCACTCTAATGTTTCTAAATCTATTTGCCTAGGTCTAGAAAAGTTTATTTTAAAGGGCAGTCTGTTCTTTAGGAATTTCTTAGTAAATTGCATATTATGCATATCTTGGTGGAAATATTCTCAAAGCTGCCTGCAAAAGCTGCTGTAATGCTCCAGAAGTTGGAGGAATCCCAGCCAGGGGAAGTACGCGACAAAAAAACCTTAACATTAACTCTAGCTCTAGCCAAAGAGATTAATGAAATAACCAAACAGATTAATAGGCTTGGTAACAGGGAGAATTAGTGTAGTGGGGGTAGTAGATCCCACACTCCCTACAGACCTCCTTCTACTAGCACTAAATGATAGCACCTCCCTTTAGAAAGGCTGGTCAGTTAATGCCTGAACATTTATTATTATAACTACTACTATTACTGCTACTACTACAACTACAACTGCTGCTGCTGCTGCTACTACTGGTACTACACAAATAAATGTGGTGCTTGTAATGGGCATGACCTTAAAGTCTCTGGACTTGTGCCTCACGCACTGCAGTACAGGAGATTTACCCTCTACTGCAGCCTTAATCCTGACCCAAAGCACCGGTGCCTTCCAGCCCTTTGCACACCTCCAGGCTCTCCACAGAACAGGGAACTAATGCCAAAGGTGATGTTTCTTCCTTGCCATTAATATTGCTAATGTCATCTATTTGAGAGCATGGCCCAGGGGCACCAGCCAAGCTAGGGTAATAATGTGCTGTACAGGCATGTAGTAGCAGATATACTATCACCCTGAAGGAAATAAAAAGCCAGAAATAAAAATGGACTGGCTTTTGCAGGGGGCTGGGAATTGAGCCTGAATGCCTTGCTCTAGAGCAAAAATATACCTGAAACTAGGATCTAGCTATCCATTTAAAGCAGGTGGCCACTATACATGGAAAAAAACCTTCATCAACTTCAGCAAAAGCTGGATCCAACCCATGGATGGTGAAAAAGCAACCTCATTTCATTACATTTCCTCTTCATGTTCATTCGAATGGAAAACAACTTTCATAAACAAAGTTTGCAAGGCTGCTCAGGCCATCTGCCATTCATGTAATGATGGCTAGCCCTTTGGTGTTTCTACTCATGGAGTATTCATCTTTTAGCTATCAAGTTTGCAATTAACAAGAATTTACCCTATGGACTCTGTTTACATATTTATTAAACTCTCCTAGTTAAAAAAATATGATCAATTTGATAGATATATCAACCACTACCTAAAGACACGCTGCTTCTATATATTACATTTTAGTCAATTATATTTGCACTTCCCCAGTTTTCTAGAAATCAGTATTCATTCTTACCCTTGCATTTCCATTTTTATTTGTTCTGGTTTAGAGAAGCAAAACTTTGCTCGATGGAAAACCACCGTGGCTGCTTTCCAGATACTTAAGGGACATGCTCTGTTTTCATAAAATGGAGGAATCCACAGCTCCTCATACATTGTAAGGAGGGGAGTCATGCCACAGCTACAGGTTCTTAATGTGTTTTCCCTGGAGAGTAAATGAACTGTGCAGACCACTACAGTTTCTAGAGTTAACCTCCTCTAGGGACAAGTCTGAGGTCAACTTCAGCAGGAGTTGATCTCATTCAGGATTCAACGTATGGACGACACAGAGTTAATCTGCAGAGTCCTGGAGGCCAGGAGACACATACTCTCCACCTGGGTAGTTCATTGCATCCAGGCCTCACTGGCTAATGCCTTCAGTTTTACAATTTATTCCACTGTGTATAAAAAATTAACTGCACTGACAAAATAAAACTTGGCTGTATGCTCTCATTGCCTATGGAGCATTTTGGCTGCTAAAAATAATATGTTGTAGCTTGGGAAAGCCAAATTCTTCATGTTATTGCAGCCAGACTGTCTAGACTGCCTAATAAGGTAGAGGTTGTTCTGGGATGGCCTTATATTCTTTTTAACATTGACTATTTTTTTCAATGATTGCTTTGTTGGTAGATATTGCCAATGTTATACTCATTTCAGATTTGGGGTTTTGTTTTTTTTTTTGAGGAATGAAAAAGAGTGTAGAATTCCCTCCTGGAATAATTACTCTATAAATATTAGTCTTCTCAATTCAGTAAAGCCTAGAGTATGAAAAAGTTTTGAACACTTTCTGCCTAAGCAAAAGAATATGATGTCACTTCTAAGCAGCAACATCAGGAATGGCAAGTGATTATTTAATATTCAGTGCTTGACCTGGCTAGTCCTCTGCCTACACAAGTCAATGTGAATTCCACTCATTGAGGCTTTAAAGGATCAAGTTTGTAGTTTGTAGAGCACTAAAAAGCCAGTGCTCATTTTGAAAATGTCACTGCACATGTGGTCTTCAACAGAATAATTCAGAACTGCTTAGGCCATTGTGTTTCTCTTGACTCGGTGCTAAATGTCACGCTGTTCCTGAAGAGCAGCTACCCTCTGATGTGTGAGAAGTCTGGCCTTCATTCTGCAAGTGGCAAAATATTCTGGGCTTCTGAGCATCTGCTCACGCCCACATCCCATTGTGGCTGACCTTGTTCTCCTTCAGAAAAGGCATCCTTTTAGTGTCGTTCGTACCATGCCAGGGAGGAAGGTGGAACACTGCAGACCAACGGGGAGCCACTTTTTCCTCTTGGAGTTTGCATATACACTAGGTTTGTACATACAGATTGTGCAGTTAACAGCAATTTGCTACTAGCTGAATCTAGATAGTATCGTGTTCTCCATGAGGATTGCAGTCGGTGGTCAGGTGCTTGTTTTATTTGCCCTGTGGATATGCCACTGCAACTGGCAATTCCAGTTATCTCTCCTCTTTTTACTCTCTGGTGTCCATGTTCTTCTGTTGGAGGCACTTGACAGCAGCACAGAATATATGGCTGTATTCCAGTCTTTGCCTCGATCATATGACATTTGAAGGAAGTTGTTTAGATTCACATGTACAAAAGAGCTCTGATGTTTGACGTGGAAATTTCAACAGAATCTAGGGTCACATCTAAGTTCTCAACACTTCTTCAGATGCACAAATAAACAGGGAATACATTTTCCAACTCACCTAAATCTCTGTTTTAGCATGTGGTCTGCACTGCCATGATGGTCCCCAGCTAAGCATGACCACATTTATTTGAAACCATGGTCTGAAGAGAAGGAAGACCTGGAGGCTACACCTCTTTTCTCCAGTAGTTTAATGACAAGAGGAGTTAGACCCTAACTCCACAGGAGTCAGATATGCAGGATGGGTCCTTGTCACCTTAGCAGCTTCAGACTGTATCCCAGCAAATCATCCTAAACACCAGTCCATAAACTGTTCTGTGACAAAAATATTCGGCTCTCCATGGCGTGAAACAAGGAATTTTGAAAAAAAATGGTGTACTTCCACCGAGTCAGGACAGTAAGTGCAAAGTCATAGATAGGAAGCGATCTTCAGAAATTCTCTAGTCCACCCACCAAACCTAAGGAAGGGTCATTTATACCTCCTGCTTGTCTAATTGCTAACGATTCTCCTGGAAAGAGACTACCATACTTCTCTATGCAGTCTATGCCAGTGCGTCTGTATGTTTCTAAATTTAGAAGGCTTTTACTGTTACTCTTGCTTATGCTGTCTGTTATGGGAAGAGGAAAGAGATTATTCTCTTATTTCTGTGTTTGTTGTCTGTTGTCATCTCCCTAATCAGGCTTTAAGTTAAACAATCCCAAGTCCTTTAACCTTTCCCAATAGATCATGCTTTCAAAATAGCTTTTTCTAGACTGAGTCCAGCTTGCCTTTCTGACACCCAGAACTAGAGCACTTAAGCTGAGCTCTTACCAAAAGTAGAACAAAACAGTATGTCTTTCAAGCTGTTCTTCTGCATGTAAAATCCGATCTGCCATTTTTGCAATGGAAAAATGATGTTGGGTTCAGCTCATGGTGCCTGATGCATGTGCATTACTATTTCAGTTGCTACTAGAAGTGATTGACTCTATTCCCATATAACATGTTTTGCCTTGCATTACAGAGCAGTCTTGAAGTGCAGGACCTGCACTCTGGGGTCCTCAACATAAGAAGGACACAGACCCATTGGAGTAAGTTCAGAGGATAGCCATGAAGATGATCAGAGGGTTAGAGCACC
The DNA here is from genome assembly GCF_001431845.1 of Calidris pugnax. Taxonomy (NCBI): domain Eukaryota; kingdom Metazoa; phylum Chordata; class Aves; order Charadriiformes; family Scolopacidae; genus Calidris; species Calidris pugnax. The sequence goes on along the minus strand of NW_015094510.1, from coordinate 12,961,317 downwards.
TCTCCTATGAAGACAGTCTGAGAGAGTTGGGGTTATTCAGTCTGGAGAAGAGAAGGCTCTGGAGAGACCTTATAGCACACTTCCAATACCTAAAAGGTGGCTTCTGGAAAGATGGGAGGGACTCTTTAGCAGGGAGTGTAATGATAGGTTGAAGGGTAATGGTTTTAGACTGAAAGAGGGTAGATTTAGACTAGATATTCTTTACTATGAGGGTGAAGAGACACTGGAAGAGGTTGCCCAGAGAAGTTGTGGATGCCTCATCCCTGGAAGTGTTCAAAACCAAGAAAACCAAGTTGATGGGACTTTGACCAACCTGGTCTAGTGGAAATAGTTCCTGCCCATGGCACAGGTGTTGGAACTCAATGATCCTTAAGTTCCTTTCCAACTCTAACCATTCTATGATTCTACAGAAGTATCCTGCAACTTTCAGAAGTTGAAGTCCCTCACTGCTTTTACTGTATACTGTACCATTGAATACTTTTGCCTTAGTATCATATCTTACATTTATCCACTTTGAATTTTATTCAGTGTTTTCATTTCTCAAACTCTCCTTAAATTCTAGATCTACCCTCCAATGCATTTGCTGTCCTTGTCTTCAGGACATCTGCAAATTTGATATTTAATATTTTATCTTCCTTCATCCAGGCCATAAATTAAAATATGAAGTAAAGTGAGATCCAAGACATATCCCCCGGCACACCACTCAGTACCTCCTTCTATATTAACAGTGAACCACAGAAAATTTTCTTAGCGTATGATTATCCTGTCAATTTTGTCCTGTACTGCAGAAGTTCCACCAAGGCTATATACATGTAGATTTTTTAATGAGAATGTCATATGAGACAGTGTTAAGATCAAAATATGTGAAAATAACTGCCTCATCTCTATCTGTAAGATCTTGTCATAGACAGAAGTTAAATTGTTTTTATGCAATCCAGTTGTGAAAAATTCCCGTGGGCGATTATTTATCTTCTTGTTATCTTTCAGGTACTTACTTATAGTTTAGTCAATTATTTGTTCTATAATTTTTTCTAGGAACTCGTGTTGATTGATCTTTTCCCTATTTAAGAATAAGCACTACTATGCTTGCCATTTTTCCTGTCTTCTAGTACCTTATTTGACCTCTATGATTCTCAAAAGCTTCATTTTGCACTACCAAATAAAACAGACCGAGGAGCACACTCTGGCCTCGAGGCCAAGTGGCACAGCACAATTCATCTCCACATGGCAAACCTTTCCCCTCACTCATCAGGAAAGAGTGTTTGCATTCAAATTGTCCCTCACGCAGGTTATTCCCCATCTGTGTCCAGAAAGTGCCTGGGAAAATAGTAGGACAAAAAGACAGAGCTATGCCAGAGAGCTTTTAGCAATAAACACTTTGGGTGATCCTAGGACAGCAGGTTAGCCTACAACCTGTCTCTGTTCTAGTTATGACTGTAGGCATGGCCAAAAAATGATCACTAAACCATCTGAGGTGGCCTACACCAGTTCAGCTGTGATAATGATGATGACAACGATGCTCAGCTTAGTGCTTAGGATGCAGGATCCATTTTGTTCCCATAAGAACTGCAGTAACAGCATGAGGAGTGAGAGAAGACGCTTTTTCAAAGATGCAGAGGTAGAAAACTGCCAGTATGTGCCAATTAAGTTTAGTTTTGGAATATAATTTATTCCTTGCTCTGCACTCACCCCATAATGACTGTTTCCTTTCTGTTCATTATATCTACTTTTTCTCTCTTTGGGTTGCCTACTTACTTGCCCTCATTTTCAAATGTCCTTGTTATTTTGATTCTGTAAGATTCTCTGCTACCCATTTCAACCCAGGCCTTCTTTTTAGTTATCATATTGTTACATTATGCAAGAATCATTATTCCATCCTGTCTTAAAGATAGAACCTCTAGCTGCTACATAATGCATGTACAGATTCAATGCATTTCTAATGCCAAGAATTTCTCTCCTTTCCCATTGTTCATATAACCAGAAATATTCTGTGGAAAAACTAAAAATAAATCTTCACCCAGTAGAATATGGTTTGTAATGTCTTTTGATACGGGCATTATCTCAGATTTAGCTCAGCTCACTTTCTATGGGAGACAGAGAGAGATTCGACTCTAATTTAATATCTCTGAGATTGATCTGAGCTGTTTGCAGTTTCAGTCATACGTAATAAGGTGAAGGTACAGTGTCTGACTGTCTGGCTGAGCATTTATGCTGTGCTTATCACAGTAACATATCTGAGCTGCTTCGGAAAAAATAAAAAGAGCCACTCTGAAAAGCCAGCAAAAATTAATAATGACCTTCCAATATTATTAACCTAACCTGATTCCTTTGTGCTTGACACCATTAGTTTTCATTCCATTAATGTTGCGCTTCCCAATTCCACAGTCCTGCAAACTGCTGGAGTAAGCTCTTTTGCAAGGTTGAATGGGAACCTCTGTCAGATGGCTTTCTGACAGAGAGCCATGCTGGACTGATGGAGGCTGGAGCATGGAGACAGGCTAATGCTCATGTGGCTGCACCATGGATTTTGGGACTGGAAGGGAAAACGCCACAGGAGGCACTGCTGATAGAAGTCAGGAGGGAGAGATAGATGGGTACCCACAGCTGCAGTGCTAAATCTCTCCCTCGTGAGCTCTTATCAAAGATAATTCAAAATGGACCAACTTCTGAAATATCTGGGCTACACAATTCAGCCTAATGCTCTGGTCCCTGATTTAGCTCCAGAAGTGCTATAATTACATTGCCCTGTCATTCTGCCCAAGCTCCTCAATCTTCTTGAGAGGTAGATCTAATTACTCTGGGCACAGCACCAGCCTAATGCAGCCACAGGGACTGAGCTGGGGTGCATGCTGGACTGGGCACTCACACCAAAGCCTGCTCAGTGGTAGCTCCAAATTGTCCTTCCAATGCCTTGTGGCACACTGCAGGTGTGTCTTATAGCCGGCCTGCCAAAGTAGACCCCAAACCCAGACGAAACGGGTGGCAGGATTCTGAAAGCAATGACCAGGGGGTTTGTGGTTTCCCCTTTGTCTCCTTGCTGCAGAGCAAGAAGGAAAGGTGGGTGTCAGATGAAACCTCTTGGACACATACAGTCCTGAGCTAGTTCCGGAAGAAAGAACAAAGCCCTAAGAGACTCCAAAAGAATTCCCTGCCATATTAATGGGAGTACCCAAAGCTAGTTTTTATTTAAATACTGCTCTTGCATGATGCAAAACAGCATGAGACAAATGCTGTAAGTGCTGCAAAGAGAATGCCAGCTCCATTTTTAGGTGTTTGTCTCCCAGAAGAATAATCTTCTGTACTAAGAGAAGGACTTTTTTTTTTTTTTCCTGAGTTATTTTGAAATTCAAGTTTTTTGGCTCTGCTTCATGTCACTGTAACTTAATCAGTACATGAAAAACTGTCTATATTCTCAGATTCACGTTGTGGAGCTTGTATTTCTAATGAAGAAGGCTACTAGGCCTACCAGTACAGTTTGTGATTATAACCTGGTATGACACTAGTGCTACCTCATTTAAGTGAGGTACTATGGACCACTTTCAGTCATGTCAGACCCAGCAGGGCTTACAAAGACCAGTCCAGTGAAAACATCAGACAGTTTTGATGACTCCAAGCAGCCGCTGGACCAGGCTGATAAATGACACAGAGTTGCCTAACTGAGGGATCATGACTTTTTTCCATCAGTGATGTAAGAAGTTGGACCTTGGCAGCTGTGGACTGGAGGCAGTCTGAGTTGCTCACCCTACTGTTGTTGTCCCACGCAGTGTGAGACTGAGTAAACATTAATTAAACTCTTCAGTATACCATGACTGTATCAACACCACCCTTTTGGAGAGGCGCCTACTCAGCCAGACCAGCCTGCTGTTGGTTGTATGTTCAGTGGTACCGGTAATAACACTGGGTGTACTGGTGCCTGCCTTTCAGCAGCATGATTTGAATCCATTCTACCTTTATTTCACCAGGAGCCTCAGAGAAACCAAGAAGATCAAGAAGAAAAGCATTCTAGCATGAAAGCCTAAGAATTTAATTTATTTCGAACAAGAAATTCACAATTCTACATTAAATGTATCATCGTCTCCTTAGAGTCTCTTCACGTATATGCTTAAAGCATTGGAAAAATCTGAAGATAGCCTTATAATGTCTCCGGGACAAGGGCTGTTTGTTAGTTTCTGTTTGTAAAATGTTTGGCACAGCAGGGCTCTGACTCAGAGCCTTTGGGGCACCCAGGAGCGCAGAAGAGTGATAGCAGTTAAGGGGTGGACTGTCTGAAGCAGGGGGATAGTTAGCTACTGGAGCAGTTCCATAGTTCTTCATTCTTCATCAAATTTGGTAAACCGTGCTGAACTCAGTGGAAACTCCTCTTGGGGAATCTTGACTCATCTGTGTGACTATGGCACCCTCCATCAAGCCCTGACACATTTATGGCTAAATGGACTCCACTGCAGTCGTGGTCTGCTGCTGTGTTTTCCATTCCATAAAATAAACTGTGCAATTTACTGTTTTCTCTTCTCCTTTCCAATTTTTGTAATCTAGAAGAACAATAAGCACATATATTGCTTTTATGAGAGGAAGTTCTGAGAACCTGGCGACTTGCCTGGTCTCCTCATTTGTTTGTGTTGGGGAACCGGCAGGATATTTTGCCACAGCAAAAGAGTGAATAGAATTCTGTCCCTCTGAAATCAATTGCTGAGGAGTACAGGATAGAGCCGGAGTGTGTTGAGGTCTTTGGGAGGGACAGAGGGTAATAAATCACCTCATTGCTTCTTGTTTCTCATTACAGCCAGTATCAGGAGGAATGTGTCCAATCTTACTGTGTGGTACTGTGTCTGCGTGGGTGTGGGAAGGGTAAACAAGGTTTAGTCCCCATTCTGTCAGTTTTACTCTAATGTCCCCTGCTTGGTGCAGATTCTGACACCCTCATGGCACTGGGGAGGGAGTGTGGATCTCAGGTGAATTTCAAAGGGATGAAGAACAGAATTTGAGCCTCAGGAGCACTGGCAATGGATGGGGAGAAGGTGGGAGGAAAACAAACATGAAATGGAATTTTGTGCCTCCTGATTTGGGGGTCAATCCCTGCATGCATGACAAAAGCCACTCTGGGGCTGCCTAACTAGGCAAGGGATTATTTTGCATATCTGCTAGGGCCCTGCCTCTCATTGTCTTACCTCCAACACCCACTCCTCTGTTCTTCACCCCTAAGGCAGCACCATGCTCTGTATTGGATTTTAGCAAAGCGGATGATTATTTTTTTTATTATTATTTCTTTGTGTCTCTCCTTCTTCAGTTCTCCCAGACAAGCCCTACTACTTCTCTCAGTGTGGGTCCTGTGCTTAGTGTAAAGAGACAAGAGAAGGCTGAGGGTATCCATAAACCAGAGAGGTGTATTGTACAGCACCACTCAGTGCACACAGGCTTGGACTGTCAATCCCCAGGATTCCAGTGGGATTTGGTGTAGACTAACATCCCGCCTGCTCTAAGGAGGCCCGGATGAATTCAAATGCTCATAGGCAGAGTGGGCAGAAGCCTCCTGGTTGAAGGATTTCTGTTTACCTGTTTATTTTCAGTATGTGGCTGCATTAGGAGTTTCCTCCTAATGGAGGAAATAACCTACAACTGGGTTATCCCTTGAGTAGTCCTGCTGAAACTGTTTGCATCAACATTTTTATTCTGTTACAAGAACAAAGTTCTCCATCTGCTTCTTGTTCAAGTACTGGTGGATTTATCTGTATTAGACATACAGGACAGGACTGGGACTAGGCCTATCTAGCTATCTCCAGAGGAGAACCTGTGCAATCCTACTTTCAAGTCTGACAACATCACCACCTGCATCCTCACATGAATTCTCCCCTCTCCTCCAAAGTAGGTAAAAGTGGAAATGGTTTGAGAAGATGAGGTGCCTTTTGTAGTTATTGGCCTCTAGAGCTGAACGATCTCAGAGGTGTCAATTCATAGTTAAAACTAGAGGAGGATTTTCCTGTTATCCAAAGCTAGGAAACAGACTATTTGCATGCTGGATGAGTGTTAGTCAAATGGAAAGTTTGGTGGAACTGTCACATTTCCCTCCCTCCATATATACCCACAGTGGCCTGGAAAAGGCTCGTTTGCCCTGAAGTCCAGTGTAGACGCCTGAACAAGCTTCAGATGAAGTAATCCAAATGCCAATAATAGCTTATCTGTGATACCATGGAGTTCCTTAGAGCCAAATCTCTACCTTACCCCTCCTTTTTTAATAACTCTGATTACCTAAAAAGGAAAATAAGCATTTCCACCTTCACTCACTGAAGGAACAGATGTTGCTACCAATGGGTTTAAAAAAATTGCTGCAACCAAAACCTGTGAGTCATCTGGTTCATCCCCTTTAGCTCAGAATTAGTTTCAAGAATGCATTCATTAGCTCTTTCACAGCACAGCAAGCTTATCCTCCTGTAAAAGGCAGCAGCTGGGATAAAAAATGGTGTCTTTCTACAAAAAGTAAAAGAGGTCTACAAGGCAAGGACATGATTTTTCCGTAATGCTTGAGAGGTGTCTTGCACAATGTAAGTGGTACTAGAAATATCTTGATAGTATGAGGATCTCTATCTCAATATTTATAGAGGTGCTAATAAATACTGTAAGCTATATCCTAAGATAACGTTTTAGAATGCAGAATTTGACCTTCTCAGGTAGATCTGGTTTTTCTTCCTCATTTTCATACTGGGAATGTTACATCAGCATGTGGGTTGTGTTACATAACTGATTAGATTGTATAGGTCTGGTTACCAGGGAAGAAGGTCAAACAGTGTATCTTTGATCATCTGAATGGCTCATTTGCTGTCTTGCCTCTTCACAACAAGGCTGCTCGAGAGGGCCTTGTGCAAGGCAGGGTGGATATTGTCCAACCTACTTAGCCTAAGGTTCAGAGTCTGGATCCCTGGCCCTTTTCTATTTTAGCAGCATAGACACAGGCCATATTCAAACCATCTGCCATGACACCTAAGATAGACTGAGATGAGGCTTGTTAAGACATTCTTCGTTGTCAGAAGAGTAATGAATCACTCAGAGGAGTAGGAGTCAGGGGTGCCAGACCCTTTGCAACCAGCATAGGTGTGAACTCAGGGGATATGAGTAAGGATGTAACAATCTAGCCATAATGTCCAAAGTTAGTATCTGTCGTAGCCAGTCTGAATGTGGACCCTACTCCATTGACTACACAGGTAGTCAGAATCCAACAACTGGTTACTATGTCAGAATAAGACACTGTTAACTTTAAGACCTGGATGGCTTTTAAAACCCAGAAACAAAACTATACTTAGGCACATGATAAAAAGGGAGGTGAAAAAAGGGAAGAGCAACTGACATCATCTACCTGGACTTGTGCAAAGCATTTGACGCTGTCCCACACAACATCTTTGTGTCTAAATGGGGGAGATATAGATTTGACAGATGGACCACTTGATGAATAAGGAATTGGGTGGATAGTGGTACTCAAAAAGTTGCGGTCAACAGCTCAATGCCCAAGAGGAGGCCAGTGATGAGTGGCACTTCTCAGGGGTTGGTACTGGCACTGTTGCTGTTTAATATCTTTGACAGTGACATGGACAGTAGGATAGAATGCACCCTCAAGAGAGTCAGCTGCATCCTGGGCTGCATCAAAAGAAGTGTGGCCAGCAGGTCCAGGGAGGTGATTCTGCCACTCTACTCCCACTCTGCTAGACCCTTCCTGGAGTACTGTGTCTAGCTCTGAAGCTCCCAACATAAGAATGAGAAGGACCTGTTGGAGAAAGTTCAGAGGAGGGCCATGAAGATGATCAGAGGGATGGAGCATCTCTGCTATGAGGAGAGGCTGAGAGAGCTGGGGCTGTTAAGTTTGGAGAAGGCTCCAGGGAGACTTTATAGCAGCCTTCCAGTATCTAAAGGGGGCCTATAGGAAAGATGGGGAGGGACTCTTGATCAAGGACTATAGCGATATGGCGAGGGCTAATGGTTTTAAACTGAAAAATATTTAGATCAGATACCAGGAAGAAATTCTTTACTGTGAGGGCCATGAGACACTGGAACAGGTTGATCAAGGAAATTGTGGATGCCCTATCCCTGGAAGTGTTCAAGGCCAGGTTGAATGGGTCTTTGAGCAACCTGGTCTAGTTGGAGGTGTCCCTGCCCATGGCAGGGGGGTTGGGACTCAATGATCTTTAAGATCTATTCCAACCTAACCCATTATATTATTCTATGATCTAATGCCCAGCTCCTCACTGAGCTGCACTTGCCTCTGACTCTCTCTGTTCCCTCTTCCTTTTGGATTCTAAATCACCGATTGGAGAGAAGGATTTTATGTCCTGGAAGGTCTCAGGTCACTTCCAATTCAGGGCCAAATGGTCATACAGAGGTGAGTACAATCCCTCTCCCCTACTGCCAAGTATACCCACAAAATCCCAGCTAAGTAAATTAATCTTCTGCAAACATGTACTGGGCCACAACACTGAACAACATGTTGTATGTGTGGATGTAAATAAAATCACTTTACCGTTGCAATCAAGCCATCTCTTAGCAGCCATAGCAACCAAATAACAGCACTCAGATTCTGTTATCAGTGATACAGCATAAAAGTTTATATAATATAACATAGGACAGGTTTACACCAAGTTTCACACAAGGAAGTCAAAAGGTATTTACCTGGAGCTACAGTAGGAACCAGGTGTGTGTGGGAGCAGACATCTAGATATGACCAGATTATACTTTGTAGTTTAATCTCTTTACTATCTCGTCAATAGATTTAGGTGTCAAAATACTCTTTGAAATTGCCCCTAAGTGAAATTCAGTTCAATGCGCAGCATTCTGTGAGTCTACGCATAGTCTCCAAGGCCGCTTTGAAGACATGAAAGTATTTTCCTACCATTGGATGACCTCATGAAATACTAATATCAGATATACTTCACACATGATTCTTGGTCCCTAAGGGGATGATTAAGGAGAGGAAGAAATTTTTTTTGTCTAGGGACAGAAAATTTGTGGGTGTCAGTAGTATCATGTGGAGCAGAAGTCTGTTCTGCACAAGGCAGCAACCCAACCCCAGCCTCCATCCAGATATTCTCCAAGGCTTGTCCTTCAGAAGTGTAGAGTCTTAACTATTAGATAGGGACTGGTAAGGGGATAACATTCAAAGAATCTTTCTCTTCTTTTCACTAGATTAAATTCTGTTGCTGAAACATAATGTGTTGCACAGAATGGACTAATTTCAACATCCTCTTTTGCTGACTATAATATATAAAAGTGAATATAAACCAGAAACATTAATAGAATCTCAAGTTGAAGTTTTGTCAAGCATGACATAATGTTTTTGGAGTTTAATTTTACTATTTCATTACAACATGTTGTTCAGTAGAGCCCAGTTAACCATAACTATAATTATTCAGTATATGGAATTAATTAATGTAGTAATTGAATGGCATCATGCTATAGATTTCAGTAAAGTGGTCATAGTGTGCTTATTTGTACGCTTCTCTGTGGTAGTGTGGTCCAAGAAAGCTTCTGGTAGCAAAACCATGCAGGACTTGGTGCTGCACCCGAGCCAGTGTACAAAAATTAAACAAGCTGTCGGCTCTCCATAACATGGAGGAGCACTGCACAAACACCTCACATGAATCCATACTGCTCATTTCCAGAGTAATTCAGTAAATATCTCAAGGCTAAAATCTCCTCTAAGATCTGATGGTAAAGGTGAGTCTATTGATTTGATCCGTGAGACCTTACTCCCTACTCTGTCACAGTGTTTTACATCTCTCTGACACCAGTATTACAGTAATAAACCGAATCCATCATATTCATATGAAAACCAATAATGTGCATTGGAACTAAGCAATTAAATAGGATGATATGTTTCAACAAAACAACTGTTTCAATCCAGCAGAAGCAGCAGGAAATAATTTCATTTTATTTTAGAAAACCCTTTTTTTTTTTAAAAAAAAAAAAGAACATTTTAGAAACTCATAACAATTTGAGTAAATGTTAAAGGAAGTCTTTAGTCAGCACTCAGAAAATGAGAAAATGGATGATTTAAGACGCAGAACCTATAAACTTTGCCTCATTGAAATTATCAAAGCGAGCAGAGGATCTGGTGATAAAAGGGACAATTTAAAAGAATAAGAAAATGCAGTAGAATAAAAAGCAGGGACAAAAGCTAAATACATTACAGCAATTATTGTTCAACTTCCTGCCATGTAACACATTAATATAGCACAAACTTTATGTGCTGTATTTTTTGTGAATTCAGCAAAAATGAGGTAATTTTGAAATCTTCAAATTAAATGGATGCATAATAGATTCTGATGTTTGATCTGGGCATCACTTTAAAAGCAAAAAGGGTGTCTTGGGGTCGAGGATGATCTGTGGTTTCAACATTAGGTATTTCAACAAAGGCTCAATGCAGACCTCTTGTCACGTGCACAGCCTGTTCTACAGCAGGTGTTAACACCAGCGAGCATCATACCATGTCTGGTAGATCTCATGTTTGCACATCATCTTAACCTGACCACAGACTTGAGAATGCACAGCCACCCCTGTCAGGGTCAGGGCCTGGTGTTGACCATATTGTAATGATGTAGGTCATCATGACAATCATCATAGAATCATAGAGTGATTTGTGTTGGGCAGGTGCACCTCCCAGTAGACCAGGTTGCTCAAGGTGCCATCCAACCTGGCCTTGAACACTTCCAGGGAAGGGGCATCCACAATTCCTTGGGCAACCTGTTCCAGTGTCTCACCGCCCTCACGGTAAAGAATTTCTTCCTGATGTCTAATCTAAATCTACCCTCATGCAACCTCAGATGCAACCATACAGTCTGGTGCAGCAAATGGGATGGCGAGCGGGGAAAGGAAGATGCCTTGTAAGACAGTGTTGGGCCAGGAACATGTCCCCTGCGGCCCTGGAGTGCAAACTCACCTTGTGTGGGAGGATGGACAGACAGCACCAAACCAGGTCCTACCAGTGTGCCACCAACCCTGGCTCAGTGAGAGCTCTGCCCCAAGTACTGTCAGCGCATGTCTGTCAGCATGGTCCCTGTAAGACTGGTCATCCCATTTGGCTTTGTGAAAAGGGAAAATTGCGGCGTGCAGAGATGCGATTGCAGTAAACCATTTACTGGGTGATGTTTTTGAGGAAGGTGGAAGATGTGTTGCCAGGAAACGGGAGGCGAAAGGAGCTCTTCTGCTGCTGTGATTTACTAGATGGCTGGGTTAATGTGGGCACTGCACCTCACTAGATGGTCATTGTAAGTTTTAATTAATAGTTAAGCCATCTAAATCTTTGCAGATGGGTGTTTTTTAAATTTGAATAAATGAATAAATGCAGCTTTGAGGCTTGAGCCCAACTCAGCGTTTCCAAGCGCAATTCAGAGCTGGCAGGGTAGCTTCCATTTTTGATTAGTGATAAATCTAATTGCGAAGGAATGGCTGACTTTCAGAGCCGGAACCGTATTACAAGCCATCTGAGGCTAGGAATCAGGCTAAATGAGCCTGATATAATGATTTATTTACAGCAACTCTGATACTTTTAGTAATCCATTATAATTGTATAGACAGAGACTTCATTATCCCTTCACATATCTGTGATCCCTTCGAGGGCTGGGGAGCTGCAGAGCAAGCCCACAGAGAGGGGAGCAGTCGGAACGATGCATCCTGCAAGGTGCTGAGCAGGCTGCACCTCTCACCAGGCAGAAGAAGGTGCTTGGTTCTTCACACAGTTTCCCCCTGTGAGTTATTCAAGTCGGCAGAACATAATTGAATTTATTTTATTTAGGGTCTAATAAAGAAAGGGAGTTAATTTCTGTTGGATAATTAGAATAACCTCTAATTGAATCAAAGACGACATAAGTAAATATTTTTACTAGGTTGTTAGCGCATTGTCTGAATATACTCTTGTACATGTGCATAGTTATCTTAGTTTCAGGGAGGGAGGTGTTTTTAACAACTATGTATTAATTACACTTGTAAGAATTTATTTATTCTCCTGGAAATTATTTTTCAATTTAAAAAAGCCGGGTCTTGTTTTTGACTTAAACGTATACATTTTTTTGAGAGAAAATTACCTCCACAAGCTTTGCCATGTCAAGCCCCAAATGGGGGCTGTATCTTAATAGCATATCACACCCCATTCTGCCTTCTAAACTAAAGATTGAACTTCCCAAGTCAAAGGTTTTCCTTGGAAAAACTGAGCTTTTTTTCTTAGTTGAACCCCCAGTTTTCCTCTGAAAAACAACCTGGATGGAACTTTGTTGACTAACTGCCAGTTCAGTTTGCGGGGAAAGAGCCAGCTAGTGCAACCCCTAGGTATGTCCCCCTCAAAGTTCAATGATAGCAGCAAAAAAAAAAAAAAGAAAAAAAGAAAGCATCAGTGATGCTGCCTTTGTGCTGCTTAACCCCAAGATGCTTCTGCCAGGAATATGTGCACCCCATCCTCTGTTTTATCTCATCTTCAGGAAGATGGTCTATTGAGGGCACATACTAAACCTGAAAGAAGGTTTGAAACCTCGCCAAAGAGTAGGGTTCCTTTGCTTCACTCCCACCCTTGTCACTTTTCAAGAGAATAAGGTAGGATGATGTGTTGTTCAAGGGGTCCAAGCATAGAGTAAGATCACTGGTGCACCTGTCTATGGCTGGAGAAGGAGGATGAAGAGTTTTAAGTGTTACTTGCTTGTTTCAGGTAGAAACTCATGTTTTTTATGTTATAGTTAAAGGGATAAAAGTTCCCAGGGAATGGAGGAGCAGAACAGCCAGTTAGGGTGTCTATCTATCTTCCAAGCCAAAGTAGACATGCTGACGCACATTGAAAACTCTAAAATGGGAGCAAATAGGCTGAAGTACTGCTTCTACAGCTACAGCTGAGTTGGAGAGCAGAGAGAAAACAAAAACACTGGTCTCATTCAAGTAATTTTCCTTCAAAATAAAAATAAGAGTGGTCAGCAAAAATCCCAGAATATTAGCAGAGTGGAGCATTTCAGATGATGTGGACCATGCAGTGATGCTCTTAATTCCACATTAAAGTCTGGGAATATGGCAAAGCATTCTGGCTTTGTCATATTATTACATCAGGTGCCTTTAAAAATCCCAGCCTAAATCATTGCCATGGCCAGATGGGAATGGTTTTATGCTGTCTTTTGTAAGCCATTTCTGGACTGTTCCTACAACAGATCTGTTTTTCCTTCTATCACTTGCATCAATACACAGTTCATAAAAAACAACCTGGATTCCTGGTTTTTGTTTTGTTTCGTTTTGTTTTAAAGTTAGGATACATTGCAATGCTTGAGGATGGATGTAGAGCACCTGACAGGGCTGATTCTATATGAATTCTTGGATGATGATAGGATGAATAATATACATTTTAATATTATATCTACCAGAGACAGAGTAAGGCTCCAAGAGAAAGTGATGGTCAGAGAGAAACTAGCAGTTCTCAGACATCTCTTTTTCTGGAATATTTATGTCTGTACAATCCATCTGACTCACACCAAGATGAACCCTTACAACTGAGATGCTCTTTCTAACTGAGAAAGTCCTGGGGGATCGCTCACCAGCATGGCCCAGGAAGACAGGTAAAACCTGACTTCTTCTTGGGTAATGTGATCTGGGTGACAGGTGGGGGAAATGAAAATAAATCTGTTGTCAGTTGAATACACATGTGCAGTCCATTGCTGCTGCCTTGGTGGGCGGCAAGGCCACATACCCCTAAAAGTGCTGAAGAACCTGTGCAGAAGAAGCCTCCTGCAGCATGTAATAGCTATCTTAACCACAGACACAGCAGCACTGGTAAAAGCAGCAGAAGGTTGTAAAACTGACTGGCCTTTGCCAATGTGAATGATGGGATCTGAAGGTACCATTTGCAATTAAAAGCTGGAGCTGCTAAGCTTTCTGTTGGCAGTCGGCATCCCCCAGTGACGCGGCACTGCTTCTGCTGGGATTAGTGAGAGCAGCAGCAATCCTGTCTGATAAATCAGGGTTATGGACTCAGCCAGGAGGAGTAAACTGTTTGGCTGCATCCAGCATCTGTCCCTTTCTTCATCCTAGAAATCTAAATGGTGCAACCAATGTTGGTTTTGTCGTGAAATAGTCTGTAATTGTCTGGGCCCTAAACATCACTAGGTGATACTAAAAACTTTGGTATTCATTGGACTCACGCTATGCTTGGGAACGTCATTGTGTATCTCCAGGAGGTGTTGCTGGTTGCCCTCTTTCGGGAAAAGACTGCAACCCTATGTTAACAGTGACACAAAGCCCGGGATTCCCAGTTTTCACGAGCTGCAGAGTACGTAGACAAACGACGTAATCATAGAATCATAGAATCATAGAATCATAGAATCGTCTAGGTTGGAAGAGACCCTTAGGATCATCGAGTCCAACCATCTACCCTACTCTACAAAGTTCTCCCCTACACCATGTCCCCCAACACCAAATGGTTGACTAAAGGCTATGGCTACCAAGGAAGTTGGTGGACAGGACCAACAGCCTGTTCGAACACTTACTCTCTGGCTGTTCATATTTAACATTCCTGTTGTTAATGCCTGCAGAAAGAGACAGGCACATTCTCAGTGAAGAAATCCACATAAAAAGCGGGAAGCATATTGTCTGTACCTCTCTGCGAGGTCGTACTCTCTGAGGAGGGCACAGTTCAATAGCCATAAGCCTCCCGAGATCTTCCTAGTTGTGTGTGTTTGTGCGTGTGTGGGGAGTGACTGTGCACAGCCCATAAACCTCTCCTCACAAGCCCCTTCAACCCTAGCTTTATCCTCCAGGTTCTGATTGCTTTAGGTTAGGGATGTGCATGACAATGCCAGCAGGCACATACCCAGTGAGCTCTGCTGCTGGAGGTTGAGCTCACAGCAGTGGTACAGTGTTTCCCTCATAGGTTTGCTGTCATAAAGCTTCATGGTTCTGTAGAGATAGCATTTCTGCCCTTGCTCCAGGACCCGCCAGAGAAAGGCTGCGCATAGCAATTTGTGAACAATAGGACTGAATTTGCATCTGATTCAAAAGCAATTTCACATGGCTTTGAAAGGGTTTGTTCTTCTTGTCTTTTTTTTTTTTTTTCCTTCTTCCACTGTTCTCTTGCAGGGAGCTTTTATTAAATGAAGCAGGGGATAAAACCAAAGAAAACTACAGAGCGAGAGTTATATTGGAACATTTTAACCATTTAAAGCCCCTAAGAGCATATTTCCACGATATGATGCTTGTTAGAGACCCTGTTTGTTGCCTCCAAAAGGATTGGTACTTTCGAGTGGCTGATGGCAACAGGCTGAAAGATGGCAGCTGAAAGTCTCAACGTGTAGAGCCCATCCAGCTCTTCACCTTAGAGCCCAAGGGTGGGGCTGGGAAGAAAGAACCAGTAAAGCATTTTTGCCAATTTTGATTAGTCTTGGTAAAGCTGAGGGTTCCTTGAATTCAGTTGTTGACTTCTACGTGTGAGCAGGGTAATGACTGAGGTTTTGCTGGCTTATACTAGTTGGGAATAAAAGCTTGGGAAGAGTACATCAGATTTATAAATATTCTGTTAGTCTTGAACACTGAGCATAAATGGGAAAGATGCAAAAGGAGGAGAGGGATATTGAATTACACCAATAAAACCCTCCAGCTGGAAAAGCTCAAGGAATGTGTGGAGATTGCTTGGAGTCAGAAATGAGTTCATTAAAAGATGCACCAGAAGTAATGAGATAAGATAATGAAGGGATGAGTCTGTCTCCCTTTTTGCCTCCTTAAAAATAAAATTAAAAAAAATACAAGTGAATGGTGAAGGGAATGAGGACTTATAGAAAGGGTAGGGTCCAGCCTGCATCTGCACCACTCCAGTAACAAAGGCCTTTTGGACCTGAAGAATCACAGTAGCTCCATGATCTCCACTGGAGCTCTTCCCAGTCACATCCACTGCATGGGCAAGGACCCATAAATATGAAATTCTCCTGTCGCCCATTCCCTCAAAGTGCCTTTTCCATCATCTGCCTTTTCTCTCCATCTTGCACTCAGCTTTTCAGCCATCTTGAGACTGACTGTACTGCAGCCAGCAGGCTGAGATGTTATGAGCCATCCCGAGCTGCCCAGACTGGGAAAGATCTGTAAAAAAAAAAAAAAGAGAGAGAGATGACCAGGCCACACAGTTAACTGAGGAAGAGAGCCAGCAGCCAGAGCAATAGCTGTTGTGGCTGACCTGCCAGCCCAAAGCATCCATCTGTGACTGACCATCTGCCTTGGATCCTGCAAGCGTCAACAAAACACCATATTTTCCCCCAGCTCTGCTACCCTTTCTCTCCTCCTTCCTCTTATGTCTGTCCATGACTGGCCACAAAAGGGGAAAGCAGTATCTCAGAACAGCATACAAGTAACCGTGGCCTCTCATTTGCCAGGATGGTTTGACCAGGCAGTGATATCTATACACCAGCATGCAGAGCTGCAGAGGGCTACTTCGGCAGGTAACCTCCATTCCCACAGGCAATTAAAGTGTGGGGAAGCCCCAGCTACTTACAACAGCATCTGGTGGGACGTATCATCAGGACATGGCAGGACACAGGACAAATACGATGAGATACGACAGAAAGGTCACTGAAAGGAAAGGAGGAGTTCTCTCTTAAATGAACAGACACAGTTGCTTGTTTTCTTCACTGCTGAGAAGACCAGAGCAGCTTCATTTTGAGGGGGAATATAAAGAAAGGAAAAGGCGAAGAATGCTGGGAAGACAGAGACAAAGCAGAGTCCATTTAAAGCGAGGTGTTCCTGCCTGATTTCAGCCCAGTGTGTATTCAAAGCTTCTTGTGGCACTTATCAAATACTGCCCACTGAGAGAGACTCTGATGAGTATTTCTGCCCTATTTCTTTGTTAGTGAAACTGCTCCTAATGGCTACAGCAGTGCACGTTGCTGCTTAATGCACAAAGCCTGCTGTGTTTGCCCACACAGCTACCCAAGCTGGTAGCATTAAATTCACAACGCTGTGCTTTGAGTTACCTTGCAGAATGAAAGACTTCATATATAAACCAAACTCTATTCAGCTCTGACTCACTCTCTCACTTTTCCACGGGAGATAGTATTAATATTAAATTCTATTTCTCCCCAGGAACAGTATCATTTCTATTCTGTTGACAAATATCCTAGCAACACAGGAGTAGAGGAAGAAGAGACAGAAAGTGTGATAGAGAGCTCTGGGAACTGATCTCAGTGTTTTGCACAACCTCAGCCATTGCACCGCTGTTTCTTTCAGATGACCACATCTCCTCTGTTTTGCAATGCATCTGACTGCTCTGGTTCTCCCTGTGAAACCCTTGCCCAGCCTTCAAAAACCACCTCTGCGTGGATGCGCAGGGCTGCTGAGAGCTTGAGTGCAAATGAGTAGCATCGCGCGCCCTGTTTTGGGAAGCAGAACATGTCCATGCTATGAAAACCAGACAGCAAACAGACATCTTCATGAAGGCAGAGAGAACAAACCCAGAAAAATCCTATGAAAATGTTTTGCTATTCAAACCAGCCAGCTTCAGCTGTGCTAATAAGGCAGAGGCGGAACATTTCATTTAAATCCTAATGAAATGAAATTACAGTGTCCCACTGACTTTCACTGGGGGGTTGTAGGCTGTGAAGTCTGTTGAAAATCTTGAAAATCTAAAAATCACATTTTTAGATGTGATCCCTGAACCCTTGTAACTTTCTGTACTAATTCACTACAAATACAGTATCAAATGAGTGAGCGAGGCAGTAACTTTCCAATAAGTATTGTAAGATATTGGTAGAAATATTTTTTTTTTTAATTCACAATCTGAAACTCTACTGCTGAGAATTAATTCCTTTGAGTCAGGAGAAAGACGCAGACAATGCATCTTATGCATCTGGCAGAATATTTGGAATATGGCTGTTCACAAAGAGCCGACAAGCCATGGATTGTTTGTCAAAAGTGTGCAGTGAATAGTAGCAGGTAATGAATGCATTTGGGATGAGCATGGTTAATTCACAGATTATTCAGGAACAAACCAAAAAGAGGCGATGAAATGTATCGGCACCTGTAGGAATTATGCATCTGGCTGCAGTGGAGAGACTGATTTTCTTGCAAATGGCAAGCACTCAGAAATGACGTCTTTTACAAATATTTATTTCCCCTCATTCTGCATGATTAGCACAATAATCCTCATCCACTGCTGCTCATTGCGCATCTTGCACTGTATTACTTGGAGGACAAAAAATCTTTCCAAATTCAAGTGCAGTTTTGCAGTCTGTACATGAAGAAGCTCATCTAGAAAGAGTTTCCTGATGTGATTTTAGATCTCATTCCCCTGCACTGTCGGTAAGAGGTATCTGCCATGCTTGGGGACATGCTCCAGAGTGGACTTCCAAGAGAGTGTCCCAAAGAGCCGCTGGACACTTAGACCTCTGATGACTGCTGAGCAAGCTCTTGAAAACCACCTAGCCACCCACACTGCCCATCTGAGGAAGACCTGGACTCCAGTCTGTGGTGTCTGTAAAAAGGTGTCTGTAAAAAGGTGACGAGGGTGTCTGCCCTCATCAAAACAAAGCCCACCCCCCATTAAGAGTCAAGATTAATTTTAAGGAACAGGTTTCTCTGGGCCTAGTCGGGTATTTGTGGCCTGTATCTGTATAGAGGAAGAGGTTATTTCAGCCTCTTTACTAAATATTTGGATTTTAAATAAGTGCATCAGTGCAAAAGAGCACTGTGCGTCAGTGCTTTTTTAAGGAACATGGGAAGTTATTTGTTGTACACTAGGATGTTTGAACAGGATTTAAGAAATGGGTAGGAGCCTATGTAAATTTAATAGAGCTTGCAAAGCTTCTCAGCTCTGTCCCATAACATTGTTTTACCAGCAGACTTCAATATTGGCATTACATGAAAATCCTCTCTCAAAGGGACAGTTTATGCAAAGTCTCTGTCAGGTGCTGCCCTGCAGCTGACGCAGGGATGAGCAGGCACCTACCCACACCACAGTACACACAAAAAATTACATAAATTAAACCTACACACAGACACCTGCCTAGCCTCAGAAAACACCTTCACAGTGCCAGCTGAAATGCTGGGGTGATGGCTGTGTCCCTGCTGCCTCCCCTTCAGAGAGAGGAGTTTGCCCTCCACACCCATGTGATTTCTCAATTCAGATCAAGGGCCTGATACGTAAAGTCACTTAAAGCAAAAGATATTTGAAAGACCAGATCTCACCCACTTATGTTTGAAGAAAAGCGCTTGTACAACAAAAGCTTTCAGGTATAATATTGGAAGTGATTTCATTTTCCAGAACAAAGAACCATGCTGGCAAAAGCTGGTCTGACATAAATATCTCAAGGACAAAGATTCCTCTCCTTACAGAGAAAAGGAGGGAGGAATAAAAGGGAAGAGGAGCACAAGTTCATAAAACTGGGATCTAGCTCTTCTTCTGTTATATCTTTTTTCTTAGATTGCTCTCAGCTTATTAGGAAGGTAGCGGGGTTTAATGTTCTTTGCATATTTTTAATACACCTGCATAACTGTTATGCATATGTGTGTGTGAGGCATGTATGTGCACAAACACATGCATCTACACAGTTATACATACACATTCACAAGGGTGTGTATGTTATGTATAGAAACACTTTTCTACATACCTGTAACTCTCTGTCCTGCAGAGGCATCACTTCTGTCTATATCTATTCCTTATGGTGAGAGCTGGGGTTGTTCAGCCTGGAAAGGAGAAGGCTCCAGGGAGACCTCATAGCAGCCTACAAATATCTGAAGGAAGCCTACAGGAGAGCCAGAGAGGTACTCTTTGTCAGGAAGTGTAGTGACAGGACAAAGGGCAATGGTTTTAAACTGAAAGAGGGGAGATTTAGATTAGATATTAGGAAGAAATTCTTTACTGTGAGGGTGGTGAGACATTGGAACAGGTTGCCCAGGGAAGGAGTAGATGCCCCATCCCTGGAAGTGATGGGGCTTTGAGCAACCTGGTCTAGTGGGAGGTGTCTCTGCCCATGGCAGGGGGGTTGCAACTCGATGATCCCTAAGGTCCCTTCCAACTCTAACCATTCTGATTCTATGATTCTATGGTACATATGTAAGTTTTCCACACAACAGATAGGTTTTCAGCATCTTTTACGTAAGTGTCAATCCACAGCCACTGCAATGATTGAAATTAAATCACTCTGGGGATTTCTTGTGGCACAGTGAAGATCAACATATGGGCAATCTGCGACTGTTTTTGCCTCCACTGCCAGCACAGATCCACTTTGCAGTTACTATGGCAGAAGATCTGAGGGAATTTTGTTTGTAAATGTAAAACGAATTTAATGTTATCTTGACCTTTTCAGAAAATTACTGAGGGCAGAGCAGAGGTTACACTCTGCCTGTGACCTTGCCCCAGCTCAAGCTTCCCTCTTGCAAAGCTCTGCAAACTGCCATTAGGTCCTATGATTTATCCGTCCGAGCTAGATCCTGTGGTTTATCTGAGCCTATCTCTCAAACCCAGAAGCCAAGCAATTTCCATGGCAGGGACTGCCTGCACGAGGATGGCTTGCTTTAAGAGTCACAGGGGATGCCAAGAGAAGGTGGAGACTTCCCCTGTGTGTCGTTGAAGTTGTATATGAGGAAAAACATATGACTGCCAGCCAAGGAAGAGCCAATTGTGCAATCAGCTCGGCTTGACTAGCCTTTGACTCGCTAGCTCGGCTTGACTAGCGTGACACTGTATCAGGGTAGAGAGACCATGACCTGTGTTGCACTCTGTCCTATCCTAGAAGAGCAAGGCTATGCAGCATCCTGGCTGTTTCTGTTGCAGGCCCATGAACAGCCCTATAGCTGACCCCACAGCTTGGGACGATCCAAGATCCCAAAACACTCAGAGACCTGAAATTGTAATGCTATGAATCTCTTCTCAGGAAGCAGAAAAGAGAGAATTGGAGCAAGAGAATATTTATCGTACCTTCCTCCTCCTTTTTTTTTTTTTTTGTCTGGACTCATGCCAAGCACATCTGGCCATAGAGAGGGGAAATGTGGTTTCCACAAGATGAAACTTTGAATGGATACAAGCAGTTTCTAAGGAGACCTGCTCTATAATTGTAAAGGAAATTACAAGCTGAATCATCTGCGGTTTGGGGAGAGAAATCAATGATATTTTGTAAGTTGAACCCAACTGTGCTGACTACTTACCAAGAAGGAAACTGGAAAGAAATCAATTCCAAGAACTTTCAACAAAAATCCATCTTAATTCAGGTCTGACAGATCTGTTTTGTTCTCCTTCTCCAAAGCAACGTGATGCACCAGCCTGAGCTCCCTATTACTATTGCAGAGACAGGCCTTCCCCAGCAAAGACGGACTAATGTGCTTTGCTCCCAGCTTGCCAAACCACTTGCTGCTGAGTCTTGGGAACACACAAAGGCCCGCACACCTTTCAGGGCTGTCCTGCTGAACCTGCTGATGTCTCTCCAGAGGGCAGGTCCAGAGCAGAATCTCCAAACTGTGATGCATTGTACCGTGCATTGAAATGGACTGCTGAAACACAGCTGCACCCGCTGGACCCTCTAATGACAGCAGCAAGCTCGTTCTGCTTATAACCTAAATGGCTTCTGACTCCTGAATTAGTGCTCTGCATATGCTGATGCTTTACACATTTTAACTTTTTTTTTCTTTTTTTTTGGAAGACAAGGGGAAAAAAAGCAAGACCCTGAATATCTAATAGCGCTTGCCCTTCGTTTTGTAGTTTTACTTTACAGAATGTCCCTGGGAAATGCTGAACTCAGCTTAATTAAATCAGAAGAGATAATAGGGAGATAATACTCTATTTTCTGGAAAAAAATGAGTGAGACTTTCCTTTTGTGTTTATTCTATTTCTTTCTGGTGTTGAGAACTCCACAGTCAAACATCGCAATGCCTTGTTCTTAATCTTTGACAGAATTAATTCTGGATATAGTGTAATTCCTGAACCACCTCACCAAGACTCATCCACAAAATCTGTGTCAGAAAGGCTGAATTAGTTACAAAGGTTGTTGATACTTAATCAAAAGAGAATGGATCCAAGGTACCGGCTTCTTCAAAACAGGACTATCCATAATTTCTTCTCTACTTCCTACAGTTGTCTTTTATGTACCCGACTCTTTTTTCCCCTGTTTCTTCTTTTCCTTTTGTGTATCAAAAAAACCCAACTCTTGGTGTTGACCAAAATTCACAGCTCAGTGCTGCTGGTGAGGTTAGTTGCTCTCTGCCTCACTACAAGACACACTCAAGTAGTAACAAACTAAATCCTATTTGTAACTTGGACCTTCTGGAACTTCTATTTCTTTCTCATGTGATCCTGACTTCCTTTTTATGTCAAGGGTTTTGAGAATGGGATCTATTTTCCTCATGTGGTAAAATAAGGCATACATCAGTGAAGGGAAATCAAGGAGGTTCCTGGGGATCTTTGACTGTAACAGGACACAAAACTGAAGGGTTACAGTTGAGGGGTTTCTCCCTTTTCTTCCCACATAACACACAGCATGATGTCTACCTGGCTAGGCCTTTCTCTGTGATTTATCAACCCCCTTGTGAATAGTGAACCTTTTCCAACTTCACAAGAGATAATTGCTAAAAGATATTCTGATTTCACCTTGCTGTCTGCGCAGATTATATCAGGTGAGCCCTGTAACTTGAAGCCCTGCACCAAAAATACTTCAGTGCTTCCATAAATGTTTGCCTTGCGGTGCCATATTCCTCTTGAGCCACGTCCACAAGGGTGTATGAAATTTAAATGCCTCAGGATGGCAAAGAGAAGAATTTTACCCTGAGCCTAAACATCGGTACAATGCACGCTCTCGCTTCAAGGCACAGATGAAAGAGTATCCTTCCCCATCAAATGCAAAGGCAAACTCTTGAGGACTGTTTGTAAAGACTCTGAGTGGAGAACTGTCCGTGTCTATTCCATTCCCAAGCTAGCTGGGAACATAAGAAAGAAACACCTTTTGGACAAGTTCTTCTGATCTCTCCATTTCTGCTCACTTGTCTTCTTATACCTCTTCTTTTCACTGTAAAGTTAATTTTGCCTGAATTTAGCTGTCAAAAAGGTGCAGGGATCCAGGCTGCCTTGTTCAGTAGGGCCCTCCAGGGATGCCCACTTCATCCTACCTCCCATGCAATGCCGTTCTTATGCTGAGTGTATGATAGTCTGGAAATATCTCCTGTTCTCTACCGGCTGTACAGAAAGCCCATGTAATTGCTTACACTACAGGTCCAACTTACAATCACAGAATAGCTGCTTGGATCCCACTGTTCAGGTTTTTGATTCTGTTTGATCAACCCTTCTCCCTGTTCCTTTTTTTTTCATCTGTGATTTCTCTCCCTTTGAAAATGCAAGCTTTCCATGGATTTCCCTGTCACTTCACATTTCCACTTCTGTTATGTTTCCCCTTCTTCGACTTTCTTTTATGGCCCTGTCCCTTTTCAACCCCTAATCATTTGTTCCATTCTTTTCTTTGCTTACCTCCTATTCACAAAGCTCTAACAATTTCACATCTCCTATGTTTAACCCTCTCTACTGTGTAGAAAAACTGCTGGACTTGAAAGAGCAGGAGGTCACCTAACTAGCATCACCAGTACAGAGGAGAATGAATCCCTTCATAAACCCACTCTGGGGCAGAAGAAAACCCAGTTCTGAATGTGGGGGGAACTTACCAAAAGGCAAGTGTTCCATCACCAGAAATGAAAATACAAACATCAGCTTAAAGAACTTTATGTCTCAATTGATAAAAAAATTCTATAGAAAACACTTCTGCTTTCAAGTGAATAGTTTCCCATTGTAGCCATGGAAATTCTTTTCAGTCTCAGTAAAAATAAGAAGTTATCAAAAGCTTAAGTTTTTTTATCTTTCGGTGGTTTTGTAGGGTGGGAATTGGGGAAGGTGGGAGTTTTAGGGAAAAAAAGTTGAAGTGACAAACTCTGATTAACATCACATTCCATTTATATCATCTAAAGCAGGAAAGTTGAGGTATAAATTTCAAAGGAGCAGCTGGACAGTAGATAATAATTTCTCCATTTAATATCTGTTTGGAGGACTGTCAGGTCACTAGACTAGGGTTGGTGTTATAAAAAGCTTGCATGAATATTTTCTTTTGGATTCTTTTAATGGATTCATTTGGCATATCTTACTTCCAAGTATTCTAGCCAATGAATCTACTGGAGTTATTGATGATACGGTGAATTTAGAATTAATACTGTAGAATAGTAAAAGCAAGTGAATTTCAAATTTGAAAATGCATGTTTGAAGTAGAAACTTGATTTTGTAAGTTTTACCTATGTAACAGGGCACAAAAATGACCTGTGTGTCCATCCTGAACGTCTCAAATTCTGAATGTCACCTACCTGTAATGAATTACTCATGAGTGCTATAGTCTATTCTGAATAACAAATATATTCAAGAAAATTACAATTTATTTGAGGACAATTCATGAAGAGAGGATAAGGTGAAATTAATCTAATATGGAATTAAAAATGAATTATTCATGCAGCTCTACAGGACAATGATATCCCCACAAGCAATAACTGTATTGACATCCGTGTGGAAGAGGGCTCCCATTCAGTCCTTCTTCCATCCTGGCAAATATAAGCGTACCAAGCTGCTTTCAGAATTTAATAACAACCTGCAGTTTCTGCTAAGCTTCTGGAGTTACATTTTTGCCTGCAGGGGTCATTTTTGAAATAAGGTGATGGACCTCTGACAACCTTCATACAGAGGCCTCTGTTATTCCTTTTCAGAGCTGGTGGAGGACCAGTTAACAGCCTGTTTAACATGAAAATTTGCCTGACTTTTGGAGTTAGGAAAAACCTGGGGTGACTTATGATTCACATAGTTTACCTTGCTCTTGAACCTTTGCTGTCCCTCTGGGAGGAGTATTTCCAGGATTAGCTAGAGAAAACACCATCTTATTAAAATGTTGCCCAAAGCTGCAATGTACATACTATGGAAACACAAATTAAAAGAAAATTGGATTTCCAAAGATTGAGCCGAGATTGAATGATTTCGTGTCAGGAGTGAAACAGTTCCCTTTTCACATCTACTTGTTCTCCCTTGTGGTTTCTCTTTGTCTTTGTTTCCAGGCGAGGGTAAATGGGACCAATCTCCCTGCCCCAAGAGGCTACCATTCATCTGCGTTTACGAACCAAATCTGATGCCCCCTTAACCTGTCACTGAACCGCTGATGAAACCTGACTGGCTGCTGTGGGACTTGAAACAGAGTTCAGCTGCAATCCATTAGTGTAGAAAAATCTTTTGCATGGAAAAATCAAGATCTTATACTAAAAAAGCAGAGCTATTATAGCATCACACTTTTCTGTTCCGCTTGCATTATTGTGGCAGTGTTCTTGTAGACTATGTTTAAAATGATGCTATAAAAATAAATTCTGATTAGATTTGAATGCTTGATGAAATCAGCATACCATTTAGATTTTCCACAGGGTGTTCAAGAATATTCATAAGAGCTCTTTAATTATTAAATAATTACAAATCACTCATTAAAACATTATTCATTTCACCATTTAACCATGCCGAGTCATACATTTTAAACCCTAGAATTTTTCCTTTCTTAGTGGCATATACACTCAAGGAAAGTTAATTGAATGTTTTTAATATTTAAGTAGTTAAATGGCTAGTTCAATAAACTGCAATAGAGCTATAAGATGAGGCCCAAACCATAGGGAGAATTCATGAGTGTATCATTGAGCCCAGGAGGTGGTGCAGCACTTTGTGAACTGCATAAGATGACACTTTGTTAAATTTAAAAAAAAACACCTTGCTATTTTGGTTAGGTTTGTCTAAGTTCTCAATATAATACATGACTGTGTTCCCCAAAGGCAAACTTTTTCACTTGGTTTTCTTTAGTTGTAAGGACTCCTACTGCTTTTTACTCCACCAGTTACTTACAAGCTCCTATTCCAAGGTACTTTCCCTTGTTATCCAAGAAGGTAAATGGAAAAGTTCAGGCCAGGAACGCCTGATTGACTCATTCAGGTGATGACAAAAGACCTCATTAGTTAGGAAGGATGAGGACACTAGCAAAAATTTAGTTAGCATTTCAGCCATTCCATTATCCAGGACAACCTCGGAGAATGTATTATATATATATATCATGGAAACAGCAGCTGCCTTATTTACCTAAGAGTTCTCTATAAAGCAAATGTCATATTTCCTCCTTCATGAGTAAACTGAGGGTATGAACTAACTAAGAGTAAGAGTAAATCAAGGGCTTCCTGGGGATTAGACTCACCTGCTGTTAGAACAAACATCTAGCACATACCTTTTCACCTAGGCCACCTGAGGTGTGGTCCTGCCCAGGAGGGCTGCCAAGGAGCATAGGGCATCAGACACAAGGCCACTCCAGAAACTCATCTTCCTGAGCGCTGGGGTAGCTGTATTCTCTCAGAATCAATGACTTTTCCTGTAATTATCTCAAGGAACACCAACCATACCAAGAAAAAAAAAAAAATTTATACAAACATGTTTTTTTTTCCTGGCTGTTATTCCAGTATTTTAATAACATCCACAGTGGTTTGCTCAGGGTCACAAGGGAAAATGGTATCAGAGCTGGGAACAAAGTCAAGGAGGATCTCATTCTCATTCTTCAAACCTTCTGTCCACCAAGAAATGCAGCTTCCCAAATCAAAGTGACAGGATGAGTTCAAAGGGGAAGCAACAAACTGACCAGTTAATTCAAGCATCATTTCTACAAATGATACTACATCATATTGCCAGAGATGTGGCCCACTCCTTGACCTTATTTTTTTGGCAGAATTGCTTTTCCTAGAGAGAGCAAAGGATTCTGTGTCCTTGAGGTAGAGTTATGAAGAGCCTTATTAGTCATTGAATACAGTTCTTTTTCTTCCCCAGCAGGCTATTGCAGATTCAATAGCTGCTGAAATAGCCATGGAAAGGCTGACAAAATATCCATCTGCTTTACAAGGTCACCACACAGTGTGGTCACCAGTGTTCAGACAGTAAGAGAGTAAAAGCTGCAAGCCTGCTGTGCCACAGAGAGTCAGGTCAGAAAGGTGGACAACAATTGCAAATATGCAGGTGTAGCAAAACAGAGGTCTGTGACACCTAGAGATTATAAATATATTAATCAGGATATAACTAAGCCACTTTCCATTATATTTGAAAAGTTGTGGCAGTCCAGTGAAGTTCCTGCTGACTGAAAAAGGGGAAACATAACTCCCATTTTCAAAAAGGGAAAAAAGGAAGACCCAGGAAACTACAGGCTGGTCAGCCTCACCTCCGTGCCCAGCAAGATCGTGGAGCAGATCTTCCTAGAATTTCTGCTAGGGTACATGGAGAATAAGGAGGTGATTGGTGACAGCCTACATGGCTTCACCAAGGGCAAGTCATGCTTGTCAAATTTGATGCCCTTCTATGACATGGTCACAGCATTGGTGGATAAGGGGAGAGAGCAACAGATGTCATATACCTGGATTTATGCAAAGCGTTTGACACGGTCCCACATAACATCCTGGTCTCTAAATTAGAAAGGCATGGATTTGATGGATGGACCACTTGGTGGGTAAGGAACTGGCTGGATGGCTGCACTCAAAGAGTTGCAGTCAATGGCTCAATGTCCAAGAGGAAGCCAGTGATGAGTGACATTCCTCAGGGTCAGTACTGGGACCAGTGCTGTTAAACATCTTTGTTGGAGACATGGACAGTAGGATACAGTGCACCCTCAGCAAGTTCTGCTGATGACCCTAAGCTGTGTGGCATGGTCAACACGCTGGAGGGAGGGAAGGGATGCTGTCCAGAGGGACCTGGACAGGCTTGAGAGGTGGGTCCGTGCAAACCTCTTGAAGTTCAACCAAGCCAAGTGCAAGGTCATGTACCTGGGTCATGGCAATCCCAAGCACAAATGCAGGTTGGGTGGAGAATGGCTAGAGAGCATCCCTGAGGAAAAGGACTTGGGGGTGTTCATGGATGAGAAGCTTAACATGAGCAGGCATTGCGCGCTGGCAGCCCAAAAAGCCAACTGCGTCCTGGGCTGCAACAAAAGAAGCATGTCCAGCAGGTCGTGGGAAGTGATTCTGCCCCTCTACCCTGCTCTCGTGAGACCCCACCTGGAGTACTGTGTCCAGCTTTGGAGTCCTCAACACAGGAAGGACATGGACCTTTTGGAACGGGTCCAGTGGAGGGCCATGAAGATGATTAGAGGAATGGAGTACCACTCATATGAAGACAGGCTGAGAGAGTCGGGACTGTTCAGCCTGGAAAAGAGAAGGCCCTACAGGAGGGTTGGGGAGGGACTCTTTATCAGGGAGTGTAATGATAGGATGAGGGGTAATGGTTTTAAACTGAAAGAGGGGATATTAAGCTTAGGGAGAAATTCTTTACTGTGAGGGTGGTGAGACACTGGAACAGGTTGCCCAGGGAAGTTGTGGATGCCCCATCCCAGGAAGTGTTCAAGGCCAGGCTAGATGGGTCAACCTGGTCTATTAGAAGGTGTCGCTGCCCATGGCAGGGGGATTGGAACTTGATCTCTAAGGTCCCTTCCAATTCTAATCATTCTATGATTCTATGATTCTAGTATTAATTTGCCTTCAACCCAAACATGTACAAAGGTGGTACAACCAACAACAGAATGTAAGTATTCTGTAACAGTCAAGGCACAGGAAGATGCAATGAAGAAGTATTTTGCATAAGTACATGAGCAACATGACTACCAAGGATGGGTGTAGTTGCAGGTAGCTGGCATCCAAG
This sequence comes from Calidris pugnax, assembly GCF_001431845.1. Taxonomy (NCBI): domain Eukaryota; kingdom Metazoa; phylum Chordata; class Aves; order Charadriiformes; family Scolopacidae; genus Calidris; species Calidris pugnax. The sequence continues at coordinate 12,932,633 of NW_015094510.1, read as the reverse complement.
TAACAAAAGTTGCCAGACACAGGATAAGTGCAAGGGACTGCAAACAGTCAGGCACTTCAGGGCATGCTCTAATGCCTGAGATTGTTGGGTTTTGTCTGTCTGTTGGCGGGGGGTTGTGTGTGCGTGTGTGTGTGTTGGTTTGTGGTGTGTTGGTGTGTTTGTGGTGTGTGGATGATCTCAGAGATCCCTTCCAACCATGAATACTCTGTGATTCTGTGATAACCAATATTTTTCAAGACTTTGCACAGCAAGGGGAGAAGAACGAATAGATTAAGGCTTTCATAATGTAAACTCTCTATCTTCAGCATCTATACAAACCATACTACAGGATCTGTAGCATAGTCTGCATTCTGTTGCTCACTGTTAAGCCATTTAAACTGAAGCAATTGCTTCAGCTAAGTTCCTAATGAATATTTGTTCCCACCAGAGAAGCCTTATCACAGTCAGCAGTAACTCACAATTTCGAGTATCTGCAGGCAAGGTCAGCAGAAATAACAAGACCTTGGACAATGAACTTGAGTCTTGCCCCAGAATGAGCATAGTCACTTTTTATCATTCACTGATCCTGAAGCACTTTCTGAAAGTGAGCAAAACCGTATCTTGTTTACAAATGGGCAGAAATGAGGTGCTGGAGGGGGTGTGATAAGTTTATGGCCTATTTCAACACTGCAGGACAGAATCAGTGACTGGAGAGAGAAACCTCAACTCAGCTTCCAGCCCTGTAGCCTGGCCTTCCAGCCAGCCTGACTCCTTCCAGAGCATGATAGCACCATGTCCAGTACTTCTGCCTGATAAAAGATGGAGAAAAACTCCTGGGGTGGAACTTTTCATGCCAGCACCTCTAGGCATCCAACTGCTTTTGGAAATGTGACCCACAGGCACCCAAGCAGACTAGCTTTGGAAACTTTCCCACATCCTATTTATGAGCAAAAGCCTTCCATTTTCAAACAATAAATCGAGCATACTCCTTGAGCTTTACATGTTTGGGAATAATTATTATTAATTCCTTTTCAAAAAGTAATTAATTATTATGTTCCCAATTTACATGAATCAATCTGTCTATATGCTGTGACTATGAACTAGAATAATTTTATTCATAATTTATATTATGGTGAGGCCTAGAGGCCATAAAAGGAAGGAGGCTTCATTATAGCAGGTGCTATCCATGCTGCCAGGAAGACATACTCTCTTGCCCTGAGAGTTTATAGCTTAATTTATGAAAAAGAGCATTAGGGCTGATGAAGGAGAAAGGTTGTTAAAAAGCTGTGACCTAATTTGCCATTCCGGTTTCCCATGCTCTCTTGGAATGATGATGACCCTGTTTTGAAATGTTTGGGCTGTTTGTTCTTGTGTGGCAAAACACAACGTGGAGGCAAGGAGAGGGGAGCCCCACTCTCCACAGAAGACACATTTGCCTGGGTGTTCATTAAATTGTCTACTGGCAGACAATTGGAGACAAATGTGAGACAATAAAGCTGAGAAGGCCTCGCCAAACCATCTGAACTTTGTGGTCGCCCCATGCAATGGTTTTATTGCCATCAGTCAGTCAACCAACATGTTTGGCCTGACTTGTGGGTTCTTTTCCCTCGGGCAGTTGATGACATTAGAATGGTGTCATGTTAACACACTTCTCTGAGCTTATGCAAACAAAAGTTTAGTCCTGATTTGTGTAAGCGGCTACCACAGCATGCAAGCAAAAGGGGCAAATACAAGTAAGTAGGCATAGAGTTTGCTTTGTGATGTCATGGTCCAGAATGACACGCCAAAACATATTCTGGAAAGAAAATTGCAAATAATCTTAGTATCTGATTGGTAAAAATGCCCCTCAATTGGCATTCTGAAACATCCTTCCATGCAAAACTAACCTGTAACTTCACACTTATGCCAAGATTTAATAGTAGGATTGGGGGACATCAAATAACAGTAATAGGAAGCAAATTCAAAATAAACAAAAGAAAAAGGTTCTTCACAAACAGAATTCTTTGACAAAGGAATTGTAGATGCAGAAAGTATATATAGGTTCCAAGGAGACTGAAAAGATTGCAGAAGTCCACTGAAGGTCAAAAAACCCTGGAAAGGCTCAGAAAATTTCTAACTTAAATGAGAGTGAAGGCTGAGAAAGTATTAGGAGGAAATGCTACAGCTGGTTGCCCTCTCTTACACTCTTTCCTAAGCCTCCAGTTCTCATCACCGTTGGAATTAGTACACAGAACCAGAAGACCATGTAATTTGACCTGCCACTTTTGTATTACATTTCATGTTCCTAACAAACATAGCAAGATTATTTGGGGGTTTTTTGTGCTTTTGATGGTGGTTTTTTGTACTCTCCCTCCCACTAAGCAGGAGGAAAAAGCATAGCTCTTCATGCGAACATGTAGGTGTCAGATTTTGCTCGCTACTTTGTATGCAGGCTACATGTTGACTTAGAATCACAGAATCATAGAATGGTCTAGGTTGGAAGAGACCCTTGGGATCATTGAGTCCAACCATCTACCCTACTCTCCAAAGTTCTCCCCTACACCGTATCCCCCAGGTGCATCCATGCAGGTACATTGGTGAGATTAAAGATCATCCTTGGATCAGAGCAACAAAAAAAAAAAAAAAATTCTTTTCTGCCAAGTCAGAAATCTGCCTTCCACTATTAAAAGTGTGTATCAGTGCTAAGGCAAATGACATAGAATTTTAATAAAAAGCCCACCAGAGTCCACGAATGACATAGATCAAATTCACCTAATCCTGTACCACCATGCCAAAAAGATGAAAAATTACAGCTCTCTTCACTTTGAGCTGGTAGGAAATACATAAAACCCTGCTTTTCTCTTTCTACGGTAAGAAATCTATTGCTATAGACACGGTTCGTTGTGCTAAAGGCAAAAAAAAAAAAAGAAAAAAAAAAAAGAATGCAGGTTAATTCAGCTTCCAAGCCACTACAATATACCACAAAGCCCTCAGCTGCTTTACACACAGCCTTCACCTCAAGAGACTCTAACAATTTTCTTCTTGCTTCTAGTGATGATAAATACACAGGCTCCAAATACACAAAGGGGTAATAAAACACCCTATGCCATGCACACATATTGGATTGAATTCATCATTCCTTGGAGGTGTTGGAGGTGCAGCCAGCAGCTCTTCCTGGGAAATGGCACTTCTCCTGAAATGTTACGTTCTACTTAAGAAGGGGATACCTTATTAAAGGAGGGAAGAAAACCCAAGCAAGCAAGCAACCAAAAACCAACATCAGAAGGAAATACCGTTGGACAATTTCATTGTGTGTTTAGTGGCCCAGAAATAAAATACTTGGTCAAAGAAGTTGTCCCTTCCAACTCCGACAGTTCTGTGATTCCATGCAGTCCTGAGTAACGTGCTCTGGGCAATCCTGCTTTAGCAGGTGAGTTGGACTAGATGATCTCTAGAGGTCCCTTCCAACTCCAACAATTCCGTGAAGTGCTCAGTCTCACTGGGCAGGACCTGTGTTAACCACAGAGAAATGCCTATTCAAAGATGGCCCAGTGGAAAAGCAGACAGTAAAAAGAGAAATAAGGAGACTCCTGCTCAAAACTTCACAGAAAAGAGACTTGACCCCATTCATCTGGGAACTGAACCAGCAGGACCTCACATCACTTCTATTTTATTGTAAGGAGGCAGATGAACTGCACTAGTGCACAAGGGTGAGCAGATGAGTAGATGTCTTCTGAGGCACCTCTCCAGGCCATTGTTATACTAAGTTATCACAGAAGTGTTTTCCACTCTTGCTAAACCTTCTCTGATTTACGAAGTGGTCACTAGGCTGAGAGCCTGGAGTGGCCAGAGATCAAGCCCGTCTTCACCTGCTAGTGAAGAACCATCTACAACTACAGGCAATTAATGCTGGTCCATGCAGATCACTGACAGCATTAAGCATAAGAGGTTGATCTCACCACCTCACTAGCTGAGCCAGCTTTAACAGTATACCCAATGTTGGCAAGACAGAGAATTACATTTTTTTTTTTTTAGAAGTGAGAGATTGATCATGTGGGCAAAAGCATATCTCACAAATCAAGATTTGTAGAAGAGCTCTTTTTCTCTGTGTCTGCGTCTCCCAGCATCATTATCGGAGTTGATGAGCTACAGGATGGTAGTGTCTTGGGAGCCCAAACTGACAAATCACAGATCTGCTGTGCCAGATTCTGTGCAGACAAAAGGAAAGCCTGAGTAGGTTTCACTTACTTAACCCTTAACATCTGCCTATCTTTTCATCTAGAGAGAGTCGACCTACTCTCCTTCCTCAGCTCTGAGAAACAACTTTTTAGTTGTTTAGGGAGCAATTCCTCTAACCACCAGCAGCCACTTATGGTTCAGTGAAGTGAATCACACCTAAAGCCCCCATTTCTCTGCACAGGCTATGAAGAGAGTGGAGGGCAGGCAGCTCAGATGTTGATAGAGGCCTACATGCAGGCAAATAACACCATCATCTCGGTTCTTAAGGAGTTTTGTCCACAAAGGAAACAATTTACTGGCACAAATACTACCAATTATATTTTCCAAGGATTCCTCTTGAAAGTGCTTCTGTGTTCGTTCAATCAAACAATATCAAGTAATCTTGCTGGGCTGAGGCTACAGAGCAAGGCAAAGAAACAAAACCAGACACTTCAAGGAAAAAGACAACCTCCTTCACACCCTTAGGTTCTTGGATAATATGAAAATTTACTGCTCAGATCAGCAGGAAGACCACCATGGAGGTTAACCAGCCACCCTGTTCTAGCCAAGACAACAGCTGAGCAAGGTGGACTCCAGCTCTGTGGATGGATTGTGGAGAAGCCAAGAGCGCAGCTGGAGCCCTGAGCACCACCATTAAGGCAGAAGTCTGACATGAGGCAGGAGACAACGTAGCCTTACAAAACAGTGCCTGGGAAGAGACCAAGCCTACACCTTTCATAAAGCCACAAGGCCCCTCCTGGTGAATAAAGACGGCTTTCTGATCTCTCCTGAGCAGCTTTATGAGTCTGAGATTTCTGCAGAGAAAAAATGTTTTCTGTTTTTCTTGCAACTATCGAGAGAGTAGTTGCCATCCAACACCCCTGTCTCAGCCCGAGCCACAAGCTGTGTTTTTTCTTCGGTACCTATTTTCCTCTAGGCTCATCATTTGCATGTTTAGCTAATGATGCAAATCACCTTAAGGACACCGTTTTGCCTCCCCCTGTGTAAAGCATACGCATATTGGATAAAAAATATGGTTCATCTATTGAGCAAGGGAAGGTGATCAGCAGGATCAGCCTTTGAGTGAAAAGAAGATGCTTTCTTTATTTCGGACCTATGTCCCTGTAATCAGCAGCTCACACTTCAGCTCAGGGAAGGCAGCACCACGACTGCTAGCAGAAACACTCAGGTTCAGACTGTGTGCTAATAGATTCAGGCAAAATATGCTTGTTAGTGTCTAATTAGCCAGCTCTGTACGCACACTGATGGCAGCTGAAAAGACGTGTTGTACTTTGAGTTTCAGGAGCCTTCACCAGAGGAAACAATATTTTACTATAATGTAGATTTCTGGATTACTTGCAACAGCTCTTAATGTAGGACAGATCTTTTCAGCACTCACTGCCGTATCTAAGAAAAAGAGAGGGTATAAAGAATTTTGAGAATAAATATTTTAATAGATGAACCAAGGAATCATTAATTTTCTGCATCTCATGCAGAATATAAAGTGTATATAATTTCTGGGGAGAGGTGATTGATGGTGCAGCTCAGTGAGAAACTTTCTTCGCTAGATTGAAGGCAGACACGCAAAGCATGTGAGACCACAATGGGCCACTCAAGCAGGGCAATGCATTGGGCTCTCCAGAAAAAGTATGGGGAGAGAAGGGATGAGGGAAGGCTTAGGCAATATTCTCCTTCACTCATATGGATTTCATGCTTAACATGCAGGCTTATTCCCTTATTCTGTCTGGAGCAAGCTGTATAAGCCCTTCCCCTGTCAAGGGCTATTTTTTCCCTTTCTTCACATGGGAAAACATATCTGGAGCCTACCACTACTCAGCAAGTCTTTCTCTGTTCCACTCATTGGATTCAATGGTTTTTAGTGTGTCTACAAAAAAAGGAAGCTAGTGATTAAGAATTATAGTCTGAGACATGGGAAAGGCATATTTTTTCCTGTGTTTAGTTATCTAGAAGGCAGCTGGTCCCATTAGCAAGAGCCATCTTGCAGGGGGATGCCTGTTTGTTCCTGTTCATTTTTGGTTTTATTGAGAGAAGAGCTTTCTGTTTGTTTGTTTGTTTGCTTTTCCTTGTTTGTTTGGTTTGGGTTGAATTTGTTGTTTTTTTGACACTTTACTTTGTAGTGGATTTTCAGGGCTGAAAATATATCATGTAAGATAGGTTCCAAGCCTCAAAGTTAAACTAATACAAAGTGACAATCAAGAAAACATCTTTTCAAGTCTTCTGAATTAGAACTGGATACCATCAACATAACACGAAATGGGGAGAGCTTATTTCAGTGCAGCCTTTCTGCAGATTCTTTGCATCTGAAAGCATAAGTCAGATACAGATTTGACATGAATTAATACATCCCAAAATACATTACAAAAACAAACAGTTGGGATTCTGCAGACTCATGCGAAGGAAATTGTTTGCCATTTATAAAAGTCCTCTTGCTGACAATAAATAGGGCTGTTTGTACAAAAGTTGGGGCTGGCTGGGTGAACCCAGCTGTTTCAGGACAAGGAGTGGGAACGAGACGTATACCCTAAAATCGTCCTTGGCGGATGAGGCGAGGCAGTAATGTGAGCGGCAGCAAGAGGAAAAGCCTGCTGCAGGCACGCACTGTATCAGCTCATCACGATCTGCGCTTCGAGCCTTGGAGAAAGATTAAAAAGTGAAACCACAAATGGAAAAATAAATCTCTGGAGTTTTTCTAAAAGGCTGTGCTAGGGCTTTCACTGTGTACTTTTGTTTTATGTTACAGACAAAACAGTGAGTCATCTTTAAAAGCTGCTAATTGATTGGGTTGGGATCATGTGACCCATCAGCATCATGTCTCCTTTTAATGTGTTTCATAGCAAGTAAACAAACAGAGAAAAGATATATTCGCAATAGAGGTAACAGGGCAGTCCTGTTTATTTATTTAAAGAAGAAAGAGACACCGTATTTAAGCAGTCAGCCTAAAATGCCCTCTTCTTTAATGTTTCATTTTTGTACTACGCATTCAGAAAAGCTTGGTATTACTTTAAAGAGAGTTATTCAGTAGAGAAGAGGAGGCTAGTCTAGACAGATAAATTGAATGAAAGCAACACAAGCTCAGAGTAGATAGAGTACAGTTCAGCCTAACCTGCCACAGGATTTAGTTGCCCTTTGCAGTTTTTTTTTTCATTTAGACTGAAATTTCCCATTCTGTGGGTCTGCTTCAAGCTGGTTTTTATACATATGTACACAATTTCATTGAAAAAATATCACCTGTTTCTATGAATGGAGCGAGGTAAACAAGGCTGATTTCTCACATGGTTCTCCAAGAAGCCTTTTGTGCCTCTATGCTATAGATGTTCAGATTTGACAGCAAGGCTTCCTTTTCCTCAAGGACTTCCCCAATGCTGTTAAGAAAACAAAAACTTATGCCTACATGGAGCTAGATTATGAAGGTTTGATAAACTACCATGTGTACAGACTTAATAGAGGCTTGGTAGTGCTTTACCTGTCCCAGCTGTGCCCCAGCCCAGGGCTCAGACAGACTTTTCCTGCCATTTCAGCCACAGCCAGAAGCTGAACTGAAATTAGGGGGAGGTTTTCTCCTGTGTCTTTTCTACTTGTAGGATGCCCAGGTACAGCAGGGGAGAAAGCCAGCAGGAATCTCCCCAGAGGGAGAAAGTCTGAAAAGTAACCTGGAAAGACAAAAACTTGAGGAAGAGGAGGACAGAGTTACATCAATTCAACTAAAAATAGGTCTCAAAATGGAAGGGGACAGTGAATGCAAACAAAAAATACTTCTGGCAAGTAAAGATTTTAACAAGACCATTCCCATTTTAACATCCTCCTTATTTTGTGAGGTACAGATAAGACTGGATATTAATGTGTCCTTTTTTTTTGCCAAATCACGAATTCTCATAGAATAGGACATATAGTTTTCACTGTGCTCTACTCAGCTCTTTGTGCAATATTTATTGGTCCCCCAGCTCCACAGCTTTTCCTGAGTCCTTTACAATCCACAGAAGATGAGGAAATGGTGCTCCCTCTCTATTAAAGACCAAGAAATGGGGTAGAGGACTAAGTAAGAAAAAAATATCCATTAATCTGGGGATTTCTCATTTGTAACACCCCATGATCTGGCACTTTCTACCTTCAAAGTGCAGCTGCTGGTGTTTGCCTGCAGCTGTGAATGCTCAGCTCTTCTGCAAATGGGATCCGAGGCTCAAGACAGGCTCTCAGAAAATAAGAAATACACAACAAAGCAGCACTTCAGTGGCCTGCCTCGATCGGCAAAGAAGCTGCAGCCCTGCCTCCTCCTCTGCACAGAGGGCTCGAGATAGGCATTCTGGTTTGGGTGGTGTCACCCTCATTACTGATTGAAGACACAGTATTTATGGTCTCACGAGGGGTCCTTGTTATGGTATTTCATGGTTGGTTGGCAATAAACACGGTTGGCCCTGTGATTAATTTCTCCGGAGCGCTTGTGTGACAGCTGGGTTGGGAGCTGGCTTCTTGCTCCCTATTTACGTGCCCGATGCTAAAGTGGTTTGAATTCACCGTGACCTAGAGGTGCTTCCAGAGTCAAGGCTGATCTACTAATATATAAAGATAGATCTCTCTGAGATTCTGGGTGACACCTTCCAGGCAGATAAATTCATTAAATTACACTGCCTTGCAAAACCACCTCATCCACTAAGCCAAAGAACAAATTCTAAATTATCAAATGAAGTGTGACAGCTCTGCTAACACGAGAATACATTGTTATCTCAGGTGAATAAACTGAAAATCTAATGTACCAGCTGGGGAAAGAAGACTTTGGAAAGGCCTCCTGTCTCATTATATAATCCAACAGAAATCCTAATCTACCCTAGCTGCAAAATTAGGAGGAGCAAAAGACAGAAACCGGATGCAATGAGACACTTTACTCTCTAAGGATGGAATAATTTAAATACACAAAGTTAATTTCATTGCTGGGTGAATAAGCATTTTATTTACTGTAAGGGAAAGGTGTTGATCCAAACAGCGTTATAGCCTAACCTCTTTTTTGGAACTTATTAGAAGTTTAGTGCTGTGTCTTAGGCTAAGAGATGCAGAGTTGTGCCTCAAGTATTTACTTTTTTTATGGCCTTTAGTGTAACTTTAAAGAGAAGGGAAGAGCAAGTTTTCCTTCAGTAGCCTTTGTATCTCACTGAGATTATTGGGTTAGGTCCTAAGAAAGTTGGGATTTGAATAAATCACGTTATGCTCAGAGTAGAAGTGTGCAAACACAATTTCACCTTTTGATTTCAAAGCATCTTGGAAAAATAAAGAATTAGAAACCCTTCACCAAACAGCCAAAGAATTAGAGATGCTGGGAAGCACGACTGACCAAGTTAAGGTTCCTTGCCTGATCTGAAAGAGGGCCAGGAGGTACCTAGAAACAAACTTGAGAATATTTGACAGCACATACAGCTGTACAAAACTTCTGCAATGAAGCCCCAAAGCAAGCAGGTAACTCCGCAGAATTTTAATTTTTCTTATAGCCACCATCCTTGGCCAACACACTCTAAAACATCCACTCGGGTTCAGAGACTGTCTCACAACTTTGGGTTGTGGCTTGAGTAAACCAGGGCTGAGTTTCAGTTGAACAGTCCTATTTATAGTTTCCGGCAGACACCAGGCCAAACTCAGTGGTTTTGCATGGTTTCCATCTGAAAGCCGGCAAAAATTGGCCATTTCAGCTGATTTTTTGCTTTGGGTTTTTGGAGCGGAGGAGAGGAAAGAGGGAAGGTTCATTCAAAAATTGAAGAGATGAGCAAAAATAAGAGTCTACGAACCTCACCAGCCAAAACTACAAAAGGTTGACATAAAGCCCTGGGAACAGAAACCACGGCGATTTTCCTGTCTCCCATGGTAAGCAGAGACTATGTGGTGAGCGATAGTGCTGTAGGAAAATGTCTGAGAGGAGCTCCACAAACAGGAGGTGGATTGAATGGACAAGAAGCCAACTGATTGCTGCTGGCTGGACCCTCTCCTCCTAACTTAAGAACTTCTGCTGTAAAATCACCAGCTCACGCATCAGCAGCAAAAGCTTTTAGAGCCTGCACCTCTCAGCTGTGAAACGTCAAAGCATGCCAAGAGGAAGCCATGTGGTCTTCTCAGTGGCTGGAATAAAAATATGGGAAGCCTGGAGGTACTGAGCCACTGACTCAGAGTGTGACTGTAAGGAAGTCACTCCACCTTCTTGTGCTTCAGTCATACTAGTCCAAATTAGCGTAAAAAGTAGGAATCACTAAAAAAAGTACCCACTCTGACTAACTTATTTGTTGAGTCACCATCCATGTGATGTCTCTGGAAGCTTTCTTGGCATATAAAGCACCTTCCCAAAAAGATAATCGCCCTAGATAGCTCAGGTTCATGATACTGGAAAGGGAGCTCCTTTTAAAAGAAACTAGAAAATGCCAACAGAAACTATCTGTGAAGGCAAAACTGACCTACAAGTCCAGCCACCATTTTCCAAAGAACATCTGGAGTCACTGCCATTTTACTGTTGCTCATTTTCACTGGATTATTTACTGTCTCATAATCATTTTCAAAGGGACGGAACAAAACAGACCAGAATGAGAAATTACTGAAATGTACTTGCTAAAATGGAAGAAGACGTCAAGATATACCTTTTTTCCTTTCCTGCAACTGGATGGAAAGTCAGTGAAGCTGAGTTATATTATCATGCATTTATCTTACATTTCTGTACTGAAAGGTACACAGCAATTTGGCAAGCATTAAAAAGACTTCAGTACAACTTAAGTGAAAAAATTAACTAAAATGGTGTTATTCACACAGTGTAATGGCACAAACAGAAAATACATTAAAAGTGTCAAGCCCGTTCTCCTCCTCTGATCGCAGCAGTACTCTCTCAAAGCCTTGACTCCATCTCCAAGGCAATGCACAAAGAAATGGGGGCAAACACAAAAGCTATATCCATAACAGAAAATGAAATGCAGGCTGAGGGGTAGATTAAGAATGCCAAGCCTCACGAACTTTTGTGCTGGCTGTAGCTTAAGGGGAGCTCTGGCACAAAACACACCTCTAGTGAGCTAAGGAACAGCCAAGCTATGGGTATCTGCTGCAGCATCCCCTTCCTGATCCATCCAGGTATAACAAACAAAAGCATTTGGCCACATCAAGGTGCCAAACCTGACCAGTATTAGACTTGCCAAAGAGTGTGAACACACACACAGAAACATATGCCCTCTTCTGCTTCGTTCCTTTGACTATAAATTTGAAGCAGTGCCGAACAAAAGACTCTTAGGCTCATTAATACAAAATGTTAATCACTCTCAAGGAGACTGGTTTTAACCCTAATCAATTGATACAAATGTACTGTATGGTTGTCAACTAGGAAGAATATTCAGGGGAAAGGGCAAAAATAAATCCCAATTTATTTCTGTAAAGATGGAGGTTGCCAAAATGTACTGGACCACAGGCACCACTAGAACTACACATGATAGTGGAACATAGTGTGGTGTCAAAGAGCAAAGCAACTCACCCCATGACTAAATAGAGCTCAGTTGATGCAGGTGAAAATCACAACAAGCTGATTCAGGTGGAGAAGGGCCTCTGGATGTCATCTAGTATAACCCTGATCATCTCATTCCCCGAACAAAGCAGGACTAGCCCTGAAGTCAGGTGAGGCTATACAGCTGGGTTTTGGGTATCTCCAATGATGGAAATTGCACAGCTTCTCCCATCATCCTCTTCCACCTCTTAAAAAAAAAAATGAAATCCTTTTACCTCATATTGAGCTGGCATTTCTCTTTCTGCAACTTGGGTCTGTTGTCCCTTGACTTTTGTCTGTGCATCTCTGAAAAGGCTCCAGCACCACCCTTTTTACATCCCCGACTAGGTTGGTGTTAGCTTCCCCCAAAAACATCTATTCTCAGGCTGAACATGCCAAGCTCCATCAGCCTCTCCTTGCACATGGTGTCCCCCAGTCTCCAGCCATCCCAGTACCCCCTCGGGCTTGCTCCACTTCCTCAGCAATCCTGCAGCCCTGCTGCGAGCATTGGCCCAACCATAGTCAACACCAAATCATAGGAAGATTTAGACTGGAAGGGACCTTCAGGGACGGGTGCTGCTGTGGGTCCTGCCCTCTCCTCAACAGCAGCAATGTTCACTGATGTAGCTGAGGCTGCTGCTTTTGGTGGTACCGAGCTAGCAAAGTTTTATAAGCCCTATTCTAGGGTGGAAACTTCTAAAATATGTCCAGATCCCTCAACTTCCTGCAGCTGCTCAAAACCTCCCTGCCTTCATATGCATGCTTGAACATATGAAGGGTGCAGGATCTTCATATTTAAAGGTTTTGGTAGCATGTGTATTATTCTGCGGGAGTCTATTTATAGCTCATTGATGGTCGCAGCACTGGCCTCTTTGTACTGCCCGCTGGTCATGTAACCTGGCTCTTGCCCAGGACGGTGTTACTGGAAGACAGCGGGCATCCTGGTTGCGCTTTGAGAAGTGGCCAAGAGGCAGCTGAGAGCAGTAAAGAACATAACATGGACCTTTGCCCTTCCCAAATTGTAGGGCTGGCTGGGCAGTGGTCTGGTCCCCAGAGTATTTCTGCTTCCATTTACCTCAGCTCAGAGGCAGAGCAGAGGAAGATTCCTGGTCATACACACAGTCGGGGAAGTAACTGAGCTGGACGTCTCTCCTGACGCTAACAAGACATCTAAACCAGAACTAGATGTGCAGTTTTAGGCAACCAACTCCCACCGCTTGCTGGGACTGAAGAATTTGGAGGGCAGCAGTCTTCCACCCTCCCAGGGAAGTCTCTGGGCACTATCCACCCTCCTGGAGCTATGCTGCAGGCTTGCACACTATCTCAGCAGACTTACCATCTCGCAGGTTGCCCAGAGAAGTTGTGGATGTCCCATCCCTGGAGGTGTTCAAGACCAGGCTGGATGGGGCTTTGAGCAATCTGGTTTAGTGGGAGGTGTCCCTGCCCATGGCATTGGGGTTGGAACTCAATGATCTTTAAGGTCCCTTCCAACCCAAACCATTCTATGATTCTATGATTTTTATAAGGGTTAGGCTTTCACCCCTTCTCCCGTCTGCATGAAGTAGAAACCTCTTTTTTCTCTCTTTCTTGAACACCTACCTCTCTGGACTCGCCTTCTTACTCCTTTCTGTTCTTAGGAACAGCTAACCAGCCTAATGTTTACATGGTGAGGGCCAGGTAAGACATAGGCCACAGTAGTGCTTGTACCTCATTATGGCCCCAGAAATTCTAAAATAGTTTTTAATTGCCCTTTTTTTCCAGGGTAAGGACTCCCATGTTTGCTTATGCTGGCATTAATTCAGCTTTTAGCTGTCCGAGAAGCACAAAGTGCATGTACACAGCAGACAATCAGGTCTTACGTATTTATTTAGTAGATTAAAGATCTTATATTAGTTAAAAAGACACAAATGTCAAGGGAAAAAAGGACTGCATAGCATAACTCTCAGAAATAGTCAGATTCCAATTACTGTAATTATATCTTTCAAAGGTAAGGTATGAAAATTATCACTTAAACAAGGGAACAAGGAAAGCAGAGAGAACAGTACCTTATTTCTCATCTTATCTTTGTCTCCATGCCATTGTACTGAATTGCCATGATTACATTTTGTTAAAATCTTTTCATTTTTCTCACCACTCTCTGAGGATGTAAGGCTGGGTGAACAAAGCAGGGTTATCAACCCAAATTCACTTTCACAAACTCCTAAAGGGAAATATTTATGAAAATGCAGACTTCAGAAAGAGTAGATTCCTGTCCAGCTTTCCTTTACATGTTTGATAAGTGCATGAGCAAGAGCAGGTGCTTCAGTGTTGGGGTTGGTTTTCATTGGGGGCAGTGGGGCTGTAGCAAAATTAAGGGCATAAAAATGCCGCCTGGAGAAGGAAGTTTGGTTTGGCAAAACATGTCTTCTTCTCCAGGTTTTTCTCGTTCCTGCCTTCCTGAAACTTCTCCGTGGCTTCTGGACCTTCGTCCACTGGAGCAGCTAGAGGTGACTCCAGCTCTCATTGAGCCATTGCAGCAATTTTATCTCACAGGCAGTGTGCTCCTGCCTTGGCTACTGCTGAGCTCCCCACCAGCTCCTGCTTTCTTCTCAGCCAGACAGTGCGTCCAGCACCATGACTTACACTTCATATAACTTCATCCCATTAAATGGTGTCTCTAGTAGTCTCAACAATACTTTTCTTTTTGTCCTTTTTTTGAATATTGATGGCACCAAAATAACTCTGGATTCTGTTGTTTTTTTTCCAGCAAATTCAGTTCCTCAAGTCAATACAAGGCCTTCAGCCTTCTCAACAGCTCAGGAACCTTCTGCAGACTTAACCCCAAGAAGTGCAAAGCACTAAGTACATTTCATGTCCATTAAACATGAGGCAGCCTCAGAGTGCGGGAGTCAGGCACAACCTGACCTTCCCTGTGGCAGAGCCATCCTAAAGAGTGTTTTCCATAAGCCTCCATTACTTAAAAGGAAACCATAGACTTGCTGTCCTTTTCTCTTTTGGTGCCAGGAGAGAGGCCTCTTGGGAGATTGGGAAGCTAAGAGAAAAGGAGACATGAGGAGGAAAAATTATGAGGAGCAAAGAGAGGAAGGAGAGTGAGGGTTAAGGACTCAGACATGAAAGGGAAGGTAACAGGAGGAGGACACCAAGAAGAGCATCTCTGACAGCATCCGTCATACACAGAAGACATCTGGGTTGGTGGCCACTGTCTGACAGTGCCCCACTTGGATATGGAAATGGAGAAGGGAAGGAAGCTAGCCCTGCAGGCCCAGTTATATCCTCACTAGGAAATTTGGTTTTCCTGGCAACACAGGCACACAGCTTGATGCTGGCCAAGAGGAGGCAGATGATGATGTCCTGTGAGTTAGGGAAGTCTTGGGATAGGGAGGGCACAGATGAAGAGTGACCGCTCAGCAAGAGATGGTGGGGTAGCTGGGAGAAGGACTGTTAACACCATGTGCTTGGGGTAAGCATGTACCCAGTATCTGCTCTGCCTGGCTGTTCCTGAGTAAGGAAGGGTGGACATCTAATGTGTCCATCTCCTCTGCTCTACAGAAGATTTTCCATCCATTTGATGTCCCCTGCAAGCAGCACCAGGCCAGGCCAGTGGGGATCCTTGTGGTGGTACCTTATCCCCACTTGTATCTGGGCAAGACCTGAGGGTGAAGAAAAGGAGCAAGCAAGAGGTCTTCATGGAGGAAAGGAGTCCTCTGCCACCGTATGTTGGTGAGTAGGGAAAGCACTGTCAGCAAGGCCACTGGCAGAAACCCTCAGGTTTTATTTGTATGTTCCCAAGCCCTCCAGATGACTTCTGGAGAAATCACAACTGCACATAACTTGATATGGACAACTGAACTTAGAAAAAACATAGCAAGAAAGCTGTTTTGCTGTGAAAAACCTCCTCTACTACATTGTTCGTATTTCTCTGCCTCTAGTGGCAGAAAAGACTTGGTGAGGTGAGGCTACTCCATGGATTCAGCTTCCTAATGCAAAGTTGCAGAACTAGCAATGACCAAGACAGAAAAAGAGTTATTAACATTGCTTTGGACTTTGATGGACCAATTTGATGACTGATTTTCAGCCCCTTTTTGAAGTAGAAATTTGTAGTCACGAATGCTGCATTTCAAGGTAACCCTGCTTAAATTAAACCAGGCAGCACTGAACTCTCCTTGGAACTTGTTAAATTAATGGCAGAAGATTTCAGCAAAGCCTTTTTTCCCCCTTCTAAACTGTGTTAAATGTGGAATTAGTGCTTTTAAAACAAAAATGCAATTTAAAAATTCAAAAGTGTTGAAACTCGTACAGAGCACTTATCTTCTCCAATAATGCTAGACAACTCCTACGCACATCAGGTCAGGGTAGTACGGGTCAGAAATTAAAAAATGCAGATAAAAGTCTCAGTTATAGACTATAGACATAATGTTTAAAACAAGTAAAAGTACAAACATAATGGTTAGAATTCCAAGCAGACAAGAACCAGATGCGAAATTAAGTGCGCAATTCGAAGAACCATTTGAACAACTTCCGTATGGATGCAGTAGATTCTTGTTTGAAGTCTTGAAATAAAGGATGTCTGCCTCCCAACAAGCTATGTTTTGGCACAGCAAGGACTGATGACCTTGACACAGAAATCTTTAAGTCAAATTTTCTGTTCTTTGTTTGCTGGAGCTCAGGCTTAAGGATAATGCAGCTACTTTCCAGCCTTACAGTCTTTGAATCTTCACATATAGATGTATGTATGCAGAGTGTATCTAAAGCTCTCCATCTAGTGGCAGTTGTAAAGGACTGTGGCATGTTCCTCATGTGGTGGAGGTTCAATTAAGATTGTTATTGTGCATGTATAGGTGTAAAGCAGCACTACTAACATAAAACCCATCTCAGCCCACTGCCCAACAATGTCTTTGTTGACTGTCTCCTTCTAGCTGGAATAGGGGCAGGCACAGACTTTTCCTGTTGCCAATAATAATTATTAGGTAAGAAAAAAAAGCCTAAATATTCATCAACTTCCTCACGGCATTCTCAGCCTACAAGTGCCTTTCCTTTAAGATAAGCAAGTTCTCTGGATCCTTATTAATGTGGATGTCCAAACCTGGTGCAGGTGAGATGATGAGCAAAGTAGAGGTGAGCAGACCACCAAAGATCCTAGCCAGCTCTGTGGATCTGTGTCTCTAAAAAACACCTTTACAAGGAGCAGAGAGAGCATATCAGGGAAGAGGAAAAATTAAGGAGGCTACAGGGAAAGAAATAAACATTTATCTTCCAAACTCTTTTGCGTTTTCATCCTTAAACCAAGCAAAACATCTCTGCAGTTCCGTCACGGCCACTGAGCTGGTGAATGCCAGGTCTAGGGATGTATCAAAGAGTGTAGGATTAACATTAATCCTTCATCTGTGTTTCCAAAGTGGATTTTTATATAGCTGGAGGTTAGCTATGAATCAGTGACTGAAGTTAAGAGCGTATCCTGCTCTCGCTCTAGTGACAATCAGGTATTCCCTGTGGGTGCCTGACAATTGTAGGAACTCCATCTCTAAGAGCGCTCTCGCTGGATTCGGTGTGAGACAGCCCCAAACAAGGGGCGAAGTTGCCTGCAAAGCCATCTGCAGTCTCACAGGCTTTTAGCCAATTTTTATGCATCTGGTTGTTGGCTAGCTCTCAGATTTTCCAGCTGTTTGATTGAATTTATTTTTTTTTTCCCGTCTGCTCTCTAGCTGATGGATTTATATGCTGGCCAGATGGTCCCAAGCTGGGGCTGGTTGTCTTGACTCTCTCTGCTTCCCTACTGTGCTGTTTCTCCAGAAGTCAGTTGCTGTCTGCCAGTGTCTCTTTTCTAAACTCTGTTGCTTTATGCTTTTTTATATAAGGACAATCTCACACCATCTTTGCATGCCACATCACTAGCTTGATACATGACCGGCTGAGAAACTGGCTACAAGAGCAATGAAAAGACTTATATGTGTTGAAGAACACGACAGCAACCCCATCTCTTGCCTTCATTCAGGGACAGAGTGAGCAATAACTGACAAGTCTGTCAGAGAAGAACCACCTTCTATCCCAGTTCTACAGGTGGGATCCATCTACCTGAGATCATCTAAAAGTACAGTGTCAAAATTTGACATAGTGGAGAGAAAAGTAAGCACTCTGGAAGGCAACTCTGCTAGTGTGTCTTAACAGCCTGACCTAAGAGCTGAGGAACCTGCCTCAGGGATTTCTCTACATCAACCCTAAAGGGAGACTAGACTCCTTGATGGCAGAAGAATGTCATTCTAGGCTGCAGGGACCTTGATCAAAACATTCAGAAAACCTGTCGGGATGGCAGACAGACAGATTCCTCAGCACGCTGTGCACTGTAAAATGAAAAAATTTATTCAACATATTGAGTCTTTTGGAATTTTGTTTCTGGAACAATATAGAACTTCGAGTATTATTTTTAAACAGAAGAAACATAAATATTGGAGGCAATGTCAATCCAACGTTGTTCGTTTTTTTCTTACCACAACATAACCAGTGAGCAAGAAACCAGACTATAAAGAGAACAAGAAAAGAAATCCATGCAGGTTATTTCAACATTAAACAGCTTGCCCCTTCTGCCCTCTGTCTCCCCAGAGGAAAATAACTGCTCCTGAGGCAATAACATTTGGATATCCAGAAAAATTAATACAGGTTACTTTCTACATAGCTGTGCAGAAGTGCATAAACAGGGCATGACTCCATAGATGGAGGCTGCTTTTTTCTCTTGCCATCAGTCTCTTTTGTCTTAACTGTTTGAGCTTTAGGATGATTATGTGGCTTGACATTTCCACTCTGATGATACATAAAGAAGCGATGTTTCTGAGAGCTATCACTTCTTTGGGGCAGTGTCCCAACCTTCCCTGCAGACACATGATTCTTCCCTTTCAGCTAGGAACATGTGTATGAGCAGCAAATAGCTGCTGGGACTCTTACACGAAAAGCATCCCACATGCCGTTTGACCTACTTCTGCTCCCTTTAAACTCAACAGAAAAATTCCCCTTAATTCTGATATGAGCGGGAACTAATTTGCTGACCTCCTCCATGTGCGTCTCTTGGGTGGCCTTTCGTCCTTGTTGACTCTGAGGGGGTTCCCTAGTCATCTTCAGCGCTAAGACCTGTGATAGTGTTCTTCAGTTTTGATCTTCCAGTTTACAAGGGGTCACAACACAGTTTCTTTCACAATACATAAATTAAAAAATCATAAAGTTGGGGAAAAAAAAGAAAAAAAAAGAACAGGAGGGGAAGGGAAGGACACAGATTGTCTTTCAGTCCCATTGGCTGTCTATTAGTCTTTTTTTTTCTCCTTTTTTTTTCACTGCTTTTTTTATTTTATTTTTTTAGTTAGTCAAGAGTATTTCTATATGTATATTGTTCATTTACTAGTTTCTTACCCTCAAAATACAAGATTTTAATTTCAATCTATGAATTAGTTAGATTTTTTTCTTTAAAACACATGAAAAAGGAAGTGACAAGAGCATTTGAGTTCTCGTTTTATCTACTAGGAACCAGCAAAGAGGGAAGAAAATTCCCTGGAAACCTAAAGGGGAAGTGAAGAGTTATAACTGTGCCTAATTAGCAAGACACTGGATAAAAAGAAGAAACCAGGTAAAGTTCTCAACTGGCAGAGAACTTGCCTCATTAAAACCCACATAGGGAAGGCAAGGAAGATCCTTGGGATCTAGGTTCAGTGGAAACTCAACTTGTAAAAATCATGTTCCAGCCTTCAGTTTTAAATGTGGTGGTTCCTTGTGAACCATGTGAAAGCTGCCAATCAGTTTTGCATACAGGTAAATTATTAGTGTGTAGTAGCAAGAAAACCTCACTTTATGAGTCTGAGTCAACTTGCCAAAAGATAAAGAATTTTTGTGGAAAGCAAGCAATTGAAAATAATGATTGTACATGAATACAGCTCATGCTTCTAAAAGCAAAAGATAAACACTTAACAAGTGGCCTCTTGAAGCCGATAAACAGAATGTTACTGAGTCAGAGGATATTATAGCTGAAAACCATTTGATGTTTTACTGGCATCAAAAAATAGGTCCAAGTGCCCATCCCTGAAATTCTGGTACGGTGCTTCCAATAATGGCTGCATATACAGAAAATCTGTCTTCACCTGGGAGTGGTAATGTCCTGTCAGGGATGATATCATGAAAATTAGTATGAGAGAAAGAATTGAGTATAATAAGACATTTTGGACATTTTTTATACTGGAAATCTCACCTCTGTGAAACACAAAAATGGCAATTAAAAATATTTATTCAAGCACCTCCCTCTGGATATTGAAACATGAAGGGTTCATTATGCAATGTTGTAATTGCAGCAAGAGAGGACAATTTAAAGTAACTAAAAAAATTAATTTTGACACAAATGCAAGATTGTTCCCTGACTAGATAATAGTTATGCGCATGGGAGGGGAAGAAAAGTCTTTTCTAACTGCAATTGAATCTTCATTTGGAAATTAAAATCAAATGGGATAATGGGCACAACTTGCTTGCAGAGCTATCCAAGAATGCAGTGGGCAGTTCAGCAGTGCTCTTGGTTCAGACAACAAAAATAAATTCAGAAACAGAAGAGAATTTGTCTTAAGCTGTTGCCATATGAATTTCAGCACACTACAGAAAACATCACTGGGGAAAAAAATGGAGCAGTTAGTCTCCCCTCACAACACATTTCCCAAGTCATTGAGACCCCGAACCTGCCCTTACCTTGTCTTGTTTGCCCCTGACAGCTATGCCCCGGCATTTCCACAGTTTCCCAGGCACTACCTTGATCCTGAAACCAAATATCACATGAATTTTGTGCTGAAATCACAGAAATCTTTGGTCTTTTGAGTGCAAGCTTCAGGGCGAGCTGCTTCAAGAGATGCCAAAGTCACTTGTTCATGCAAATGATGAGAAGGCTACCAGTCCCTGTCCTCAGGGAAATCTGGCTTCTTGTAGGCTGTGGGGAGAAAGAACTGCAACCAACCACTGGAAACTACAGAAGTTTTTTCTTGAGGAAATAGGAGCAACCAAATGGGGTTGGTTTTTTTTGCATCCTCCATACAGTAAACCAGTAAAAGTGCATTTTTTACTTGATGGTTAAATGAATTGTAAAAAGTGCAAATTTTTAGAAGAACAGCTAGGCATGAAGATGGATTCAGCTGCTTAAATACAGATGTCCAACCATATTCTAGACTGCCTTCAGCACCTGACAAATCTGCACATGGCTAGCAGATATGTCACAGGATTTGTGGGGCAACTGTACTTTTCTGGAGCCACAGCTGGAGGACAAGCATGGTACCCTAAAATGACATCTGGTGTCAATGTTTAGACAACTAATCTCACACTGGTTCCCTGTGTGGGCACCCGTGGATAACTTTGGTCAATTCTTTATAGCAGGCTAAGGGAGCTGACGAAACCAGCTGTTGCTAAAAATCTGTCTATATCTAAAGGATTATAAAATGAAAGGAAGTTTTATAATTCAGTAGAGCAGTATCTCAGCTTTCATGTTCTGTTATTTTTCTTGGAGTTGCCTTTCTAATGGCCAAAGAAGAAATGTACTTACTCACAAAAGATGTTCATTGATTTCAGCATGCTGAGGAGTAAGCCCCCAGTACGGTTATGTGTGTTTTATGCTTCACATCATTTTGTAGATAGATAGACAGTAAAGAACCAAGATGTGTTTTGCCTATGGAGGATGAAAAGTGAATGCAACAACCCTGGAAGATTTAGTTGTCTGAGGTGAAGATTCCCCAAATGGCAGAGGGGTTTGGGTTCTCCACCCATGGGTACTTACAATGCATGCAAATGCTTTGTTCACTGATAGCCTGATGCTTCCAAATGTTACTCATTCTGCCTGCCTCAGCTTTGTGCATTGCCCTTTTGACTTTCTGAAGAGCATTTCAACAGAATGAAACAACCTTGCTCCCAGCATGATCGCAGCTCTCACGATGAACACACCTTTTCATCTGGTGGTAAGCTCCTGGCATCTTTTAAAAGGCACATAAAAAAACACCACTAAACAACCCAACAACAAAAAGAGAACAATGGTTTAAAACATGGGAATAGGAAATTTTGCTGTTTCCCTCTCTGCCATGATTCAGTGAATGACTTCATAGCTTTTATTCTAACCTCTTCTGTGTCCTAGTCAAAGTTAGATTACAATTCAGAGTGGAATAACACATCCAGTGGTTCATCCAGGATTTGGGTACACCATAAAAAAACATTTATGGAAATAATTCTAAATATTTGCAATCTGTTTTTCTGTCTGTATCGTTGAAAATATTTTTCAAAAACTGCTTCCTAAAAATACATATTAAACTACAATTGTATTGCCTGGGAAGAAGTATGCTTTGTTTTCTGAAAGTTTCTTTTCCAGTTGTTTATAGTTTCTCTATTTTATCTCAGTCACTTCCAGGGATCTGAATCTTCTCCTGTGCCTGCCTTCCTCTGAAAGGTGAGAGCAGACGCTGAGTGGAATGACAGAAAGAGAAGGAACATAATGAAGTATCCTTGAAATGCCTACAAGTGTTGCCCCTGCAAGTGATTTCCCAGGTGACTTCTGCAAATCATATGTTATAAACAATTACTTTCACTACAGTAACATACAAAAGCACTAAGCAAAACTGAGAGCCTGATGGTGCAAAATACTGTTAAAATGACAAAGCAAAATTTTTTTTTTACCCCCAACAGCTATGGTCTTGCTAGGAAAGGGAGTGAGCTCTCTTATTCAAGGAAGTAATTTGCTTTTAAACATTCTGCATAAAAAATGGATGGGAATTGCTTTCTAGAGAAGAAAAGATTTGGATTATGATCCAAATCCTGAGGTAAGAAGAACAGAGCAGCTTCTTTAGGAGGAAAGACTTATCCAAATCTTGCTACATCATTGTGAATTCATTAATGAAAGAGATGCCTCATGCTCACTCTTCCCAACGCTTGACTTTCTTTTCCTGAGTCTGATAGTCTCCAAGCCACTTATATTACCTTATCTCAGCTGTCATTATTCAGAACAGCACTCCTTGTGTTTCATCTTCTAAATAGCAGTCTTGTGTTTGATGCTGTTGATTATATTATATTGTAATGCTCTGCTTGGGCCTTTGATTGTAAAATCACATCTATGTCTTCTTATTCTGTTTAGAATGGAGAAAAACAGCTGAAAAAGTAAGTGCTGGAATAGAATCATGCAGTTCATTGAACAAACAAATTAGTGAAAGCACCTTTACGAGAAAAAAAAAAGAATAACTTTGTTAGTCTCCATAAATAAGTATCAGGCATCATTAGGAACATTAATACAAAAATGTATGCAACATGAAAATATGTGTAATTTTGGGATGGATCAAAACTGTGGAGAAGTAGAACATTCTTATCTACTGGGATTTAAAACTCTTCCTCTCACAATTACTCAATAGTTAAAGAATTCATTTAATATGTAAAACTGGGTTTGAATTACTCCTCTGCCCAAAGAGGCCAGAGTCCTTGGATGTTGCTAAGTGAATCCCCATCGGCCTTATATTCCAGGTTGAGCTATTTCCTACTTTCTCCTGTGAAAGCTGAGTCTTCACTGAAGAACTTCATTTACCAGGTTGGAGCCGGGAGGGAAAAAAAAAAAAGAAAAGAAAAAAAAACTTTACTTGCATGAATGAACCTATAACCTTCTGCACAAACCACCAAAGGAATAAATAGGATTTCAAGCCCAGTTTCCAAGAAAATGTTCTTGCTTATGCAAACAGTACCTGCCCCAATGTGTCTTTCATGTAATGTTTAAAGCACTGTTCTTGGAGATGGGATGCTCAGATTTAAATGTATCAGACAGCAAAAGTATTTCCATTTAGACATCCTACAGCCTGGATGAGTGTCCTTACTATTGATCAAGGTAGGTGATAACTACCTCTGTGCTGCTTTTGTAGATGAGGCTTTGAATTGTTTTGCCTTCATTAAAAACAAAATTAAACCATTTTGTCTGTACCAAGCAAAGCTTCTTTCCCCCCCCCAGCTTTTTTTTTCCTGCATTCTGTTTAACAACAAAAACTGGATGTTTTCTTTTCAGCATCATCTAAATCAGTTAGCTCTCTTGATTTGGGTTCTAAAACAAAACCCAGTTATTCACTCAGACTTTATTCCCACTGGATCAAACCTCCAGCCTGTAGCAAAGCTCACGCACAATGCCAGCCCTGCAGAACAGGGATCTGCTCTGGGAATTCTGGAATAGAGGCAGACTTACTCCCACCATCCTAACCATCTATTTAGATATTCCCTCATTGTTTGCTGTCTATAACTAATCAGCTTTCCATTGCATGATAAAGACCAGAATGAAAAACACTTCACAATGCTGATGGAAAACTATTTGAAGCAGGAGCCACGTGGGCTCTCAACATCGGAACAAAGGAGGATTTGAAGTGTCTGCTAATCCTTGTAGACCTTTTTATAGGGCCAATTTCATTCACTGACTAGAACAAAATACAACCAATGAGGACTGTTAATATATGTTAAATTCTCAGACAGCATTCCGCAGTACAGTTTGGTGAAATCTTGCCATTTTGCCTGATAGACATGAAGTTCTTCAAAAACAGGACAGGAAAAGCTGACCTCACTATAGTAAGCAGAATAAACCAGTTATACTTAGTCTCGTTGGTGTTTATAAGAGGTTTTAGCTGGCTTCCTTCCTGACTGGCTATAATTGGCACAAACAATTTCCTTCTTTGAGAGCAGCTGTCACTGGTGTAGTTTCTCTTAGGGCCAGGAATGGAATAAAGCATTTTTCCTCTCGAAACATCCCTCTTCGTGTGGAGGCCTATAAACAAAGGATAATGATAACCAGACATTCATCAAATTGTGGGAAGGCGATTAGTGGGCTACCACAAGAATTAGTGTTAAGCCTAAGCATAATTAACATCTTTAGTCTCCTCCACAATCTAATAAAATCTAGCTTCTGGAACAACCTTTTCAATATTGAAGCAATTTTCTAATTTCCTTACTTCATAACATCAAGGTAAAGATTGTTAGACCACCTTTAGCAATTCTTTTTTTACTGTGGATTTTTCCAATGCTTGAAAATGACCGACTTCATGGACACATCTGTCTATATTAGAAAGCAAACCAAAGTAGTTTAAAGGTAACATGGCAGTGAATTTAGCAAAATTCAAAATCTATAAGCCCAAAGAGGCCACTGTGCGTGAGCCTGACAAAAGAGATTTTTCTGAATTAGAAACAGAGGACATAGAACGAGGTAAGATATGTTGAGCTGATGAGTCCGTCTTGGTTTTGTGGACAAATTGACCAAATATCTTCTTTTAAAACTTATCAGGTTCTATTTCTAAGAAAACAACCTTGTATCTCCTCATCGTTTCTTCTGGAAATCTGTACCAGGACCGCATAGCTCTGTCATTAAAATTTCCAACTCAAATTTGTTGGCGTCCAATTTATGACCATACATTTGGAGACTGACTCGAAGTTTCTGAATTAGGAAAGAGAGCTTATTGTGAGAGCTTCCTTAGAGGTCAGACTCTTCTTGCAGTTCAGACTCTCAAAAGCTTGGGGCCAAGCCACAAAAACTTACTTTGCATTTTTCACAGGTCTGATTTCGCTAACTTTGCTATATTCCCATATTCCCATAGCTGAAAGTGGGAAGAAATATCTCCCTTATTCAAGTATTCCAAAATTTTGTATAAGAAACCTTAAAATATGCGTTTGGTCAATGAGAACAACATAGCATCGGTTTGTGCAATTTCATACAGAACTAAACCTGCAATTAAAATTTAACATTAGGAGGTAAATGTTGTAGAGTATCAAAATGAAAGAGTGCACAAAAGCAGGGGTACAACTTGTGTTGATGACAAATGAAGATTTCATAGTTTAATTATGTATTAAGTAGTCCATCAGCTTAATGAAATATAAAATCAGGTTAATAATGACAACAATTAAATAAATACATTATATATATACATCTCCATAAACAGAAAGTGATAATTAAATGCATACCATTATAACAAAAACATTTGAAGAACATTTGGGGTTTTGGGAACTGTTACACCCCATACCAACAATGATTGTTGTTGTTTGAACTAAAAAGCCCTATATGCGTCATTCACGATGTCTTTACCAATGTTTGGCCCAAATACAGGTATTTTTACGTAACTAGCAACTGCTTATTTAGTGGTCTCGCTAAAAACAGAACCTACATAAAATGCGTGCAAGTGCAGTGCCACCTCTAATGTATTATGAAGATGTAAACATCTTAAGTCCAACACATGATTTGCAAGGCTTAACTTGGACCTCAAATGTTTGTAGATATGGACATAGTTTACAATTGAGGAACAGTATTTACCAATGGCTAAGAGCAAGGCAAGAACAGGAGAAACAAATGGGAAGAATTTTGGTTAATTACCCATGATGAATGAGAAGAACAGCCAAAAAGAACATTCTAATGCAGAGCAAAACCAAAGTAGGAATAATCAGGCGGTTGTGGTTATTAATTGTAAAAAAATATGAAAGTTCCTAGATTGGAAGAACACTACAGCTACCACATTTTACTTTATTTTTTGTCACAGATGATGGCGCTGGTGGGATTGGTTTTCTTTCATTCATATAAACGGTTAAAAAGAAATGAAATGAAACGCATTAATTCATTGCCCTGGCATGAGTTTAGAAGCTGAGAAGGATGTTTGATGGCAAGTTTCTATGAAGATATTTATGAGGTTGGAAATACTAGCACAAAGGCATTTTTAAGGTATCAGTAAGGTCACTATCCCCTAACCATGCTAAAAATATGACAATTACAGTCGATGGATAGAGGAGGATATCCAAACATATTCTCACATGTATGTAATGAATATGGAATCAATATCAGTTGGAGCATTAAGTGGCATATCTGAAGACACTTTGGAGCTTTTCTCAGGGTGATACCTTAGAAATCCGTTGATTTTCTTGCTTTGCCAGGCCAAGAAAGGTGGAGTATAAGACTGTTAGCAAATTACAACCAAGATTTTGTTTTGTAAGGGTGTCCTTTTTATACTAGTGCTAAAGAATTTTAACTCTTAATCTCTGCTTACATAAGCAGAGTTTGTAATGATTTTTCTAAGTCTGGGCAGGGTTGACTCTAGCAAAAATATTGAGTGGTAATTAAGTTTTATCTAATCCCACATGAATCTGATGGTTTAATCATTTTATGTCAGAACTGTTCCCTTTTAACTTCATCGTGATTTTACCTTCTGAAGTATTGAGAGAGAGAAACTGTACAGTCTTCATTTTGCTATAATAAACAAGTCAAATTGAGCCTCAATTCCTTATGGACAGTTAAGATTTTTGCAAGATTTCACTGATCATGTAGCCCTTTTCTCTTCTTCCATTTATCTTGAATATGGCTAACTGCAATTAAAACAGAAATGGCTGCGAGACTTTGTAAAATAACATTAGCACTTTACCTCTACAAAGAACATTTTGCACAACATACTTAAGGGTGCATTTGTCTTTTTCATAGCCATATGATAGTTCTGACTGATAGGATGGGGGTCCAGAACTGGACTCCAAAATTTAGGTGTCTGTATGTGTGTGTCTATATTATAGTCAATAGCACCAAGACAGCTATTCATCTCATCCTTCTATGAGCCTCTGCAGACTTCATTTTCTATATTGACTTGATCTTTGTTGACTATATGGGGACCTCAGCAATCCAGCTCCCACTGAGCCACATACATTCTAGATGCTTAGATTTATGTGTCTGAATCCACACCCCTGTTTTACACTACCTAACTGGTCTTTTCTTTCACAGAATCATGGAATCGTACAAATTAGAGAATAAATCAGACTGGAAGGGACCTTGGGAGATCTTTTGTCCAGCCTTCTGTTCAAAGTAGGGTCTACTTTGTACTATTTGAGTTATTAGAGCATTCCAGTCTGTCCAGGGCTTTATCCTGTCAGTTTTTCTTCATTTCTAACCCCTGAACTTCATTTTACACCAGAAACTCTTGCTAATAGTACTGAAGCAGTGACTTTCACTTTTGTACTGTCAAAACCCATTCAATTTCTATTTCTCCATTTCTATCTCCTCGAATGTACTCTGGAAGGCATCCCAGTCTTTCCCTCAGCTTCAACTTCTCTCTGAACTTACATATAATTTTTAAAATAAAAATACTATCTTCACCTCCAAAATAATCCAATGACGAATTCACCGCAAGCCTTGGTGAACTGCTTGTTACTTTCTTAAATTTGCTGAGTTTTAACTTCCAGCGCTGTATCTGACCATTTCTTCAAATGATGGACAGAGGAGCCTTCAAGAAGCAACTTCCTGTTCCCTTTTCGAAAACATACATGAATATAGTATATTATGTTATGTTTTGCAAACAGAAATTCAGTTCACTGTTATATTGCCACTCACTGGGAAGCAACATCATCAGGTAGGAGCGGAGGGCAGGGCACGTCCATTGGGCATTAGTTGAAGAGTGGTAATTCAGCAAGGCATTTCTGGAGCTCTCACTCACACTTAACTTCTCTAGTGAAGAAAAATCACAGAATCACAGAATCCCTGGAACACAGATGTCACTGCTGTGTATATCACTGCCAAAAATGTCAACAACGGGTAAGCATCCAGGCAAAAACTACCAGGATGATGAATGGTCTGAAGAGAAGGATTCGTAGGATAAGTCTGAAGGACTAGATGCAGATGTAAAGTTTGGCTAAGTGACATCTAAGAGAGGCTGCTCGACAGCTTCTTCTGGCTTCTTCCAGTTGTATGGGTTGAACAGCCTCTCTGTGGTGGGCTTGGACTGAAATAGCCTCTAACATAACGACATTTCTGCTTCTCTGGCAAATGTTTACATATGTGAGAATAAAGTATGTATAAGTATGTGGGTGGTGACCGGGAGAGGTAAAAAAATGACTGTATTTTGCTATTGCTGCTGTTGCTTTACAGCTTGTTTTAAATCCCCACCAGGGCCTGACTGTCCCTTCCCACCCCCCTGGTGCTCCCATCCACCCTGCCCAGGACCCCATGTCAGGCCCCCAGGACTGTCAGCCCCTGCCCCAGCCATGCCACAGCATGGCTGGTCTCCAGCTCCTCACAGCCCTGCCCAGCCACGGGGCCCACCAAGCCAGGCTTATCTGTGGAACCATGTCCCAGTCCAGTCTTGGCCTGTCTCTGTCCCCATGGAGGTGCCTGATGCCCCGGGCTGGGGCTGCCCCAGTGCCCCCCGGCTGCCCTGCTCCTGGCTGGGGTGGTGGGACAAGACAGACCCTGCCCTGATGGGGAAGCCCTCATGGTACCCAGCCCTAGGAAGCCACCAGCCTCCACAGCACCCCGACAATTATAATTCTATTCCACATAGTTAATATAACAGCCTTCTTCAAGATCCTCTTTCACTAACATGGATATAAATCTCTTTAAGACTGGAAATTCTAACTTCTTAAAATCTTGCCAAATTACCTTCTATATTGCAAGTTTTTTGGTAGAATAAACAGCTAAACTTTGAAAGTAACAATCAAAATAATAGGAGTAGCCTGATGGAATAAGATAGGGGCTTGTTATCCCATATACTAATTTGAATGTTATGTATCATACCGATCTTTATCAGCAATATTTATGTTATATTTTGCTGGTATAATCATCCCGACCCAGCTGTTTCAACTTTCGGACTGTCACAATAATTTAACAGAGCAATACCATGCTTAGCTATTCTTAACTGAGCTGTGATTCCCTTCAAAATCTTTCACTGAATTTCACTGAATTTTTAGAGTTGGAAGGGACCATAGAGATCATCTAGTCCAACTCCCCTGCTGAGGCAGGATCGCCTAGAGCTAGAGCTCTCAGGACTGCATCCAGGTGGGTCTTGAAAATCTCCAAAGAAGGGGACTCCACGACCTCCCTGGGCAGCCTGTTCCAGGGCTCTGTCACCCTCACCGTGAAGAAGTTTTTCCTCATATTTGAGTGGAACCTCTTATGTTCCAGCTTGTGCCCGTTACCCCTTGTCTTCTGACTGGCAACTGCTGAAAAGAGTCTGGCTCCCTCCTCCTTCAAACCACCCTTTAGGTACTTATAGGCATTGATAAGGTCTCCCCTCAGCCTTCTCTTCTCCAGACTAAAGAGTCCCAGCTCTCTCAGCCTTTCTTCATAAGGGAGATGCTCCAATCCTTGAATCATCGTTGTTGCCCTTTGTTGGACTCTTTCCAGTAGCTCCTTGTCCCTGTTGAACTGGGGAGCCCAGAACTGGATGCAGTATTCCAGTTGTGGCCTCACCAGTGCAGAGTAGAGGGGGAGAATGACCTCCCTTGACCTGCTGGCCACACTCTTCCCTATGCAGCCCAGGATTCCATTGGCCTTCCTGGCCAGAAGAGCACACTGCTTGCTCATTGTCATTTTGCTGTCTACCAGGACCCCCAGAACTTTCTCTTCAGAACTTGTCTCCAGCAGATCCACACCTGACCTGTATTGGTGCCTTTCTCAGGCACTTTTCTTTCCTTTTTTTTTTCTTAAACTAATTCTGCTGGAATGTGCCCTCCCAGGTTAGGTGAGGGGGCACTAAATCATACCCAGGTGTCAATACTACACAGCTGTGGTGCGGTCACAAGTCCCAGACAGCAGGTAGACATGCTGTTGCATATTCTCCCCAAGGGATTTATTCCATTGTGGAGTCATTCCAAGTCGTGTGCTCCAAGCAGAGGTGAACAGAGCTGCCCTGAGTAGTGGGTGGCCTGGGAGGAGGCCGCCTTTGGTTAGAAGAGCAAAGAGCATTAAAGCTGGCTCTGGTTGCAAAGCTGGTGGGCGAGCCAGCCCTATACGGCGCAGGGAATGCAAAGAGAGTAACATTGCATGGTGAGGGTACCCACCGTTCTCACTGGACTGGAGCTCATCCAACTGCACTGTTCCTTCTTGTGACCGCAAGAGCCAGATGTGTCCTCATTTGTATGACCGGGATGCGTCCCATCATGGAGAAAGAAGATGCCAAAACCGCAATTGCCCTCTTGCATGCGCTTGAAGCAGCTGGACTAGCAGGGGGATTCAGCGATTCTGCAATAGTCTCATTTTTTCTCCCTAAAAACATACTCTTGGGAACATCGCTACGGAAATTCCCGCACATGAATTCTTGTTGGTATGTATGGAGATCTCAGAGTATCCACAGATGGATTTATACACATTAAGACTTGTAGCAGCTTCTAAAAATGCAATCCTTTCCTCTCTGTGACTGTGAGACCTCAGAGAGGAACAGACCGCCCAGGCTATCAGGCCACCCGGCTATACGAGGCAGCTATGCCTTAAGGCTGAGAGAGATGTTTTCTCCAGAGGATTCATGAGGAACCTCACATGCTAAGCTTTGCTGATTTATCTTGCATGAGAAGTGTGGGTGTTTGGAGGAATCCTTTGGTCCTGTCTTGTCTCTGGCTGCAGAAACAGAGCGCAGCTGTGCATCCATCTCAATTACAGCGTTTGCCTTGCAGTGGTTTGCATTTTCAAAGCTGTCTTCCCAAGACGAAGGTGATAGCCTTCTCTATTTTCTTCTAATCAGGAGCTGAGTCACTCCATTACAAAGCCCACAGGCTAGATATGTTACTGATGCTGTTGCCCAAGTCCCTACAGGTTCACCAAAACACCAAAAACAGTACAGATCCAGTTCTGAGAAATAGATGACCGTTACATGCCTCTATTTAAATTCACTTGAAAATCTTAAAGATAACACTGAAAGAAGCTAAACTGTTTTCTTTCTTCTTTGCTTTCCTTGTGTTGCTTTAATCTCCAATATTACTTCCCTGTGACTTCAATGAGTTTTTATTGTTCCTAGGAATTGGGCTGCTGGAGTCATATTCAGACAGTTTCCTTACATCTGCCTACTTTAGATATTGCAGATTATTTTCTCCCCTTGGGTGGCCCTTGAAAACAGGCAAACATTGCTCCCTTGTTTCAGATGTGATGCATAATTTACATGTGCAGGTAAGTAGGTCCAGTCCAGATCCTCAGGAACATGCAGGTAATTCGGGAGAATTACATTCATACACATCTTCAAAAAAATTAACTAACACCCCTGAAAAGTGGTATTTGTAAGCAAATTCAACATTGTAAGAGTGTTACTGTTAAGTCAATGGTATTCAGTAAAAGCAAAGGCACTGACTTCAGTGGAAACAGCCACAAAATGCCCAACTGAAAACTGAACCTCAAATACACAAATGGTTAATAACGTTCACTTGCCCAGAGAATCCTGCCTTCAAACTTTGCCTGGAAAATAGGCTGAGATAGACAATAATATCTGAATTTCTTTTTATTGCATCAATCATTTTCATTTGAGTATTTCTTTTCCCTAGCATCAATCCCAAACACTACTTAAAAGCAATCTACTCCTTGTCCTGATTTCAGAAAAAGCTGTTTTACTACTGTTTATATAGCAGTGAAATCAAGTTTATATCCCAATGCTATCAGTGTTTCTTTTATATCACACATGTATGTAGAACAAACTTCCTGGTGAACTACCATTTCTAAAAAGTTCATTACTGAAATTTCAGTCTCGAGTATTACTTCTCCACAAAATCACCGAGTCCATTCCACACGGGTAGCATTAATCTGCTGCATAGATGGAGGCAAGATGTTTCCATTATTCACTAAGATAACTAGTTCCTCAGTTTCTGCTGACAAGATTGTTTTCCAGCTACTCCGACCCAAAAAGCTGGAAGATTGTTTTCCAGCTACTCCGACCCAAAAGTCAAGTCAAGTACCCCTGAAAAGTGGTATTTGTAAGCAAATTCAACATTGTAAGAGTGTTACTGTTAAGTCAATGGTATTCAGTAAAAGCAAAGGCACTGACTTCAGTGGAAACAGCCACAAAATGCCCAACTGAAAACTGAACCTCAAATACACAAATGGTTAATAACGTTCACTTGCCCAGAGAATCCTGCCTTCAAACTTTGCCTGGAAAATAGGCTGAGATAGACAATAATATCTGAATTTCTTTTTATTGCATCAATCATTTTCATTTGAGTATTTCTTTTCCCTAGCATCAATCCCAAACACTACTTAAAAGCAATCTACTCCTTGTCCTGATTTCAGAAAAAGCTGTTTTACTACTGTTTATATAGCAGTGAAATCAAGTTTATATCCCAATGCTATTAGTGTTTCTTTTATATCACACATGTATGTAGAACAAACTTCCTGGTGAACTACCATTTCTAAAAGGTTCATTACTGAAATTTCAGTCTCGAGTATTACTTCTCCACAAAATCACCGAGTCCATTCCACACGGGTAGCATTAATCTGCTGCATAGATGGAGGCAAGATGTTTCCATTATTCACTAAGATAACTAGTTCCTCAGTTTCTGCTGACAAGATTGTTTTCCAGCTACTCCGACCCAAAAAGCTGGCAAGAGTTTATTAGAAACATAAAGAGACAACCCTCGGGATTAGTCACTGCGTCTATGCAAAATGTTAAGACTTTTTGTATCTGTTCTTAGAGACTTGGAAATATGGTACATGGCAAAACCGTGGCTTCTGTATTTTACACTTGATATAACAAAGCAGCAAGGTCTTCAGTTCTGTAGGATCAGTTTTCTCCTGCAGGTTGCATGTCCACAAACTGACAAACCCCAACCAGTTTTTTGCCTAGGAAATACGTGCTTTCTACCAAATTTTCAGGCAGTTTTAAGATAGTCTCTATAATTAGTGGTCTAATTTTGTCATGCACAGATGACTTTACCCACCCAAGTAGGAACACAAAACTCGTATTTGTGAACTCAAATTGGCTGAATGTGTGTCCTCAAACAAATGTACTGTGAGTCTCCTGCATACATAACATTAAGTATGGCAGGCTCTGAAACTACAGTCAACAAACTAATATGAAACACTGCAAAAGTATTTTGGTGCCAAATAGGTGAGGCTAGGAAACAGACCAGAGTGAAAACTTTGACTTTCCTAAATTGGCTCCTGTCCAGATCTCCCAAACATGAGCAAATTCTCCCAAGGGACTTGGGAGCACTCAGAGGATTTTGCCACATCAATGTGTTGCCCTGGAAGAATGTTAACATTTGGTATCACAATCTCATCATTGTTTCAGCCTTGCAGGATCTTGGACTCCATCGCTGGACCTTGTCCTTCAGGAGCACCTTGAGGCCATGCATGAAGGAGATCTATAAAGCCCTGTGAACCAAGGACTCCATAAAACACCAGACAGAATAGATTACCGATAATGCCGTTCACCATCCAAAAATACATTGGTACTACACATGAACTGCACTGGCATTTACAGCCTTGGTTTTCATACTGTGCCTCTTTTGGTGTTTCATAAGCTGCCTACCAGTACACCTCAAACACTGTACTCTTAGTCCATTCCTGTTTCGAAGCTTCTCTCTTCTGTTGAATTACCCAAATAGGACTAAAGGAATGAATAGTGGTAAAAGCACTAATTATTTCAGACAATGGTCCAAATCTTCAAGAAAAGCTATGAGAAGTCATTCTGGCAAATAATGTGTGAACCACTATGGCTTGATTGCATATATGTTTCTTACAATATTCCATAGGGAAGCATAGTGTAGTAGGAACAATTAATCTTATTCACCTACCAAATGTGTGTGGGTTATACACCCTTCTGACTAAATACCTTGATTTTATTTTTTGCTGCACCCTTTAGTGCTATCTTCTCTATATAAGTAGAAATAGTAATAATAGCGATTATTATTATAACTAATGGCACATTACTTAAATTGAGGCTATTTTGAGTTAAAAGAACACAAAAAGCTTGAAACAGGTGGAATGATTTTCTTTAAAAATCACAAAACACAAAACAAATTCATCTTTTTTTAAGCTTTCTTTTGAGCTAAAAACATTGTCAAGTGTCACCCTAGAGCAAATTTCTATGGATGAGTTATAAATCTCTAAATAATGAGGTTTTTAATGAAAACAAGACTAACTCTGTGTGAACTGTAGCAGAGCAAATTGTGTCACTATAACTGTAACTTAATGGAAAACTACAGAATATTGAAAATGTTTTCTGATTATTGCTTAATTTATCAAAATCCTATCATTTACAGCACACTCTAAATGAGGCAAAAGCATATTCAAGGATGTGAAAGAGATAATCATAAAAAGCACCAAGCAGCCAAGTAAAGAGTAGGTGGAAGGGTAAGTCACATGAGAGGAGAAAGTGTTATTAGGCTCAATGTAAGCCTGGGATTTCGATGGTTATATCAGCTATATGTATGGGAGATGGTGGGAAGAAGTGAGGACAGGGGGTGGCTAGATGGAGGGAGGGACACGGGACATGGGTGGAAATGGCTTTGTGACTGGTGAGTTAGTAACATCCTCTGTAATGTTTTCTTCCCGGGGTATGGCATAACTGCTGTACACGTGGGCATTTTAACTGGAAGCTTGCAATGCAATTAAGCAAATGAACAGCTAAAACCAAAGGGTGGCAAAATCCAGGAAAGGTTGGCAAATTAGCTCTGAAGTAAATAGCACTCATCATTTGTGCAGCGTTTTACATTTTCAAGGCATTGTACACACATTGACTAATGAAGGGCCTTTTTCTTTTGTTCTCCCTGGAGCTCACAAGAGTTAAGGCATCCTGTTAGCAGGAGCAGGCCCAAAATGAAGCCGTGCATCAACCAAAGATAACGGAGGAGGGGATACCAAACAATAGCTGACTACTAGGTAGATACATGAAAGATATAAACCTAAAACAGCCACTAATGGTGTAGTGTGGAGCTGCTACAGACCTAGCTTGTCCATTACCTGGTGCATTAACACTGTGTATCCTTAGGAGCCAAGAAGTCCACCCTCTCAGCCAGGCACAGCACTGTGCTGGGACCAGCTATTGCTCCATCAGCCCTGCCTCTGTGCCTCTGAACCTCTGTTCCTCTGTGCTGCACTGGATTGCACATGAAAGATGTGCCTGAAGCACCACACAGCACCAGGAGGATCACAGACCAAGAAATTGCATCCAACTGCAGGGAGAGCCCATAACCACCACATTGACAGCATCACGCTTTCCTCTCTTGAAAGTCCACTGCCATCCAGGCGAGAATGGGAGATTCATGTGATAGAAAATACTCTAAAGCCTAATGCTTACAGAGTTCCCTTGCTAAGGGAACAGCCAGGTTCCTGGGCATTGATTTTATGTTACAAGCTCTTACAATAAAAATACATAAACTATTGTGGGAACAGGGGAAGACACACTTACCAGTGAATGCCCTTATCATACGATGACTTTACAAGGGCTCCCTCCAGTCTCATAAATCTGTCAGTTTCAGTTGCAAAATGATCCAGTTTTCATCTTTCTCCCGTTTTCCTCCCAGCCAGAAACCTCCCATAGTACCCTGGATTGTGGGAGAAGGAAGTAAAACCCCTTTGCTGCCGAGGACACCAGAAACTTAGTTTTACCTGCCACCTCAGACAACATTCCAGCTGCCACCTCAGACAACATTCCAGCTACCAACTGTTTTACAGAAGATGGATGTATCCTGCTCTTTCTTCTGAACAAAAAGCAGCTTTGATGGCTCACCATCCTGTGAGCTCAAGGACGCTAAGAACAAACCTACCAAACCTGGCTGCTCAGGGTTTTGGACACAGGCAGACTTTTCTGATCCCACAGGGATCTGACCCCACGCTCAGCTGAGAAGGGAGCAGCTCTGAGAACGGGTACTAACAGGACTGTCAAGGCCAGGCCAAAGTGCAAGCACTTGAGTATTCACTTCTGCTGAGGGGTTAGACACGTTGCTTGTGCCTCAGTTCCATCTACATTTGAAGTACATAAGTGTCTTTTTGGAGCTAGACAGGAGTGTTAGAGATGGCATTAAAAACACATAAACAGGAGCCCTACAAGTCCTGAACTGTCAAATGTTGAGTCCTTAGTAACAAATATCTTCTGAGCCGTGAAGCCTGGAACACAGAAAGAGATGCTGAGGGTGTACAAGTCATTTTGTGACTGTGTAGTGGCTGCTGGGGCAAAGCATACATTTTCAAGTGTTTCCAGGACTACAGAAGCCTTGCAGCTGGTTCTGAGTCATTCTGAGCACCAGAATAGGTGATGAACGTTATAGGAAATGATCTCCAGTTACTTCAAAATGTTATTCTGGAATGGAAACTTCTGTGAGCTATTTGCTCTCAGAGGTATTTTGTGGTTATTAGGCTCATTTCTGTTCTGTTTTTACAGAAATTCACTGCCTACTCCTGCCCAGGACTTTGCAATGATAGGCACAGCTGCATCCCATGAAGACTATCCAAAGCATCATTTAAAGGAAGCCAGTAAACAAAACAGCAAATTGTAGCTCACCCAGCAGATATTGAAGATAGCATCTCATGCTGGCGCACGGTGGGGTTCTAACTCCTTATGCCACTAGAGTGAGTATTCAACAAAGCTATCACAAATCAGAGACTGCATCACCTAAGAGGAACAGCCCCAATTATTAGGAACTGAACCAGCAGATCCACTTAGCAGCATCACCACCATTTTTCTGGCTGCTGTTAGTTTTCTTCTCTCTGTCTCCATACTTCCAGGATGATGGCCTATTCCTTCCTGGAGTAATTTGTCATCTCAACTGTTCAGCCAAGGGACAATGATATAACACAGACACATGAGGTCTTACTGGAGATGGGGGTTGCCCTCAGGTCTAGGAGCTGAGACGTACAGGCCAGCAGCTGGGACTACCTGCTGATAGTAAATGCACTGAAGATACAAAACACACAATCTTGCAAATTTTCAGGGGAAATTCTCCCGATGCTGACTTCTATTCTATTGCTGTCTGGTATCTCAAAGGGAATGGTAGAAGCTTCCCGACTTTAGGCATGTAAGCCTCAACTGCTGAATAAAAGCTTAACAAAATAGGCTGCAGTGAGCAGCTTTTCTTTGGCAAGAAGACAGCCTCATCACAAGGGCTTGCCCTCTCGCACGTCTATGATTTCTGACAGATTACAGTTAGCCAAGTAATTAAGGTAAAGAAAGTAGCTTAAATAGGAATCTAAACCTGGGAGAAAGGAGAATGATTATAAACAGTGAAGACTAAATTAAGGGATTATAGTAAAAAGGAAAAAAAATGCCTCGGGAGGATTAAAGTGTTAAATAGTAGTTAAATAGCAAGAGAGAGAGAGAACACAGTCTAATGCCTCTTTTTTCTTTTTTCTTTTTTCTTTTTTTCCTTTTCCTTTGTAATCCAGATTTAGCAGCAATTTTCAGATGCCTGATGCCCTGGTGTGTGAAAATTGGATGCATTTTCATGAGATTAATTTCCTCTACAGGAAGAGGGTCAGGTGAGGGAGTTTTGTAATTTCTTACTGCCAGACAACCACTAGGATGTTGGTGGAGATCTTGATGCAGGCCTTATGCCTTGCTCTTCCCTTCGCTGAGAGGGAAAGGTTGCAGGAGGGAATGGCTGTGCTTTCTGGCTCAAGCTGAGCAGCACTGCAAGTACCGCTGTTTACTTGGAGGGGGTAGATGTGGCATGAAGCAATCATTTTAGTATCTGGTATCAACAGAGAAAGATAGTCTTAAAGGATGAAACAGAGAAGACTTGTCTGAAAGTGAAGCACAGATTTAACAGAGGGCACCTTATACGCCCCTATGGCGTGGTAACCCAAAAAAAGATGGATTTAATCGGAAAGCAGTTTGTGACCACAGCTGATTTACAAGGTGAGTCACTAAAGCACATACTCTAAAAGAAGGCAGTGCCCAGTAAAAATTGACTACATGTGGCAAACCACACGTCAGCCCTGCCTCAAATTCATCTGTGCTGGCCATGCTCCTGTGTCCAGCCTATGTACCAGACCTATGCCAGAGTGAGCCAAGGCTCCTCTCAGGCTTGGCAATGCCTTTGAGAAGATTTTAGCTTAGATTCAGCTAATATATATCAAGCTATTTGCACTCCGTGCCTTTGTCAGTTGAGTGAGGAAAAGAGACCAGCTGAGAATCTGTGTTTAAATATAATTTAGCCTGTCAAGCAAGAGCGGTCCTCGGTTGGGGGTGTTTAAATGGGAATTGAGGCGCTTGTCATGAAACAGCAAGGTCAAAGGCACTCCCCCCGCCGCTGTTCAAGCCCTGCTTCCAGCTCCAGGCCCTGAGGTGACAAGAGAGGAACCTCAGAGATGAGAAAGCAGCATCTGGGAGAGCCGAGGAAGCCCTGCTGCAGGGGCAGGAGCAGGCAGATGCCACCTCCTGGGGCTCACTTTTCCTGAGGCCAGCATCCCTTCTTGTTTTTCCTCTGCTGCCACCCACCACCAGCAAGCCTCTCTGCCCATGCATCTATGTCGCTCCAAAATCAGCCGCCTCCAGAGGTTTTCCCCATGCTGAGCTCCCAGGTCTGCCTTGGGGAGGCTGCCACTGGCAGGGGGAGACTAACCCCCCTTGCAGGCATGGGGACGGGAGCAGTGCCAGAGCACCCACCACCTTTGCACATCCTGCTCTGTACACAGCCAGCTGGCAGCAACCTAGCTATACTAACCCTTAAAAAGTAATCATTCCAAGAAAAACACCTCCTTAAATAGCGGGGATTTGGGTGATTTTAAAATGCCACCACCGCTGCTGCAGAGATCTGCTCTCGGTGGCTGAAGTTTTCTATAATGTCATTCACTTCCCGTTAGCACCGAATCTGGCGTCTCCAGCTCCGTGTATTACTTTGAAAATTTGCCCGTATGTATCTTCCAAGATCTATCAGCTCAGTTTACTGACACAATCAAATGTTTACTGCTTTCAGCACTGCAGAGCCAATATAGCTGAACAGCAAGCTATATCTACTTCTTGCAGCATCATCAAAATTGCCAGCTAAATTTTGATTTCTGATGCCTTATTATTGCAATGAAGATGTATGGAGCAAAAGAAAACACCTTAAAAAACCTTTCATTTCCAGATACCCATCTGATTCTTGAAACTGTCATTGAAACAAAAAATACCCACCCCTGCCACCCCAAAAAGGGACTGTATTTTTCCTGAACAGTAAATGAGCATCTAAACTAAGAAGAAACTATATAAGAAAGAATCAGTAGGTCATTTTTCACTTTAATTCCATGTGGAACTAAGTTCTGAAAAGCAGCTGTCAGGATTGTGAGCATAAATTTTGGTACCCATGGCTGCAGGCAGTTAATAACTGAACATCCTGACATAATCCATAGTTCATCTCTTTAGGCACCATCTATGTATTTAATCGAAAGTACAAATAAACATGACTATAATTGTTCTTTGCAAAAGCCAGGCACCCTCACAATGGGTGTAAGCAATGTGGGACGGCCCAGTGAATATCTGTCTGGTTAAAAAAAATAATGGTTAAAAGAAACAAACAAACAAACAAAAAAAAACCCCACAGATTTTCAAAACCAAATGCATTCAATACAAAGGACCCTAGGAACTAAAGCCTGAAGCAGCTGACTTGTATGTTCCAGTTTCTGACATAGCATCTAGGGCCTAGAGTTTGGTGTTTTGGGACTTCTTGAGCTACGAGGTGCCTAAGTGGGTTCACAGTTCACTGAGGATCATAGAATTGCCTAGGTTGTAAGGTACCTTTCAGATCACCTGGTCAAATGGTCAGATAGAATTGCCTAGGTTGTAAGGGACCTTTCAGATCACCTGGTCAAATGGTCAACCAAACAATGGCAAAAATCGTCACTAAACCATATCTCTTGGAACTTGAGTATATCTTCTCTTTTTTAAAAGCTTTTCAGCAGAACAGTTGCCTCCAACCCCTTGCCTCGTGGTTAGGACTTTTCCTGAGGAAGGACAGCCTCAGACATCTTCATGCTGAGGACAGACCCAGATTCTCGCAGATTTACATCCAGGTAGCACTAAGCAAGATGAAATCAATAGGGAAAGCAAGCAGGAAATATTATGGACGGGAGGAGGGCAGAAGAGGATGCACATGAAGCAGAAATATATTTCGGATGGGCAGGTTGTTGCTAGAGATGAAACCCCATGGAGGTCTGAGGGACCAGAAGGATGTCTGTGTGATTGTGCTTATTACCCACTTAGATCTGTCAAGAATCAGGCTTTATGGCTGAGGGGATATTTGTTCAGCTGCCTCCTGGATCAGTACTTGGAAAGCAAGAGCCACACAGATTTTTCTCTGTCTTTGCTTTTTTAGAATCATAGATTCATACAATGGTCCAGGCCAGAAGGGACCTCCAAAGGTCATCTAGTCCGACC
Organism: Calidris pugnax; assembly: GCF_001431845.1. Lineage (NCBI taxonomy): Eukaryota > Metazoa > Chordata > Aves > Charadriiformes > Scolopacidae > Calidris > Calidris pugnax. The sequence goes on along the minus strand of NW_015094510.1, from coordinate 12,891,872 downwards.
TCCCCGCAGTCAGCAGGGACACCCTCAACTAGACCAGGTTGCCCAGGGCCCCATCGAGCCTCACCTTGAATATCTCCAGGGATGGGGCCTCAACCACCTCCCTGGGCAACCTGTTCCAGTGCTCCACCACCTTCATAGTAAAGAACTTTTTCCTAATCTCCAATCTAAATCTGCACTTTCCCAGGCTAAAGCCATTGCCCCTTGTCCTGTCACTGCAGGCCTTTGTAAACAGGCTCTCCCCAGCCTTCCTGTAGGCCCCCCTCAGGTACTGGAAGGCTGCTATTAGGTCTTCCCGGAGCCTCCTCTTCTTCAGGCTGAACAACCCCAGCTCCCTCAGCCTGTCCACGTAGCAGAGGTGCTCCAACCCCCTGATCATTTTAGTGACCCTCCTCTGGATCTACTCCACCAGGTCCATGTCCTTCCTATATTGAGGGCTCCAGACCTGCACACAGTGCTACAGGTGAGGTCTCACGAGAGCAAAGTGGCAGAATCACCTCTCTGGACCTGCTAGAAACACTTCTTTTGATGCATCCCAGGATGCGATTGGCCTTCTGGGCTGCAAGTGCACACTGCCTGCTCATGTCCAGCTTCTCGTCCACCAGCACCCCCAAGTCCCTTTCCTCAGGGCTGCTTTCTAACACCTCATCCCCCAGTCCGTATTGATGCCGAGGATTGTTCTGGCCCAGGTGCAGAACCCTGCACTTGCTTTTGTTGAACCAGCTATATCCAGTGCAGAAGGCACCAGGCCTAAGGGAGGCTCTGGCAAGAGATAGAAGAAATGGAGTTTGTATTCCCATCAGGCCCTCATTGATTGGAATCCTCTGGTTTCATCTAGCAGCCACAGGTATCAGAAGTAGAACTGTATGGGGAAAATGTGGAGTCAAAAGCTACTGTAGCCATCTGTCAGGTTTTCTGATGGCTGAAATTTGTTACCTCAGAAATGTCTGGATGTCAGTCTTGGTGAAGCGATTCCTATATTGAGATTGTGAAGAGCTTCAATTTAGAGTCATAGAATCACAGAATGGTTAGAGTTGGAAGGGACCTTAGAGCCCATCTAGTTCCAACCCCCCTGCCATGGGCAGGGACACCTCCCACTAGACCAGGTTGCTCAAAGCCCCATCCAGCCTGGCCTTGAACACCTCCAGGGATGGGGCATCCACAGCTTCTCTGGGCAACCTGTTCCAGTGTCTCACCACCCTCCCAGTAAAGAATTTCTTCCTAATATCTAATCTAAATCTCCCCTCTTCCAATTTAAAACCATTACCCCTTGTCCTGTCACTACATTTCCTCACAAAGAGTCCCTCCCCAGCTCTCCTGTAGGCTCCCTTCAGATATTGGTAAGCTGCTACCAAGAAAATAATTTCATAAAAATTTTATTTTTAAATTTAATAAAATATCATTGTTGTTGTTGTTATTACTATTATTGTTGCTATTATTATTATTGCTTGTTTGGCACACCTTCTGGTTTTAAAGGCCTGGAGAACCTGACAGCTGATATGGGGATTAATGTTGTCATTTGCTATGGTTACCAGCAAACGTTTCATTAAATTCATTGCTGCAAGGTAAACTGTATTTCCACATTCGCTCTGGTTCCATGGCTGCAACAAGCTGTTAAGGTAGGACCTGGGATTTGGCTGTTCAAACAGAAATGTGGGCAACTGATTCATTCTAATTTGGCTGTCATGCTATTTGGCGTTTGTTGGGTTTCTTTCAGCACACACGGATAATGATTACTGTGCAGACAGAGATGTTTATGCTAACTTTCAGGGACCCTCAAGGCAGAGCTCTGGTTCTGATCCATCTCTTGTCAATAATTTTTTCTCCTTTTAAATAACTGAAGCACATTCTTCAATCACCAGGCATTAAATGAAATGTATGAGATTGAAACATCTACGGTGAAAATAACTAGATGGAAATAAAAGGGCAACTACTTTGTAGTTATAATATTAAGCAGCATTTTTAATGCCCATTTCCATTAAAATATTGCACGTTAAAGGTTACAGGAAAGGCCACGCTGCAGCAATAGCTTGATTTGTACTGCTTTTCTCTATAGAGTATATAAGTCCTGTCTTAATTTTGTCAGATGATATGCCAGCCTAGAAGAGGGTATGCAATTAAGAATGAAAAAAGCACAAATAAACAGTGCCATCTTTTGGGCACCGCTTAAACTCCACATTTATTAAATTCCAGACACAGGCAATGTATGAATGCTATACAAGAATGCCTATACACACTTAGCTGTGTGGCAGGCGACTTTAGGGTATTAGCTTTATTTTCTTTTGAGAGGTAGCGGTAGGAACTCAAAGCCTGAAAGTCTCCATCCAGGTCTCTGCTGCTGACCACTTTTCTGTGGTGGCACCCCGGCTTTCTGCAACGTGGGGTGCAGAGCGATGCCTCTTTCTGAGACTGCCTGTGGCACCTCCCTGGTGGATGTAAGTCCTATCAAGAAGCAGGTGGATGACTGAGTATCCCTTGAGAATTTTTGTGTACTGAAACACAAGGAACATGAAAGTAAGGTGGAAATGCAGTGTTTTCATTTCTGTATGGGGGAAGAACAGCTTCATATTTTACCAACATGAAGTCCAAATGGATTACATCTATTATCAGACTGTTAAACTCTGGGATAGGTTTGCCAACCAAAGTTGTCCCCCTGACTGATACAGACTTTCCCACTGCGACCCACACTTCCACCACTGCTGGGTTTGACTGTTGCAACACTTTGCTATCGTGAGCAGAAGTAGGGCCTTAAATAAGCTCCAGACCCAAGAAAATGAGTCTCCCAAACCATAAACACCACCATAGAATCATAGAATTATTAGAGTTGGAAAGGACCTTAAAGATCATGGAGTTCCAACCCCTCTGCCATGGGCAGGGACACCTCCCACTAGACCAGGTTGCTCAAAGCCCCATCCAGCCTGGTCTTGACCATCCTTGCGCCCCAGGCACTGCCTTCAGAGTTTCTGAATGCCACAACAAATTGTTCAGTTCCAGTTAGGAACAGCCTAAATAACTCCAAAGACAACCACAGGTTTTCAGGTGTATTTATATGTCCAGTGCTCATTTGAATGGGAGCTGAGTACTTGCTCAAAAATTTTCTTACAATCTGATCTGACCTTCAAAGGAGAGCGACAGTTCAGCCGCACTTTACTAAAAAGGTACCCATAGAAAGAGTTTATCCAAGATTAAGGCCACATAATCCCACAGTGTTGTGAGGGCACTGGCATGTACTGGAGTCCTGCCACCAGCTCCACCACAGTAAGTGTGGACAGTAGGGCAGAATATTCAGAGACAGAAGAAGTCTTGACCCTTGACAGAGTAAGTGTTGCGGCTGCAGAAATACAGGCAGGCAGACAAAGCCTGAGCTCCAGATGCAGGGGAAAACAAAATAACTTCTTCTGTGGCACAGATTTTTAGAGATGTTTAGGCTCCTAAATCTTGAGAAATTGGTGGGGATTGACTGCCTCTGAGGTTTACAACGCCCAGGTTTCTTCGACAGACATGTTCCTGTTTGTCTCCTGTCTCTGTGACCTCTCTCCTTTCTTTCTCCTGCACAGCTCTGTGGTGGAAAGGCAGCTGTACTCCATTACATTTCCAGATAAAGATACAATTCCTTAACATCTCTCTCAGGAAGGCCTAGACAAAAAGTGATATTTTGGGGAAAAGATAATTAGACTATAAAGCACCATGACTTGGACAGGGGTCCAGAACTGACCCCTTTAACTTTGACATCTTCAGATTCCCACTGCAATTCTTTACCTGAGCTGTGATCCGGGTGATGCTCCTCTCTTCAGAATAGCTTTCTCCAGCTAACACTGTTGAGCTCTGCATTTTCCTTCTTCCTGTCCTCAGACGCTGAATTTGTTAATATTTTCCCAAGATTATAGAGAAGTTTGAAGTCTGATGTGCTCTCTTTGTTTCCGTAAATTGATATGCTCTGTCCATTTGCTCAGAGGAGTTTGGCAGCAGTAGCCACAGCCCCGTTGTGCAGGGCACACATTGCACGCTGCAGAGCAATCAGCATGCAGATATGTCTACTCTGCTTACCAAGCATATCGTTTGCTGCTTTGCAAACCGTGAAAGCCTTGATTAAATTCAGGTTTTGTGTGTTTGCCAACCTGGCTTGAGGTCGTAGCCGGTGGAATCAAAATCTCATTAGAACTGAAGTGTACACTCAAGAATAAATCATTATCTTTTCCATCTGCAGACTCTTCACTGTCTTACATGCATTGTTCCTGTGTGCAGAGTATTTTTCTCGAATTGGTCCTCAGTAATAAACACTATATCCAGTTACTTGCTGGTGGCAAGATGGCATTGTTTGGCACTCTATGGCTCAGACACATTTTCAGGATCAGCAAGGAGGGACCAAGCAGATTGCCCCATCAAGAAGAGGGAGTGCACGATGACTTCTTTAAACAACTGGACAAAGTCTCCTGATCTCAGACCCTGGTTCTCAAGGTGGGAGGTTTACCCACTCCAGCATCTGCTGGAAGGGCAGCATGCGGGGCTCAGGCAAGCCAGGAGATTTCTGGGATGCTTTGGAAAAAATTTTTACACAGGTACTAGACAGGATAACTAGGGAGGTGCTCAGCCCATTCAGCTGCTCATGGATAATTGAAGACTAATCTAGGAAGTGATAACTGATAGCATTCTTGACTGTGGGGGCCATGAGATGGTAGAGCCTAAAATCCTGGGGGAAGTGAGGAAGGCAACTAGTGCAAAAATTATTACGAATTTCAGGAGGGTGGAGTTCTTTTTTTTCAGGGAAGTGGTAGGCAGGATCTCATAGGAGGCTGTTCAAAATGCCCGGGAGAGCTGGCTGAGCAACCACCTCATTGCACGAGAACAGTCCACCCCAATGTGCAAGACAGAGCACATGGCACTGATACAGCAGGAGGCCAGCCTGGTTGAATTGGCAAAGGCTGAGTGAACTCACATACCAAAAGGGTATAGAGGGAAGGGGGGAGCAGAGACAGGTTATGAGAAAAGACTTCAAAGACATTGCCAGATCATGCCGGAGGGAAGGACAGTTGAAACTGGTGAGCCAAAAAGGAGCAAAACAGCTTGGACAGTCATGACTCTCTGGACACTCTAGTCCCTGAGCGAGTCACCCCACACAGAGTTGTTGCTTCACAGTTGAGTATGTCAGCCTTGCACCACGAACACAAAGATAGCTGGAATTATTTCAGTGAGAAAATAGCATCGTCCTCACAAAAAGGCAATTTTCCATGAGAAAATTTTCAATTTTCCTCAAAAATGTTTTGATTTTCTGTCACACAAATTGAGCAGACAGCAGCCCAGCTGCTGACTTGGAAAGCTCTTTCGGCTGTGTTTCACAGTGGCAAAAAGTCAAATCGACCAAAGCCTGCCAAGGGGGAAGCTAAAGGCCACATTCATCTTCTTTGGTTTTCAGTCCACTCATGTCCCGCATTTACAAGTGTCCAGCAGGGAAGGGTGAGGTTCTCAGCCCTCTGCCTCGCCGGCTCCTGCTCAGCACTTTTCCAACAAGAAGGGCAAGAGGGGAAGGTGGGCAGCCCGAGCTGCAGCTGCTGGAGCTGTGGGGACCAAGTCCTTGCTTCTCCTATGCCCAAGGCCTGTGGAAACCGCCAGCTGATTTCACCTGGCACCCACTACCAAGAACCAGGTGAGCAGCCAGAAACCCTCCCCCTGAGGTTACTTTGGTTCTTGACATCCCTTTTGCAATTTTCACCTCTACTTCGCATGTTTTGTTGGGCTTTTTTTTCAAATGCAAAGGCTTTCCTTCTAAGGAACCACCAAACTCTAGGCCAGAATGACCACAAGTTGCTTCTGCCGAGTCCTTCAGGCCACATCTACACTGCTACAGAGTAGATGCCCATAGACAAGTCTAAAGCCAAGACCGCAGACGGGCTCCCAGCCATCCTGCAGAGAGCTATGCCCTGTGGAGAGCAGGGATGTTTGATGGGAGGCAGTAGCTGCAGCAGAACACAGCAGAGCCACAGCTATGCAGCACACAGAATGAGGGAGCCTGGGCTCACACTTACTCTCTGCTCCTCTTTCATTTAGAAGCACAGACATACCCTTCAGCACAGACCAAGACCTTGCTGCAGACCACTCCAAGATACGTCCTGTTGCCTGACTCAGCGGGATCTTACAGCATCTTCTGAGCTCTCCATGATCCTTTTGCCACTGGCAGAGGTGATCTCTCCCTCTGGGCTCACGTCTTCTGGGGAGTCCAGCAGTAGCCCATTTTCCCCTACTCTTGGCCACTTGTCCCCTTCTTAGGGAACTGTTTGGCTGTGCTGGAAGGGTTCTGTGGGCTTGCCCCAGCAATCTGGGATTTGCCAGTGATACCGAAAGCTCACCAAGAACAAACAGGTCCACCTGGATAGCCCTGATGGAGTAGTGAAGTCTCCTGGAAGTATCTAAATATATAGTTAAACATTTAATATCAAACTAAACATGGAGCCTCCATGAGCCAGTGAGACAGACACCTCCACAGGGAGCAAGTGAGCATCCTCCCACCTTTCCTGTCTCCTCTTTTACAGCAGATCTGATCCCCATCTAGGGTATCTGCTGTCACCACTGACTGTTTGGAGAGCCTGGATACAGGCCTCGTTTAGATGGCTGAAAATGAAGTGGCTTCACTATTCAGTCAATTTCTTATAATCCTCTTTACTCCGATTTGTGCTAAAATTCACCTCCATTTAGAGGGACAGCCCAAGGTCTTTACCTCTTCAGTCTCACCCAAACCTCTTCTTAGGTCTTCTGGTCTTTTTTATGCCTTTACATGGGATTTAAAAAATGTCTCAGAAACCTAATCCTCTTATGACTGGCACTTGAAAGGCCAAAGACCACTGTGCCTTACTGATGCCAATCCATTTAACCTGATCAGTTAATGGATAGTGTTTCTCTGACATCTATGATGTTTGCATATTTATTAAGGGATGTGTCTCATCACACAGCACAAGAAATTTCCTGGATCCATTCATGCTGCTGCAGTCCCAGTGAAACAAAATGCACAGTTAGTTCAGAAGTGAAAATCCTCATTTTTGAGCGTATATCTAGCAAATATGTAAGGACATACATAACCCTACTGCCTAATTTACATTGATCCCAGTGAATTTCAGCTCCTGGAGGAAAGCTGAAAGTGGCATTTTGTAGAAATAACCCACCGATAACAAAGTAAAGTAGAATGTGCGCGTCTTCACCTTTACTAGGAGAATTTAAATAGCTCATCACAATCGAGCTGATTTCAAGGACTGGAAGGCAGGTGACGAATTCTAGCGCGCGCTGAGGTTATACCAGATAACAGCATCATTTGAAATTTCACCAGATAACCCGTTTCCTGCTTCAGATTTTTATTATGCATTTCAGACGAAGAGGAAATTCTAGGTAGTGCAGCTGCCTTGCTGCGTTATATGGCTCCAGCCTGCCAAGGGCTGATTTCTGGTGCAGTTTTAGAGCTGTGGATGCTGGCTCGGAGTGTGATAAGCAGCGTAGGTCCTAGTTAATGCAGATACTTCCTTTGGTTCTGCAACCGAGGCCAAATCAGATACTGCAAGTATCTCAGTATCCACCCCTTGCTTGCTAAGAAGCAGCTGCCAACACACTCCACCAAAAAAGGGTCACTAAATCTGGGCTCTTAATGGCATGTCACGTTTGGGGAACTCTTTGTATTTTGGAGTGAGGAGATCAATAAAAAACAGGAGTCTGCTTGGATCTTGGAGGTATTCAGATTTTGGACACAAAAGAGCAAAAGGAGGCAGGGTCTGCCCAGGGACAGTCACTGCAGGAGTGGGGCTAGCATCTTCCTAATGACAGGAGATGGAGGAACCCTGGGAAGACACAAATTCTTTCTTAGTCACCAAATCCAGTGCAGTTAGGCTGGGAGAGGAGAGGATGAGTACCCTCCATCCTTGGTGGGGTGTGTGCTGTCCTGTCTGTGCTGCAAAGAGTGAAAGCTTTCCAGTGCATAGATATAGGACCGAAAAAAAACCCTCACTTGTCTCATCTGCTGACCCACTGGGACAAGTTACTTCAGCTCTGTGTAAAATATATTTTAGCTTTAATCACAATTATTACGGTGATGTCTAAGAAGTAACAACGGAGCCCACCAGACTAGGGGCTGCACAGACACCAGGGAGGAGGTAGAACTCACGGCAGATGACCTTGTCAGTCTCAAATGGACGCAGGGCTTCTGCAGGGTGGGGAAAGAGTTGCTGTGGGACAGATGAGATAAGAAAGAGAGAGGGAGAGGGTACGGAGGAGAGGAGGACCCGGGCTGAGAAGAGGTGAAGCGATGGGGTGGGAGAGGCGCCGCACGGAGCAGGATGTGAGCAAGCAGGCTGTCAGCGCAGGGAGAGAAAATGAAGACGGCAAAAGTCCCGCGGCAAAAGTCCCTGGCGTGTTTTTCTCAAGCCTGCTGGCCGCAGGGTTTCCCCAGGACCCTGAGGCAAGACGTATGTTACCATCCGAGTTAGGGAGGATTTCGATTCAAAAGGGGCAGGAGGGAAGGTACCATTTCGGGAAAGTGTGGCCCTGTTTTATTTCTTCCCAAAAGTCTTCTCAGCATTGCTCGTCATCCCTTACAGATGTTAGTCTGGACACTGCTCTTTCCACGCTGCAGACAGGAGGATTCGAAGGAGAAAAGCTTGGCCTGGGTTTTTCTGAGCCAGTGAAGGAATTTCAGTGCTCAGCTCTCAGTCAAATTAGTTGCTAGACCCTTGAGTTTAGCTTTAAAAATCTCAACCAGATTATTCATTGCTGGTGTTATTCTGTATTCAGATACTTTTGGCCAGGCATATTGTTGATGGTCCTGAACAATGTCCCAGTTATTGGTTGCTGTGACACCAAGTTAGGACACAATGGGAATGTTAAGAACAACCTGAAGATATCAACCCTTTCTTGGACAGAAATCAATGCTTGCAGGAATCAGCACAGAAATGTCAAATTGTCAGAAGAGTTAGCTTTGGTCAATTGATTCTGTGGACGTGGTGGGTGTCTAAGGCTGCTTTTCCCATTAGTGAATCTAAAGAACCTATTGAGTATTCTAGTTTTTGATGTATAATTTCCAAGAGCTACCTACTTTGCATGGTATTGTGAGGATTATTAATGGTAAAATGGTTTGTTGATAATTTTCAAAAATAAAGTTCTACATTTCCTCTCTGAACCTTGCAAACCAAAGTGACTTTCAAGCTTGGAAGAGCAAACCTACCCCTTACTTATGCGATTTATAGGAATGAACTCAGAAAAGTCTGCATTGAATGTTCCTGCTCACAAAACTTTAAATGACTCAGTAGCATCTTAAACCACAAGCAGCATCAATGTTTGCACCACCAATTATTTTGAAAGGGAAATACATTTCCATTTTCATGAAGCGGAGGAAGATAAAGTGATGTTTTATGAACTTCCTCTTATGTGTCAAGCTGCCTTGGTTGATTTTTTGGATAGCACTTAATCATGTTGGGTCTTTTCCAGGAAGCGATAATTTACAAGCTTTTGAAACTCATACTCCCCCTCTTCACTAGTCAGAAAGTATGACCTAGTTTAAGTTACAGCTTGAAGATGTGACCCAGTTTTACAGGTAGCCTGCACCCATTGTGCTCAGCTCAGCATTGTGAAATTTGGAAATCTCTTCTTCGTGAAAAGTGAAGTGGACTGTCACCTTGATTCATTGCTCCTTTTTATCTGCCCCCTGAAAAGTTAACAGTATTACCTAATTTAGGAAGCTCAGGACAAAAAAAAAAAAAAAAAAAATAAAAGTTATTTTATCTCCTAGATTCAGGTCCTCAGAAATACTTTGCTGCCCAGCCCCAGTGAGTAAAAAAAGCCGGGTGCCTCTTCTGTAAATCCCTGCGAAGGATGGTCATGAGAGTCACAGTTTAAGACCGCTTCACCACTGAAGACATGGCTGGGTTGCCCAGTGGTTGAGGAGCTCAGGCTGGCACTGCTGCCAAGGGGACAACCTGAGAGAAACACGGAGGAGCATGGGGGGAGCACAGCTGCTGGTTTTTTCCTTCTCACACAAACACTACGTAATTACGGAGAAAAATACTCCTTGCTTGTCTTGTCTCTCTATATCATGGCGAAGTGTTTAAGCACCTCTAAACATCAAGCAAACACAACGCTTTATAAAAGACCCTGGACTTAATCATGGTGTTGATGTTATCTCAGTACAGCAGAAAAAAAAAAAAAAAAAAATTAAAGGTACTTTATCTCCTAGATTCAGGTCCTCAGAAATACTTTGCTGCCCAGCCCCAGTGAGTAAAAAAAGCCGGGTGCCTCTTCTGTAAATCCCTGCGAAGGATGGTCATGAGAGTCACAGTTTAAGACCGCTTCACCACTGAAGACATGGCTGGGTTGCCCAGTGGTTGAGGAGCTCAGGCTGGCACTGCTGCCAAGGGGACAACCTGAGAGAAACACGGAGGAGCATGGGGGGAGCACAGCTGCTGGTTTTTTCCTTCTCACACAAACACTACGTAATTACGGAGAAAAATACTCCTTGCTTGTCTTGTCTCTCTATATCATGGCGAAGTGTTTAAGCACCTCTAAACATCAAGCAAACACAACGCTTTATAAAAGACCCTGGACTTAATCATGGTGTTGATGTTATCTCAGTACAGCAGTGAGCTTATTTCCTCTGGGGCAGCGAGCATCAATGTGCTTTCTCTCTTCATCTCTAGCTGGATCAGGCAGGAGTTCCTCAGATGGGGGGCAGTTCTGACCACATGCAATATCAGAAAAATTTGCATCCTTAAAAGCAAAGGCAGATGGTGATGATAGGTCCTTCTACACAGAAATGGTCTGGCGGGTTTTCTGGAAGCAGGTTTCCTCTTAAACGCTCTGGTTCTAGCTGAGCCCATCACAGCTTTAGCAACGGCATCAAAACCTTAATGAGTATGTCCTGAGTGCTAACCACCATTTGCAGAGATCTCCATGGGTTCTCCTACTACTCTTCCAAACTTTTCACTGCATTGAATAAGGATCTGCCTTAAACATTGGAAATAACTGAGAGCGCTGTTCATTGTCACCTCCAGACAGATGAACAAGAAGAGGAATAATATTAGAGAGAAAAGTTTGTATTGATTAGCCGAGGAAGCGCTGCTGTAATTAAAATGGAGGTTCCTCTATGCAGAAAGCTATACATGATCACATGCACCACATCGGTGGCTTTGGAGTGATGGGTCAAGCAGCTACCAAGGGGCTCCCTTTCATAGCAGAAGAAACACCAAAACTCAAAACGTGCAGCACTGAATTTTAGAAGCAATGCAGAAGCTGAGCTTTAATTAATACTGAGTTAATTTTTCTCTCAACAAAAAATAATTACCCTACAAACACAAGTATGGGGGAGTCATGGTTATGTTTATATGTCACCTCCTTTCCACATAAATAGGAATGGGTTAGGTGAGCATGGTATTGCAAGGGTTATTTGCATCACCTAAATGTAGGTCACATCAAGAAATTCAAAGAAAACTTCTGAGTTTACCGATACATTTTTAGCAAGTACCACATTTCCGAGTATGCGGGAGTTGATAATATGAGAAATAGGAGTATTTTGTTTAGCTTAGCCTTTTCTCACTTTAAAATTAGTGCTGTGGTGAACTTTTGGGTAAAGGTTATACAATGTGAAACAAACACGTAGGAAGAGCTTTGGTCTAGCCCAAACTCAGCTGCCTGTTCTCATGGCTGAGGTGGCACGATGCTCACCGTCACCTTCGGTCCTATTTTACTCTCCATGAGAAGCTGACCGGCGTGTGCTGGTCTTGATGCTCAACCCAAGCTACTGACTCCAAACAAAAGACCGCGATGCAAGATAGTTCATCGGTAACCATTGGGCAACATCAGCTATAATTACTTCGAGAGGAGGAGCTGGTATTAAACCCATGGTACATTCTTGGTGTTGGTCCTTATTTTAGTGGCTCTTATAGTCTGTTATTTTTTCCTCCCTCTAATGGCCAAGAGGGAGAGGAGATCCTGCCCTGGCAGCAGGAACTTGCTCCAGCAGACTCTTTGGTAACCGGCCCGTTCCCATTGTTGATTCAGACTGTCTCGTGTTGGGAGCAAACCCACATTCATATACTTTTTTTTTTTTTTTCTGTAAGAACTTAAATTGTTTTTCATTGAATGTGTCTCCAGCCCATAATGGTCATAAAGGCCATCTGTGCTCCTGGGCGTTTGGCTCACAAGCGGAGGACAGCGGGTGCTGACTGGAGCCTCCTCTGATGTCTGCCTTTCAGTTTCATGAGTGTCATCAATACCTGGGCAAAACCAACAAAAATAAAACAAAAAGAAAGCCCCCCTATCATTAAGGCAAAATTTCTGCTGGGGTCCTATTTTAGACACATTGCACAAGCACATTTGATAAGGCAAAGTGAAAGTCTCTGGGAAGTCAGGTGTGTCACATCTGACTTCTTCCTCACTAGATTATGGCCTCAAGAGTTAGGATGGAGCAATTATGAGCCCTTGTTCCTGTTCTTGGCCAGTTCCTGGCTGGCTGGGCTGCTGACAAGAGATGGGTCAATCCAGACATTTGGTGGGCAAAGACAACATTTCCATCACCTATTCATTTGTTGTTGATGCTGCCAAAGTCATTCAGTATCATCCTTTTAGTACAGGCACAGAAATGCCAAAACAAGTTATAATCTTCCTTCGTGGCAGATCTCACAAGAGATCACAGATAAGATATGTCACCAATGAGCAAATATTATTCCCAGGGCTATATTATTCTCAGTTACATGCAGACTATACATGCTATATTTTAAATAGGTGCAACTAAGGGATCCTATGTAGAAGAAACATTACCTGCATTGTTGCTATGTTCTAAAGCAGCTTATACTGCACAGAGCGACAGATACCAGCACACATTAAAATAGCCACCTCCTAAAAAAGGCTTAAAAAGAAACAGTCTCATATAAAACTATTTATAATACTAATCTTATTGATGTCAGCAGGGAAACATCCACTGATTTCAAAGTGAGAAGCTAAGTCCTTTCTTACCAGTACAATATTAACCAAGATTAATAAAACTGAATGAATTGTAACAAGCAATTTATGTATTTGGGGGGAATTTTTCGCATTCAGCAAGTCTCACAGCACAGCTGGGCCAATAGAGTTCTCAATTATCTTTTTTTATGTGAGCTGCTTTGTTTCACAATCTCACACATCAGCAAAATTCTGCAAGTGTACAGATGGCACATACCAGAGAACAAGAGCAAACTTGAGGAAATTTGTTTGAACGTTTTCAAATAAATCATGGGAGCACTTCTATTTGGCTTGGATTTGGGGGGGGGAACAATAAAAAATGGTTTTTAAATGTAATTTTCAGCCAAATTGAAAAAAAAAAGAAAAATAGCCAGATAACATAGCAGAAATAGAATAAAGCGTTACAAATGCTCAGACAGCAGAATGCTGGACTGCAGTCCAACATGCCTGATGCTAATTTATAGTATTACTTTTTGTATTTACAATAAGGTGAATGAGGTTTAAATAAAATTCTCTTCTTATTCATAGTGATATGATGGGACTGTTAGATCTGAGAGAAAATGCAGGTTCACGTAAGTAGTAACTCAACTACACATTTAGAGGTGACAATAGATGGTAAAATAGACAGCTGCTTTCAGGAAATAGCGAACAAATTAAAAATGCCTTGTGCTGCTAGATGATTCTCTGATTTATTACTATCGACAGTGAGAGACCAAAGAGGAAAAAGGCAGAAGCTCAGGTTCTGGACCTTTGTTGCCCACAGGGGGTTATTTTAGCCCTCTTGCTGCCTCTGTCTTGACCTGCTTTGGGAGGAACGCTCTCTGGGGAGCCCCGGGGTGTGCAGCCCAGACGCTCAGCATCACACCGTAAGAGCAGAGCTCAGTGGGTCACAGCTTCTCAGTATCTGCTGCTCGAGAGGGAGGCTGGCTGAAGCTGCAAGGCTGCGTGCCACTCGCTGCCCCGTAACTCCAGCCCTCTTCCAGTTAGCAGGACAGAAATAACCTAACTATCCATTTCCAGAACTGCCGTTTGTTTTTTTCCAGAGCGAAGATCTGGAGCCGTGACGAGTGATAAACCATTAAACCAGATGGACCTTGTTTGGTTTCAGCTGCGTTGCTGCATGTGATACTGGGCTGCAGAAACAACATAATTAGTGAAGCTCACGCTGCCCGATGCTGCAGGTAAGCAGGGAGCTGGTCAAACTTGTGTGTAACACAGAAAGCATTATATTTGGGAGACGTTTGTACAAAAAAAAAAGAGTAAACAATCTGAATATGGTTGTTAACTAAACAGTGTTATCAGTTATTAGTTCTCAGGGGGCAAAATAAGTATCTACAGGTTACACCATTTGCCATAAGTATATATAAGTGCCCAGGTGCCGTACATCATCAGGGTGGAGAAGACCTGCTCTGAGGCTGACCCCTGCTCTGATGCTGGGGTCAGAGCAGGCCCATCAACCTGCAGCAGGCCAGCAATAAACTATGGACTGGCAATGAAGACCTGCACCACTCTACATGTTCATAGCCAACATCTGTGGTGAACTGATTTTATCTGTGCCCACTGAAAGTTGCCATTCTGGAGTACAGTGGGGTTTTGTGACACAGTAAGGAAAAAATCATAGAATCATAGAATGGCTTGGGTTGGAAGGGAACTTAAAGATCATCGAGTTCCAACCCCCCTGCCATGGGCAGGGACACCTCCCACTAGACCAGGTTGCTCAAAACCCCATCCAGCCTGGCCTTGAACACCTCCAGGGATGGGGCATCCACAACTTCCCTGGGCAACCTGTTCCAGTGCCTCACCACCCTCACAGTAAAGACTTTCTTCCTGAGATCTAATCTAAATCTCCCCTTTTTCAGTTTAAAACCGTTACCCCTCACCCTATCGCTACACTCCTTGGTCAAGAGTCTCTCCCCTTCTTTCCTGTATCCCCCTTCAGCTGCTGGAAGGCTGCTATGAGGTCTCCCCAGAACCTTCTCTTCTCCAGGCTGAACAACCCCAACTCTCTCAGCCTGTCAAGCATTTCACTCCAAGAATTTTACTCAGTCCGATTAATAGTGAAGCGTAGGTTAAAACCCTTCAAATGGGTGGAACACAAAGTAAAAACACTTTGTACAAGAGTATCCGAACTTCCTGCACAGTTACCTTCCACATGGTCATGCTTCAGTGCTCCAACATCCGTGACGTGCTGGAAAGGGGACAAAGGGGAGAAGATCTTTGTGAATCCTCCCATTACGGAGTCAAGGTCCCCAAAACTGCCCACCAGGCAGCCTTACTCACTCCTGGTAGCACAGACTTAGGGACTGAGGGAGTCTGGGACATACATAATGAGGCAGCAGCTACCCCATGGTTATGAAGACATGACAGCACCTAAAACGTGAGCTCGGCAGTCAAACAAGGATTGTGGCATCCTCTGCTGAAAGAACCACCAGGGATCTCTCACGCGGTGAATGAACCAAGGGCCAGAAGCTTGGAGAAATGAATCTATCACTCGGTGACGTGCGGCACGCAAGGAGCTGAAAGCAATTGGAGTTCCTGCTTGTCTCCTGTCACAGCCCAACACAAATGGATTGGAGTCTGGTGACATGCAGCCTGGGGAAAAAGCAATGTGTCTCGGGCAAGAGGGCAGGTGGTGGAGAGCACACGCCTCCGAGGCTGAAGGAATGGCAGGAAAATGTGCCCTCCCTGAACTTCAGAAAATAGATTGTGAACAGAGAGCGGTAAATCAGAGACACCCAGCCCCTCACCTCCACCCCAGCACAAATATGCTGCCTTGGAAACACCACCAGAAACTCCAGCACACAGTCAGACTTCAGGCTTAAAAAAGAAAAAGAGCAGAAAAATAAAACAACCCAAGATGCCTTGACATTTGTGAAATCTGATTTAAACAACCTCAAGCCGGCACAGGTTTCCCAGCTTTTCATAACCAAGCTTGGCTTCGGAGCTAGTCACAAACGGTAACATCAGGCAAAGGTCTGGGATCTATAGGGCCAGACCCCAGTGAGTTTAAAAAAAAAAAAACAAAAAACAACAACTGAAAACCACCACAACAGTTGGCGAAGTGCCCGGGTTGTGATCCCAAATACTGGCCACCAGGAAATACTGGACAAGAAATGGGTACAGAGAGGGAGAAAGAACATGAGATGGCCTGGATATATGTGTAAGAACACTTTCTGCTTTAGATTTTTTGGGGAGTTTTCTCACATCACGGCAGCAGAACGCTGCAGGGGGTCACAGGGCTTGGGAAGTTTTGCTGGAGACTCATTTTGCATCAGCGAAGGTACAAGGGGTCGATTATTATCTGGAACCCTCCCAAAGCTGGGTCCATCAAACCACAGGGCGGCATGGACTGCTCCGTGTGTCCCAGCACCTGGTTCCTTATTCCCTATTTTTCTTGTTCCTAACCTCAGCTTCAACAATCTTTTTGACAAACCTAATCGGGCCTTCTTTCCCATCCAAAGATGCAGAAAAGCCACCCAAATTCGGGTCAGCTAAGGGGAACTATACCTAGATCTGCCCCCAGGCGCTGTTGCTACCACCAGGAAAAAGAGCTGCAAGTCAGAGAGAGTGGGGTGAGCAGGAGACACTGGGCAGCTGGAAGGAGCCGGAGCAAAGGAAGTGGGATAGACAGAAAAAGAAACACTCACT